>NC_092377.1:34329781-34652781 GCF_030028105.1 Mobula birostris
ATTTATAAAGATCAAGGAGCTAGAGTCTGGATTGTTAAACTCATTTAATCATAGAATCATAGAAACTGCTGCACAGAAGGAAATCTTTTAACTATCATATCTGGGCCAAACATCAGGCATGATTGCCAAGTAGACTCTGCAAGTGCCATATATTTCTGATCTGATTCTTTGATCCCATGCTGATAAAAGAACGCAGTTCCTTGAATGTTCGTAAATTCATTTATTCCCTTCCACTGCTGGCGCAGGCCTGTTAATGGGTGAAAGGTTGCTTTTACTCACCTGGTCTACTCAGGTACCACAGCTGCTCCTTAATGGAAGAAATCAGAGCGGGAGTGAGATGCAATCCCGGAACACTCTCAGGCATTTAATAAGATAATGTCTGAACTTTATCCTCTCTTATACTTACCCACATTATACACATTTCCATTTTGTATTTCATCCTCTACCCGATGGTCTTTTTATATATTATGAGAATCAAAACAATAACCAAGCAAAGTAATTAAATGAATTAAGAGTTTGTTCCCCCTCTACCAGCTAGAGGGACAAGGGCCAGAAAGTATGCCAACACCATGATCTAAAAGTTGATCTCTAAGCCACACAGCAACCTGACTTGGAAATATATTGCTGTTCCTTCACCATCACTGGGTTAAAATCCTGCAGCTCTCTTCCACACATCATTGTGCACATACCCACACCTCAAGGACTGCAGTGGTTCAAGAAGGCTGCTCCACACTGTCTTCGCAAGGGCAGCTGGGAGTGGCCGATTAAATGTTGGCTAAGCCTGCAAACCCCAGTTTTTGAATGTATATAAGAAAGCATTTTTAAATGTATGGAAAAGTCGTTTATATGCTAACAGGCCTTTCCTCTGCAGCTTTGCCACTGAGACAAGTTATGCATGCAATGTTATTGTTCATAGGCAGATTGAGAGGGGCCAGTGGGTGGGGTTTAGGAAGGATCAAACTTTGAGCCAGAGGGGATCATGCTGGGCCACAAATGGGGAAAAGGCTGGTCTTCAAAGCTCAGGGGCAGGGCATTGGGGGAATGCAATCAAGCAGGGGGGAAGGGAGTGGGTGTTGTTCAAGTTAAGTGTGTTACTGATCTACTGGTAGTGGGGCATGGGCAAGGAGATATGCATCTGGATTGAACCAGAGAGGAATTAGAGCAAGGAGCTACAAAAACACTGGGAACAGAATCTGTTGCTGGGGGGTCAGAGATGGCTGAATGCCTGTATTATGGGTCAAAGGAAGTGGGAACTGGTAATGCCAGAAAGGAGTAAACCACTAGGAAAGATATAATTGACAGCTTCCTGATGAAGATCCACACTAGCAGCCAGTTAGAATTTGTGCCCTTAAAGTTTTGTAGAAGTGGTCATCTTACTATGATATGCTTCTTGATGAGAAGCCCACACTGATCACTGCCACAGATGCACAAAACAATTTCAGTACTTATGGCAAGAAAATATATGATACACATCCTCACTGCAAACCTACTTCCCTGCCTTTCTCTACACACAGAGACTCAGAACAAATGTAGCGAGCTGATACAAAGAAAAATCTGCCAGTCCTTGCATTTTAGTTCAGGGGTTGTCTCAATAACAATAGAAAGGGCTGCAGGTATTTCTGCTTTTGACAGAAACATTTTTGAAGAAGTAGAGAATCAAATGGAACATATGGCAATATTCCTTAGGTTGCGGTTGGAAAACTGTGCAAGTCTAGTTTGGAATGGGAGCAGAGGTGAAAAGTCGTCCACTGGCTACTTTGTGCTTTGGGTTTTAATGGGGTGTTAGTCATTTTGTTATTGCAGTAAGTGCTGATTGGATAAACTATAATATGATTCCAATATGAGTTTCTTTAAGGATACAAGGGAATTACACGTTAATGAGGTGCAAACTGCTGAAAGAACCTGCCTCTGCCGAGAATCTGCAGAGTGCCTCACACGCTGTCAATGGCACCTTTTGCAGCTGACCATAAATAGAAATAAAAAGAGTGTTTATTTGGATAGTTTAAATGTAGAAAGCTGAAATCACAAGAGTTGTAATCCTTTTCACCTTCCTCCAGTTTTAGAATCAGACTCAACATCAGGTTTATTATCATTGACTGGGTTAAGATGGCACTGCTGAAGGCAGGCGACAACTTACTGGTGGTTCCCAAAGCAAGAAATACAACCAAATACTTCATTAATAACAATTTTTCTGTAAAAAATATTTTAAACAATCACCACAAACAAGGAAGAGGCATGCAAAGGCAAGGCTGAGCTGAGGGTCGAAACATGGGAGTGTGAGCGAAAAAGAGAGGTCGAGGCATGTTTGAGATAGAATCGGGGGTGTGAAGCAGAGGAGAGGGAGTTTCAGGGCCCGTTCACCTAAACTGGGAGCAAGGTTTGATCGAACTAAGCACTGAGCTGGGATGGAATGGTTGGGCACAGGCCGGAAGGTGGTAGCGGGGTCCAAACCCAGAGCGTATTGATGTGACAGGGCCTGCGTCTGAGAGCAAGGAACGACCCGATGTTTGGTCGATGTAAACACTGCGCCAGATGGATTGAATAGGCCGGGTGTCGGGACCAGAGGCAGGAATCGGGCTGGTTCTGCTCACTGTTCCGTGATGATTAACCCGCTCTTCACTGCACTGAGGCTGAGGCTGTGGGCTGGCTCTGGTTGCTTCCAGTCTCCGTGACATTTACTCCACTATGTGCGGAACTGAGGCTGGTGCAATGGGCCTGCTCCACCTGCCCCGGGCTTCGTGTCTGAGGACCCATTTTCGTTCTAAATACTATTTGTTTACTTTCATTGCTTGCACAATTTTTTTTCTCCTTCTTTCTGCACATTGGGTGCTTGTCGGTTTTTTTTTGATTTCCTTTGAGTTTCTTCTTTTGTGGCTTCCTGCAAGGAGACGTATCTCACAGTTGTATAATGTATACATACTTTGATAATAAATAAACTCTGAACATATGTTGTGAAGTTTGTTGTTTTGCGACAGCAGTACAGAGTAATACATAAAAAACTAAATATTACAACAATAAATATATAAAAAATAAACAATGAGTGCAAGAGAGCAAAGAGAGACCGTGCTCATGGATTTATTGTCCATACAGAAAGCTGACAAGGAGGGGAAGGAGCTGTTCCTAAAACATTGAGTATATGTCTTCAGGCTCCTATACCTCCTCCCTAATGGTGGTAATGAGAAGAAGTCACATCCTGGGTGGTGAAGATCCTTAATGATGAATGACCCCTGATGGAATCAATTTAGAATATTCTTCACAGTACATCAGTAAAAGTTTTTTTTTAGAGTTTTTGATGACATACCAAACCTCCTCAAACTCCTAATTAAATGTAGCCACGGTCGTGCCTCGTTGTAATTGCATCAATATGTTGGACCCAGCATAGTCCCTCTGATATATTGGTGCCCAGGAACTTAAACCTGCTCACCGTTTCCACTGCTGATGCCTCAGTGAGCCTCCGTGTTGTGTATTCTTCTGACTTCCCCTTCCTGAAGTCCATTATCAGTCCCTTGGTCTTACTGACCTTGAGCGTAAGGTTGGTGTTGCAACACCAGTCAATCAGCCAATCTATCTCACTCCTGTACGCTTCCTCGTCACCACCTTAGATTCTGCCAGTAATGGCTGGCATTGGCAAATTTATAGCATATAGAATAGTACAGCACAGTACAGGCCCTTCGGCCCACAATGTTGTGCCAGCCCTCAAACCCTGCCTCCCATATAACCCCCCCACCTTAAATTCCTCCATATACCTGTCTAGTAGTCTCTTAAATTTCACTAGTGTATCTGCCTCCACCACTGACTCAGGCAGGGTATTCCACGCACCAACCACTCTCTGAGTAAAAAACCTTCCTCTAATATCCCCCTTGAACTTCCCACCCCTTACCTTAAAGCCATGTCCTCTTGTATTGAGCAGTGGTGCCCTGGGGAAGAGGAGCTGGCTATCCACTCTATCTATACACCTCTATCATGTCTCCTCTCATCCTCCTTCTTTCCAAAGGATAAAGCCCTAGCTCCCTCAATCTCTGATCATAATGCATAGTATCTAAACCAGGCAGCATCCTGGTAAACCTCCTCTGTACCCTTTCCAATGCTTCCACATCCTTCCTATAGTGAGGCGACCAGAACTGGACACAATACTCCAAGTGTGGCCTAACCAGAGTTTTATAGAGCTGCATCATTACATCACGACTCTTAAACTCTATCCCTCAACTTATGAAAGCTAACTCCCCATAAGTTTTCTTAACTACCCTATCTACCTGTGAGGCAACTTTCAGGGATCTGTGGACATGTACCCCCAGATCCCTCTGCTCCTCCACACTACCACGTATCCTGCCATTTACTATGTACTCTGCCTTGGAGTTTGTCCTTCCAAAGTGTACCACCTCACACTTCTCCGGATTGAACTCTATCTGCCATTTCTCAGCCCACTTCTGCATCCTATCAATGTCTCTCTGCAATCTTTGACAATTCTCTACATTATCTACAACACCACCAACCTTTGTGTCATCTGCAAACTTGCCAACCCACCCTTCTACCCCCACATCCAGGTCGTTAATAAAAATCACGAAAAGTAGAGGTCCCAGAACAGATCCTTGTGGGACACCACTAGTAACAATCCTCCAATCTGAATGTAGCCCCTCCTCCACCACCACCCTCTGCCTTCTGCAGGCAAGCCAATTCTGAATCCACCTGGCCAAACTCCCCTGGATCCCATGCCTTCTAACTTTCTGAATAAGCCTACCGTGTGGAACCTTGTCAAATGTCTTACTAAAATCCATATAGATCACATCCACTGCACTACCCTCATCTATATGCCTGGTCACCTCCTCAAAGAACTCTATCAGGCTTGTTAGACACGATCTGCCCTTCACAAAGCCATGCTGACTGTCCCTGATCAGACCATGATTCTCTAAATGCCCATAGATCTTATCTCTAAGAATCTTTTCCAACAGCTTTCCCACCACAGACGTAAGGCTCACTGGTCTATAATTACCTGGACTATCCCTACTACCTTTTTTGAACAAGGGGACAACATTCGCCTCCCTCCAATCCTCTGGTACCATTCCCGTGGACAAGGAGGACATAAAGATCCTAGCCAGAGGCTCAGCAATCTCTTCCCTCACCTTGTGGAGCAGCCTGGGGAATATTCCATCAGGCCCCGGAGACTTATCCGTCCTAATGTATTTTAACAACTCCAACACCTCCTTATAGATGGTGTTTGAGCTGTGCCTCGCCAGCATCAGGAGTGTACAGTGAGCAGAGCAGTAGGTTAAGCATGCATCCTTGAGGTGTGCCTGTGTTGATTGTCAGCAAGGACAGGACGTAACTGGCTGTGGAAGTCAAGGTTCCAGTTGTAGGTGGAGGTACAGAGACCCAGGTTTGGAAACTTGCTGATTTTACCAAGTGGGATAATGGTGTTTATGCCCTGTGTTGACGTTCAAGATAGTACATCAGCTCACTATTTAACTGCTGTGGCATCACCAATAAACTTGGACCTATATTTCAACGATGCATATTTTTCTGCAAAATTCTCAGCACTGAATTTATATGTTGAGGTGACTCTCTTTCTTCGTTACTCTTGGAACTGGTCAGTTCTGTTGTCAACATCCAGCCTTCACATTCCATTGGTTTGTCACTCTCCAACTGCTGGGCATTTCCCACCACACTGCAATTCTCACATTTGACATTCCTGTGTATTCTCTCTCTCCAACTGTCCTCATTATCCTATCAACTGGATGCCCAGAACATTGATGTACTCACAAAGAAGGTGTTCCAGTGCGTCCACTTTCTAAGAAGCTGAGGCAGATTTGGCAAATCACCGAATCACCAATACACTAAATGATACAGTTGGAGGTATCGCGGATTGATATGGCAATTCAAATGCACAGGAACAGAAGAGCTGCAAGAGTCTGCAAATGCTGGTATCTAGAGAAACAAACTCTATCAGGGGTTCCCAGCCTGGGGTCCACAGACTTCACAGACTCCTCGGTTAATGATAAGGGTCCATGGCATAAAAAATGTTGGGAACCCCTGCTCTAGATGATGCAGTATTTCAACTTGTTGCCAATTCCTTTCCACCCACAGATGGTGGGAGAAAATAACCTTCCCCCTAACCTACCACTGACTTACATCCTCCCTTCACCTGGACTCACCTATTACCTGCTAGCTTGTGCTCCTCTCCCTTCTCCAACCTTTATATTCCGGCTGCTACTCTCTTCCTTTCTAGTCCTAATAAAGATTATCAGCCTGAGATGTCAACTGTTCATTTCTCTTCATAGATGTTGCCTAACCTGGTGAGATCCCCAGCATTTTGTGCGTGTTACTCGAGATTTCCAGCATCTGCAGAATCTGTTGTCTCCCACAGATGGTGCTTCATCCCCCGAGTCTCTCCAGCAGATTTTTGGTTGCAGAGTGTAGTGGATACTGCCTGGTCCATCATAGGCACAGGCCACCCCACCATTGACAACATCTACAGCAGTCACTGCCTCAAGAGGTTGGCCTCTATCATCAAGGATCCCACAATCTGAGTCTTGCCCTCTTCTCACAGCTTGCATCAGACAGAAGCCAGAAGTATCACACCACCATCAGATTCAGGAAAAGTTACTTTCCTACAACCATCAGCTTCTTGAACCTACCCACACAACCCAAATTCTACCTCAAAAATGGAACATCTCAGTCCACCTCTTGCACTACCATAGATTTGTCTCTGTGGCTGTGATCTTGTGTTTGCACAGTTTTTTCTGATAATTTATATGTACAATTTATACATGTAAATTATATGTACTGTCCTCACTGGGTATCAACACTCTCTCAGTAACCAGATCTTGGAGTTCTTGACAGAAAAGCCACAGTCGATCTGTGTTGGCAGAGACGTCTCTAGCTCCATCACACTGTGTACTGACGGCCCCAGGGCTGCGTGCTCTGTCCACTGCTGACACACGACTGAACTGCTAGATCTCGTTCAAAGAAAATCGTCACATTTGCTGATGACACAACAGTGGCTGGTTTCGTCAACAACAAAGACAAGATGGCATACAGAGAGATGTACTGTGGCTGGTGAAATGGTGCAAGTACAACAGCTTGTATCTCAACGTGGACAAGACCAAAGCAATGATTGTGCACTTCAGGAAGGTGCAGGCTGACCACTCCTCATTGCATGTAAATTGCTCCAATGTGTAGAGAGTCAGCAGCACCAAGATTCTGGGAGTGCACATAATGGACAATCTTACCTGGGCACTCCACACCACCTCTTTGGTCAAGCACTGCAGTGTTTCCACTTCTTGAGGAGATTAAGGCAATCAAAGCTACCCCCAAAATTCTAACCAATATTTTCAGGAGCACCATCGAGAGTGGCCTGACCAGCTGCATCACCGTCTGGTACAAGGCATCTTGAATTGCAAGGCATCTGACTGCAAGTCCCTGCAAAGGATTGCTAACACTGCTGAGAGGATCGGCAGGGGTCTCAGAATTATACCGCTTACTTGTTAACTCGTTTTGTAAATGCACCTCATTATTTATTAACTTATTTGTAGTAATATTACTTTATGTGTTGCATGTGTGAGTTATATGTACTGTGTTATACACCGTGGTCCAGAGGAATGTTGCTCTGTTTGGTAGTATACATGTGTAAGCTTGAATGACAATAAGCTGAACTTGAACTTATACTTACACTTGATTTGCATTCTGTGTTTTGTCTGTGTGCTTACATGCTTGGAAGACTGCTGCAAGCATTTCATTGCACCCGTATCTCACCATACTTGTGCACATGACAATAAACTTGACTTGACTTGGATGATTCCATCTACAACTTCTCCACATGGCAACCCTGGGCTCACTCTATCAGATATATTCCCTTTGTCCTAGATACCCCTCCACCGCCTTCTCAGCAAATTATAACTGATTTGTTTCCTTTTTTTCCAAGCCGTGAAGTCTTTTATCTGAAAGTTTAAATCAGTTTCTCTTTTCCAGATGCTGTCTGACCATCTGAAAGTTTCCAGCATTGGCAGCGTTGTTTGGTACCCTTTTTGTTACTTATTCGTCCAAATTCAAGAGCATTAAGGCAAATTGTATCACAACTTCGTTCTTCTGCGTTATCACCAGAAACTCCATATCTAGCCACAATATTTAGTGTCTGACTGCAGTCCAAATTTTAAAATAGTCCTGAAATGTCCAACATCGAAATAAACATCAAGTTTATTTTACTCTAAATGAAGTATTTTCCCCAACTCTTGCTCTATCATTTGATGAAACAATACTAATTAGTTTAGTGTAAAGGTTCTTTAATTAATCTTCATCATTAAAATTGTCACTATTACCTAAGTTCCAAACATTTTTCTAGCCCTTGTGCAGTAATGGATTTATCAGTTTATGTCATTGCCTGCTACTACCTGCCAGGAGGAAAATATGGCCAGTCATGTTTGACAGGGTCTTGTTTCAAGTAATCTCTTTGTCAAATTAATGAGTCCAGATTTAACAGAGAAATAATTATGCAGATATAAACAGTGTACTATACTGAGCTGGTGCAATATGGATGACAATATAAAGCTTTAAAAACGCCAAGGGAATTGTACACCACAATTATAGACAGTCCTGTTCTTTCCTCACTAGTTGCTATCTAATTCATTAGTCAGAAGGCAATGGATACTAAATAATTATCAAAGTCTGTGTTATTGGTGGCAAAGAAAAGAAGAAAGAACAGGACACATGCAGACAGATAGACAGAGTGATTATTTTCTCTGATTAGACTGTGATACTTTAGGTTAGAGATCCACTATTCTTTTCTAGTTTTCACCAAAGACAAATTTGACTCGCATATTAGCAGGAGATGTATCTTATTACTAACATAACAATGACTGTTTCTAGACTGTGTTTTCAGTCCCTTGGGTGGCCTCACTATTGCCCAAAAAGGATATAGCCTCATGTTTATTTTTTATTCTCTGTATAGAATACTACATTATTATTTTTTGTTTCAGACTTTAACAAGCGTTGTCCCTTCCAATAATGATTTTCCCATTCTGGGATTGCATGACAATATTGTCTTTCAAAATCAAGATAAACTAATCAGATGTGATGAGCATGCCTAGAGCAATGAAATAAAGAAATTAGCACGAAATGTATTATGAATGAGTTGGCTTTATATCTAATGATGAACTGTGATAATGCAGTAATTCTTCCAGCATTTTTATTGTCTCTTATCACCTTCATGTATCTTATTGCCTTCCTGTTGCACAGTGCAGTTAGAGTAGATCACATCTTTTGTTGATTTAGTATCATCCACGCATTCCTCTTCAGTTGCAGACAGTTTCAAGAACTTGCAGTTCACTGAAATGCATGGTACACCAGGACTAAACATATCACAGAGTGTGGGTTACTGACTTGAAATATGGCCATTATATATGTAGTTATTAATAGCAGCAATAAACTAGATGTGTTGGTACCAAAAAATAACAGTAGAGGAAATAAATTTCACATCTCAGCATATTTTAAAGTTTACATAAAACACTTGTGAGATATTGAAATGCCATTCATAAATTACACAATGACAGAACTGTTGTTGGCAGAATCTCAGATGGTGACGTGGATGTGGAGGCGTACAGGAGTGAGATAGATTGGTTGGCTGAGTGGTATCGCAACAACACATTTGCACTCTGCACCAGTAAGACCAGAGGAATAAGACCGTTATACATAAGATATAGGAGCAGAATTAGGCCATTTGGCCCATCAGGTGTACTCCGCCATTTCATCATGGCTGATCGAATTTTCCTCCCAGCCCCAATCTCCTGCCTTCTCCCTGTATCCCTTCATGTCCTGACCAATCAAGAATCTATCAACTTCTACCTTAAATGTCCTCCACAGATGCCTATGGCAAAAAATTCCACAGATTCACCACTTTCTGACTAAAGAAATTCCTCCTCATCTTTGTTCTAAAAGGACAGTCCTCTATTCTGAGGCTTCGTCCTCTGGTCTTAGACTCTCCCATCACAGGAAACATCCTTGAAGAAGTCTCAACATTACATCCTTGCTTATATGTTCTAGTCCTCTTGAAATGAATGCTAACATTGCATTGCCTTCCTCACCACAGACCCAACCTGCAAATTAACCTTTAGGGAATCCTGTACAAGGACTCCCAAGTCCCTTTGCACCTCCATTTTCTATATTTTCTCTCCATTTAGAAAATAGTTAACCCTCTCATTTCTTCAATCAAAGTGTATGACCATTCACTTCCAATACTGTATTCCATCTGTCATTTCTTTGCCCATTCGCCAAATCTGTCTGTCATTCTGTGCTTCTCTACTTCCTCAAAACTCTCTGCCCCTCCACCTATCTTTATATTGTCTGCAAACTTTTCAACAAAGTCATCAATTCCATTATCCAAATCATTGACATATAAAGAATCGGTCCCGAAGCAGACCCCTGTGGAACAGCACTAGTCAGCAGCAGACAGTCAGAAAAGGCTGCTTTTATTCCCACTCTTTGAGTCTTGCCAATCAGTCACTGCTTTATCCATGCTAGAATCTTTCCTGTAATATCATGGGCTCATAACTTGTTAAGCAGGCTCATGTGTGGCACTTCGTCAAAGGCATTCTGAAAATCCAAATGCACAACATCAACCAATTCTCCTTTGTCTATCCTGCTTGTTACTTCTTCAAAGATTTCCAACTGATTTGACAGGCAAGATTTTCCCTTGAGGAAACCATGCTGACTATGGCCTATTTTATCATGTGCCTCCAAGTACCCTGAGACCTTATCCTTAATAATTGCCTCCAACATCTTCCCAACTACTGAGGTCAGACTAACTGTTAGAGCATTGGCTAATTGGTAGGAGGCAGTGAGTGGAAATTAGTATCCCTCTCAACCCCATTCTCCTGCCTTCTCCCTGTAACTTTGACACCTGACTAATCAAGAAAATATCAATCTCCCCTTTAAACATACCCAATGTTTTGGTGTCCACATCTGTCTGTTGCAATGAATTCCACAGATTCACCACCCTCTGGCTAAAGAAATTTCTCTTTAACTCTGTTCTAAATGGATGTCCCTCTATTCTGAGGCTGTGCCCTCTAGTGCTAGAGTCACCCATTCTAAGAAACATCCTCTTCACACCCACTCTATCTAGGCCTTTCAATATTTGATAGGTTTCAATGTGGTCCCGTCTCATTCTACCAAACCCCAGCAAGTACAGATCAAAGCCATCAACCGCTTCTCATTGGTTAACTCTTTCATTCCTGGAATCATTCTCATGAACCTCCTTTGAACCCTCTCAATGTCAGCACATTCTTCCTTAGGTAAGGGGTCCAAAACTGCTCACAATACTCCAAATGGGTCTGATCAATGCCTTAAAAAGTCTCAGCATTACAGCCTTGTTTTTATAGACTAGTTTCCTCGAAATGAAGGCTAACATTGCATTTGCCTTCCTTACCACCAACTCAACCTGCAAGATAACCTTCACAAGGACTCCCAATTCCCGTTGCACCACTGATTTTGAATTTTCTCTTTGTTTAGGAAATAGTCTATGCCTTTATTCCTTCTACTAAAGTGCATGACCATAGACTTCCTTACACTATATTCCATCTGCCACTTCTTTGCCCATTCTCCCATTCTATGTCTTTCTGCAGACACCCTGCTTCCTCAACACTCCCCGTCCATCTAGTTATCTTCATACTGAGTACCGAATTGATGACAAAGTCAATCATCATCTAAACCATTGACATACAACATGGAAAAAAATTCAGTCTCAACACCAAACCCTGTGGAACACCACTAGTCACCAGCAGCCAACCAGAAAAGACCCTCTTTATTTTCACTCATTGCCTCCAATCCTCTATCCATGTTAATATATTTCCTGTGATACCATGGAATCTTATCTTGTTAAGCTGCTTCATGTGCGGCAACTTGTCAAAAGCCTTCTGAAGACTGAAGTTAGCAACATCCACTGACTCTACTTTGTCGATTCTGCCTATTATTCCTCAAAGAATTCCAACAGGTTTGTCAGGCAAGATTTCCCCACAAGAAAACCATGCTGACTTTGGCATATTTTATCATGTGCACCCAGGTACCCCAAAACCTCATCCGTAATAATGGACTGCAACACCTTACCAACCACTGAAGTCAGGCTAACTGGCCTATAAAGTCCTTTCTTCTGGCTCCTTACTTCCTTAAAGAGTGGAGTGACACTTGCAAATTTCCAGTCATCCAGAACCTTTCCAGAATCTAGTGAATCTTGAGAGAACTTTACTAATGCCTCCATAATCTCTTCAGTTACCTGTTTCAGAACACTGGGCTGTAGTCCATCTGGTCCAGGTGACTTATCTACCTTTAGGCCTTTCAGTATCTGAAGCACCTTCTCCTTAATAATAGCAACTACCCTCACTTCTGCCCACTGACACTTTCAAATTTCTAACATAGAGACAATATCTTTCACAGTGAACCACAACACAAAATAGTTATTAAGTTCTTCTGTCATTTTTTGTCCTCCGTTACTTCCTCTCCAGCAGTCAAATATCCACTCTTGAGATCTCTTTTACTCTTTATATATCTGAAAAGTCCTTTGGTATCCTCTTTTGATATTTTCGGCCAGTTTAGCTTCATATTTCATCTTTTCTCTCCATGTGTCATTTTTAGTTGCCTTATGTTGGCTTTTGAAAGTATCTCAAATCCTCTAACTTTCCACAGATTTTTGCTTTTATGCTGTTTTTGACTTCCCTCATTAGCCACAGTTGCATCATCCCCAGTTTAGAATACTTCTTCATCTTCACGATGTATCTATCCTGTGCCCTCCAGGTTACTCCCAGAAACTCCAGCCATTGCTGTTCTGCCTTCATCCCTGCCAGCGTTCCATTTCCAATCAACTTTGGCCAGCTCCTCTCTCATGCCTCTGTAATTCCCTTTACTCTACTATAATACTGATACATCTGACTTCAGCGTCTCCCTCTTACACTGCAGAGTGAATTCTATCATGTTATAATCAGTGATTCCAAACGTTCCTTAACTTTAATCTCCTTAATAAAATCTGTGTCATTACACAACACCCAATAGCCTTACCTCCAGTGGGCTCAACGACAAGCTGCTCGAAAAAGGCATCTCATAGGCATTCTACAAATTCCCTCTCTTGGGATTCAGCACTAACCTAATTTTCCCAATCCATCAACATATTGAAATCCCCCATAACTATTGTAACATTGATCTTAATACATGACTTTCTATTTCCAAATCAAATCTACACCCTGGTTACTGTTCAGGGCCTGTATGAAACTCTTATCTGGTTCTTTTTACCCTTGCAGTTTCTTAACTCTACCTAGAAGGGTTATACATCTTCTGATCCAATGTTGTCTCTTTCTAAGGATTTGATTTAATTTTTTACCAGCAGAGACACAACACCGCGCCCCCCCACCCCGCTTACCTGCCTGTCTTTTCGAAACTAGGTGTATCCTTGGATGTTAAGCTCCAAACTATGATCCTCTTTCAGCCATGACAGTGATGCTCATCATGTCAAACCTGTCAATCTCCACCTGTGCTACATGATCACCTACCTTATTCCATATACCATGAGCATTCAAATATGACATCCTCAGTCCTGTTTTCATCACCCTTTATGATTTTGCTCCCACGTTACACTTCAATTCATCTGACAGACTGTAATTTTGTCCCATCTTCCGCCTGTCCTTCCTCACAGTCTCACTACATATTGCATGTACTTGTATACTAACTGCTCCATCCTCAGCTCTATCTCTCCAGTTCCCTTCCAGCTGACAAATTGCTTCAAACCCTTTCCAAAATTGTGGACTTCAGAAAAGGGAAGTTGGAAAAACATACGCCAGTCCTCGTTGAGGGGTCAGAAGTGGAAGCGGTGAGCAGCTTCCGGTTCCTGGGCATCAACGTCTCAGAGGGTTTACCCTAGTCCTTAAATATTGATACAAGCACACCAGAGGCTATACTTCATGAAGAGTTTGAGGAGATTTGGTATGCAACCAAAGAATCCAGCAAATTTCTACAGATGTACCACAGAGAGAATTCTGACTAGTTGCATCAGAGTCTGACATGGAAGCTCCAATACAAAGGATTGAGAAATGTAGATCAGGGGTTCCCAACCCGGGGTCCACAAGCCCCTTGCTTAATGGTATTGGTCAATGGCATAAAAAAAGGTCGGGAACTCCGCTGTCGAGGCTTGAAGACTCAGCCAGATCCACCATGGCTACCAGCCTCCTCAACATCAAGGAGGTCTTCAGAAGGCAAAGACTCAAGAGGGTGGCATCCGTTATTAAGGGCCCCCACCACCCAGGACATGTCCGCTTCTCATTACTGTCATCAAGGAGGTACAGAAGCCTGAAGGCACACACTCAATGTTCTGTAACTTGCCTTGTACGAGGTAGTCCACTACATCAGAGAGGCATGGAGGGAAATTGTCCGCTAACCGGAGAAACTCCGGATGCAACGTACCATTCCTTTCCTTTCCTTCTTCCCCTCCACCTTCAGAATTCTGAATCATCTATGAACTGGTGAGCATTACCTCACTATCTTGATCTCTTATTGCACTTCTAAAATATTTTTGTAACTTACAGTATTTATATGTAATGCTCTGTATTGCTGCCACAAAAGAATAAATTTCATACATATGTCAGTAATAGTGAACCTGGTTCTGATTCTGATTCATATACTTCTTTTGCAATAGTGGGACAGCCATTGTTATACTCTGTGTAGAGATATTAGTAACTGAGAATAATTGTATATGTCTATGATTTCTGTATGTAATCTTTCCAAACATTCAATTATCCAACTGATCATGCATAAAAGTTGAACGCCTGCAGTTAGTGAAAAGCCATCTTTATTATGTTATGGGTTTCACTGCAGATGAGCAGAATTTCCCTCACTAGAGTTGAAAACAGCAGAACTGACCTTGCTCTAGGAATACCCGTTCTACGAATCAGTTCATCTAGCTTTTGAAAGATGATACTATGAGGCAGTCCCAGGATGAGTCATGCTGTTTATATTTGCTGACTTTGGTAAGGAGCAGTGGGATTTGAAAAAAAACAGTAGCAGAAGGGTTTTACTGCCTCCTGTGGCAGTAGTATTGGCTGCAGAAATTCAGTGAATTGCTACTATGTGTAAAAAAAAGTCAGTATTTCATTTCTTCTGTTCCCTAACGTGGCCCATGTTTGGAGGAACAGTTTATGTCTTAAAAGAGTGCAGTCAATCGAATATGGCCCTGTTCCTAGTTGCTGGACCACTTATTAGAAATACTTTGACTTGAAGAGAATCAGGGTAAAGTACACAACTTTGTCATGAAATCAGAGCTCTCTTATTGTTGAAGCATAATTAAGTAATCCATTTTCAAGTATTTGCACAGTCAAGCCAACGGACCTGCTGGGATTGGAACTACATACATGGTGGCATAGCACAGAGTGACTGAGGTCACTTCCCCAGTACTCCATAAAAGTAATTAATGAAAGCATATTTTGTAAGTAGATGGATAGTTTGTTATCAAGCTCAACAGATCATATGCCCAGCAATATACTTTCCCAAGCGCCCCCCACAACATGACACCTCATTGCAATTAGAATTTTTGCTATGTTTGTTCTGCTGTGACCTATGGAATCCCAGTGACAACACTGGGGGACGATGGTTGCGTTGCGGTTAGTGCAGGGTGGTCAGATTTCAGAGGTCCATCCCTGCATCCTCCCTGTGCAAGGCGTGGGTTTTCTCTGGGTCCTCCGGTTTCCTCTCACTTTCTAAAGTCATACCGGGTAGGTTAATTGGTGATAGTAAATTTTCCCATGATTAGGTTAAGGTTAAATCACAGTTGTTGGTGTTGCTGGGCTCATAGGTCCGGGGGGTCTATTCCGCACTTTAGCTCTAAATAAATAAAAAAACATCAAACTTAATTATCTTACACTGTGTTCTCAGAAACCATTTGCTAATTATTTGGGCGGTGGAGGCCACTAATAAGTTTCCATCACTAGCTAATGAAAATTCTGGTAGCACAAACTGTATCTAGGATGTAATAGCACCCTCATGGCTCCAAGGAATAGTGATTGAATAGAGCCAATTCTTGACAATAACCTCATTGTGTTCCGGCACATTCTATGAGGTAAAAATGTTACTCAGCAACACCTCAACATTTACAAACCATAGCTGGGAACACCTCTTCTTGCAACTTCCCTCTATGTCACATACTAGCCTGACTTAGACATATATCAATATTTCTTCACTGTACCCAGCAGCAGCTGGGAGTCCATCACTGCTGTCCAACAAGGTGTCTCACCACCAACTTCTCAAGGCTGTTGCAAAAATGATTGGCACCCACATTCCAAACAATGAAAAAACAGTTCCCCTCTGACAGTCCGAAGCCAGTGTTTGCATTTTTCACAGAAAGCTGCCAATTTACTTTGAGCATGCAAGAAGTTAGTGACAGCTGTTCTACACTTGGCAGCTCATGCCAAGAAAGGTATTGAGATGCTCTCCAGCCTACAATGCCTGCACTGACCATGATGTCAAATGAAACTTAACCTATCTGCCTACAAATGAGTCACATTCCTCTATTCGCTGCATGTTCATTTGATCTTATTTCATCATCACAATCGACAGAAAATCCTTTCAAAGCCAAGAAACCAATCAATATAAGAAGGAGAAAAAAAACACATTTTGGTTGACTGCTGAACCATTTATATTGTAGGTTTTCCATCCAATGGATTAGTCCAGTTCTGTCGCTAGAGCTCAAGAAAATATGAGCAGGAGTAGGTCACCAAATCATTCAATCCTCCTGGGTCTCAGCTCCTTCTGTGCCAGGTACCCATTGCCCTCAATCCCACAATATTTCACAAATGTATTTATCTCCACCTTAGGTACCTCTGATGTTCTGCCCTCGTCAGGACTCTGTATTAGATAATTCCACAGACCTAGGGGGCCAGCATCAGGCACGATGACAGACTCTCCACTTCTCCCTCTCCCTCACCAGTGTGTTCAGTTCATCTACATTAGCAGCGCCGCTGTCTTCTAAGAGCGTGTTGACCATTGTCTTAGGAGGATGCCCAGGGTTCATCCTGCTGTGCTTGGGTTCCCATATGATGACTAGGCTGGCAGGTAGCTCGGGGTGGCGTAGTCAGTGCCCCGCTAACTGCAATCTTTTCACCTCGATTTTAGTGGTGAGCATCGTTAGGTTATCATAGAACTCAACATTCGTCATGTGTTGTTGCCAACTCACATCATACTTTATACTAAACTCCAGTGAATACAGTAGCAATCTCTTCAGCTTTCCTTGCTCAGCTCAGTAATTAGCCCAGAGAATTGTCTTTCCATCGGGAATAGTTAAATATTCCCAGCATTTATTTTGATTTGTTTTAACATTAATACCATTGATGTTATTTTTAAATTCCATCTATTATTATAAAATTTTATAGGGCTATTGCTACAAAATATTAGCACCTTTTTATTTCCTTACGCTGTGGCTTCCCACCATGAACAATGTGAAACTGAATTTGTTTCTGATTTTAACTGATGGAAATAAAGAATTAAAGAACTTCCTTTATATAAAGGAACAATTTTCCTTTATGGAGACGTTTTTGTTGAAATTATTGGATTGCATGGAATAGAATGCCTCTGCCTACATAAGAATGAATATTAGAAATTAAGAGCCCTGCCATAAGATGTTTCTTTGATCATGCTGTTGACTGATTTAATGATTGGCTCTTTAGCCTCCGTGCATCACTGATCATGTTGTTTTCATTCAATATCCCCGCACATCCACCTACGCAAATCCAGCAAGAGTCACTAAGTAGTGATCAGCTATGGAAACCATAGTTTTGTTTCCTATTCTGGCCCGAGGCACTGAGATCAAATTCTACTGTCACTGCAGCTGGGATCAGTTTATGCAACCCAGATCAGGATTCATTCCCGAGGCTTTTTCATTCATGTAGTTCAGCTCCATGCTGAGTCAAGTTCAAGTTAACTTTATTACTGTCTGACTGTACATATATACGATGAAACGAAACAATGTTCCTCCGAACTATGCTACTGCCACAAAACATATATCGCACACAGCACATAAACCAAAATATCGTACTATAAATAAGTTAATAAATAAAAATGCATTTAGTAAAGAGCAGCACAGGTAAACAGTAACAGTTCGCTGTCCTAGAGATGAGAATTTAGTGGTGGCAGAGTATTCATTAGTCCGACAGCCCGAGGGAAGAAGTGGTTACCCAGTCTGGCAGTCCTAGTCCTGATGCTTCTGTACCTCCTTCCTGATCGTAGTGGGTCAAAGAGTTTTGTGGGATGGGTGGTAGGGATTATCAACACTGCTTTGGGCCCTTTGTCTACAATGCTCCTGGTAAATGTCACAAACAGAGGGGAAGACAGACACCGATGATCCTCTTGGTGGCTTTTACTGTCCTCTGTAGGGTCTTGCAGTCCGATGCCTTGCAGCTTCCGTACCACACCATGATGCAGCCAGACAGGACACTCTCAATGGTGCTCCTGTAGAATGGGGACAGAGAGCCTTCCATGCCTCATTCTCCTCAGAATGTGTGGACACTGCTGTGCCTTCTTCACTAGTGACGAGGTGCTGCGGGTCCAGGTTAGATCATCCGTTATGGAACTTTGTGCTCTTCACACTACCCATGGCAGAACCATTGCTGTGCAATGGAGAGTGATCGACCTGTGCCTTCCTGAAGTCCACAATCATCTTTTCCGTCTTGTCCACACTGAGCCCCAGCTTGTTGTTCCTGCACCATTTGACAATCCTCTCTATGCTGACTCATTGTTGCTGGTGAGGCCAAGCACCGTTGTATCATCAGTGATCTAGGTGATGCAGTTTGAGCTGAATCTGCCAGTGCAGTCGTGAGTCAGCAGTGTGAATGGCAGCGGACTGAGCACACAACCTTGGGGGGCACCAGTGTTCAGCGTGATAGAGCTTGAAGTGATGCTGCTGTCTTTCCATCAAGAAGTCCAAGATCCAGTTACAGAGAGAGATGTTGCGCCCCAATGAGGACAGTTTACCCATCAGCCTCTGAGGGCTGATCATGTTGAAGGCTGAACTGAAGTCAATGAACATCATCCTGTCATATGAAGCATCGTTTTCTAGGTGGGAACAGGGCGGAGTGGAGAGCCAAGGCTATGGCATCATCAGTGGACTGGTTTGAGCAGTAGGTGAACTGTAAAAGGTCCAATGTAGCTGGAAGGTGGGATTTTATATGATCCATTACCAGCCGCTCAAAGCCACTGGGTGATAATCATTTAGGCCAGCTACCATTGCTGTCTTCGGCACTGGAATGATGGTGGCTGCCTTGAAACCTGCAGAGACAGTGAATTTTTCAAAGAGATATTAAAAATATCCAATAAGACTTCTGTTAGCTGAGCTGCACAGTCGCTCAGTACCTGACCAGGTATGTTACCTGGCCCTGCAGCTTTGCGTGGGTTTACCCTGGCTAGGGTCCTCCTCACCTTGGCTGCAGTCAGACAGCATGCCCATTACTCAAAGAGGGAGAGGGCTTTCTTCAATGTCACGTCATTCGATTAGTCAAATCATGCATAGAAAACATTCAGCCTCTCAGGAAGGGAGATGTAGCTGTCATTGACACACAGGGTGGATTTGTAATCAATTATAATTTGGAAACCTTGCCACATGTGCTGCGTGTCCCTGGTGTTAAAAGGTGTCTGGATTTTCTGTGCGTACTTACGGTTTGCCTTCCTGATGCCGCTGCAGAGTGCGGCTCTTGCTGATCCTAGAATCATCCTATCACCCCACCTAAAGGCATCCCTAAGCATCGCACAAACCTCTGCATTCAGCCATGGTTTCTGGTTTGCACTGGTAGAGTAGTGTTCAATCACAATAACTCGGACTGACTGGAGTCAGTCAGATTTAGCAACTCTCAGCTACTGGGAAAACTTATCTATAATTTGAAAATCCACTAGCTTTAGAGTTATAGCTCTATTGGGAGAATAAGCATCTCTGTGTCAGGAAACAGGGATCAGATTTTATTTCTGGGCAGGTATTTAGCAGGGGAGTACTTCCTTTAATCAGGTCAGTGTAAATAATGCTCTGAACTCATCTTACCAAAGGGGAGCTCTGAACAATATTTATTCATCAGTCAATATTGATTGGTCATAACTAAATTGCTTTGTGTAAGAGTTGGATGTGTGAAATTTGGCTGAACTGTTTCATTCATCACAAGGATGACTACACATCAAAACCACTTCAGCTTCAAAAGGGAATGTGGAAAAAGCCACAGCTTTTTTTATTTGCACAGATTACAGCAATAAACAAGTTCCTTAAGGCTGTTGTGTATGGGTTTGGTAGTGGGAATAAGCTCCCACTACCTATTAAATGCTCCCAATAGTGTGCATCTTAAATAGCCCCTGACAACCAAGTAAAGCTCCTGGCCTTCACGTGTGGCTTAGCCACTAAGACTGGCAGAGCCATTTCTACTGACAGGAGAAGTGGCAAAGGCAGCTTGAAACCAATTGCTTCAGGCAGATGGGATTCGTCAGCCATGGTTGGCTGCTCATCGAGGAGGAGGAAAACTCAAACCTCTCTCCCTCGCGGTTATAGCCACTCATGGGGAAGACTTCAGGAGTAAATCCTGCAGGGGAAAATCTGGAGCTGGAGTCCGCAAGGCAATTCCTCATTGAGGTTAACGCTGACTGACAACTCCTGTGACGCTGCTGGTGCAAAACGATACCGGTCACTGTTGTTCCTTTGGGTTCACCAGATGTGAGGAGAGGGGAAGCTTGCTGCATGACCAACAGCTTGGTCTCCATATAGTACTGTCCAGGCTTGCATATCACAGCTAGAATACATCATCCATGGCCAGCACCGACCAATGGAGGGCCTAAACAGCAATAAAGTCAATTTAGATTATGAGGACACTCAGTCCTCGTTTATTGTCATTTAGAAATGGATGCATTAAAAAATGATACAACGTTCCTCCAGAATGATATCACAAGAAAATACAGGACAAACCAAGACTAAAACCGATAAAATCGCATAATTATAACATATAGTTACAACAGTGCAAAGCAATACCATAAATTGAGAAAGAGCAGATCATGGTCACGGTAAAAAAAGTCTCAAAGTCCCGGTAGACTCATCATCTCACACAGGCGGCAGAAGGGAGGAACTCTCCCTGCCATGAACCTCCAAGCACCGCCAACTTGCTGATGCAGCACTATTGGAAGCACCCGACCGCAGCGGACTCTGAGTCCATCCGAAAACTTCGAGCCTCCAACCACCCCTCTGACACAGCCTCTCCGAGCACCATCCTCTGCCGAGCGCTTCGACTCCACTCCGGCTGCCAAGCAGCAAGCAAAGCCGAGGACTCGGGGCCTGCTCCTCTGGAGATTCTGGACCACACAGTAGCAGCGGCAGTGAAGCAGGCATTTCAGAAGTTTCACCAGATGTTCCTCCGTGCTCTCATGTCTGTCTCCATCAAATCAGGATTGTGCACGGCACCCTACTTGACAAATAACAGACATCACCACTGGAGTGGCTGCTGCGAGCTACATCGCGCCGCCATCCTCCCACTTCCCAATACAATTTACAAATGTTCAGTATGAATGAATTAAGAATTTACTATGCAAAGTAACTGGCTGAAGAAGGAATAACACCAATGTACCACGAAGAGCATTCCAACTGGTTGCATCACCGTCTGGCACGAAGGCAGTAATGCACAGGATCAGAAAAAGCTGCAAAGGGTTGTAAACTCTGTTAGCTTCGTCATGGGCAAAAGTCACCCCACCACCTTAAAAAAGGCAATCCCTCAAGAAGGCAGCATCCATAGGAAGGACCCTTGGATGTCCTCTTCTCATTACTACCACAGGGAGGAGGTACAGGAGGCAGAAGATGCATACTCAGTGTTTCAGGAACAGCATTTTCCCCTCCACAATCAGATTTCTGAATGGTCCATGAACCCACAAACACTATTGTACTATTTTCCTCTCATTTTTCACTCTTCATTTATTTGTTATGTATTCTTATAGTAAATTTTATGCATTACACTGACATCTGATGTAAAACAACAAATTTCATGACATATATCAGTGATAGAAACCTGATTCTGATTGTGACACTCAATTACATATGATTGAAAGCACAAAGGGAGGCAATTTGTGGTAATTAGTTTATGTTTGTGTATTTGCACTCTTTCAGCTTTCTCATTTCCTGGTGTATCCTCGGATATTATGGAAAGTGAGGGAGGCAGAGATACTTGTACCTTTGTTAATCACAGGTGAATTACTGGAATACTAGAAAAGAGCTCATGTTGTGCCTTTATTTAAGAAAGGCAGCATTGATAAGCCCAGTCAATGAGCCTTAACATTAGTGGGAAAAAATTGATGGAATGGGATTCTAAAAGACAGGATTTACTTGCATTTGGAAAGGCCAGGATTGATTAAGGATTGTCAGTATGGTCATGAGGGCTAAGAAGCAGATATAATCTACATGGGCTTGCTAAGGACCTTAGATGAGGTCACACATAGTCAGTTGGTCTAGAACAGGGGCTCCCAATCTGGGGTCCACAGACTTGGTTAATGATAGGGGTCCAAGGCATGGAAAAAGGTTAGGAACCCCCTGATCTAGAAGATTAGACCATATGGGATCCAGAGTGAGGTAGCTAAAGGGATACAAAATTGGCTTGCCAGTAGGAGTCAGAGTGTGGTGGTAAAAGTCTGCTATCCAGATTGGAGACTTGTGACTTGTATGGATTAGTGTTTGGGTCCATTGTTGTTTGTCACTTATATTGACGGCGATCTCGATGAGAACGTTGTTGGCAAGGTTAGCAAGTTTTCAGATGACACCAAAGTGGCTTTATAGTGGACAGTGAAGGAAGTTATCGAAGGTTACAAGAGGATCTAGATCAACTAGGAAATAAGCTAATGAATTTTACTTGGTCTAGTGTGAAGTGTTGAATTTTGCTTAGCTAAACCAGGGCAGGACCTACACAGTAAATGTCAAGGTGCTGGAGAGTGTTGTAGAACCATAATTCTGCCCCACATCTTGTCTCTTGTGCATTGTTACCTGCGGATTTCAATACCATTTTCAATTGGATGGGAATGCACTCAGACCCTCCCAGAATATAGATGTCATTTTAATAGCTAATGTCAGTTATCCCCTACATACCAACCTCTCAACCAAAACTGCAGGAATGACAGAAGGTTCATTGAGCAGTAGAACACTTCAAACAGAAGAAGCACAACAGAAATCATCAAGAAGCGTTGGAGTCTGTATGAACAGAGGAGTGGGAAGCTCTGGTTAGAGACCCCCAAGCTTTCCTTGCATGTTCTACAGAAGTATTCCTGCTGCAGTACATTCATAAGAAAGCTATAAAAGGTTTAGTCAGTTTTACCTTGCTGGGCCTCTTTTGACATGTTTGGCCTGGCAGGAAAACCATAAAGATTTGTTTCTCCACATAAGTTCGTCCCAATGGCTCAAAGTTGCTAAATCAGCTGCTCAGTATGGACCTGAACCCAAAACAAATTCCTGAGCCCAAATCACTTACCCACTACAATAAAATTTGTTTTACTATTGCAAGAGGCATCTTTCCCAATGGTGTCTTTATGACCCTTAAACAAGAACCTACATAATTGCAGGCAAGTGACCATGGAACTTAAAGTTGCAGTCAGCCAAACTGGGTAAATAGTCTCAATATAAATGATACATCATTTTAGTTAGCTTGCTTCCAAGTTTCTGATGGACAGGGAAAATGGCTCCCCTGTCTCCACCTCACCACTCCACCACCCACAACATGTCACCAGTTTTTGAGTCTGAATCACTTCCATAAAACAATAGCAACTCCATATGGTAGCATTAAGAAGAAAAAACTCTCAAAGCTCTTCATAGGAAAATTATCAAGCACAGTTTGATACCAAGCCGCAAAAGAGCAAATTAGAGTAGATGATTGAATGCTGGATTAGAGGTAATAAATAAAGAGGGATCAAGAATTTGGGGAGAAAATTCCATTGTCTTAGCAACAGAAAATGCCACCTCCAATGTCCAATACATCCAGTTAGTGGATTATCAGAACACAATTATAGGTAGTGTTAAGGGGTTGGAGGTAGTTACAGAGGTAAAGAGAGACAAAGGCATGCAGGATTTAAAAAAAAACTAGGAATTTTAGAACTGGGTTGTGGGTTAACCATATGTAATAAAACTTGAGGGACACAACTTCCCATGTACAGTCAATGTTGAAAACCGTCCTTTAACTCCTCTATCTTGTTTACTAGATATACACCAAGTGGCCACTTTATTAGGCACCTCATGGCCACTGAGCGCAAGTTCATGCTCTTCTGCTGCTGCAACCCCTCTATTTCAAGGCTCGACATGTCGTGCATTCAGAGATGCTCTTCTGCACACCACTGATGTAATGCGTGAGTTACTTTCATCTTCCTGTCAACTTGAATCGGTATGGCTATTCTCCTCTGACCTCTCTGATTAACAAGGCATTTTCACCCACAGAACTGCTGTTCACTGGATGTTCCTTGCTTCTCGCACCATTCTTTGTAAACTCTAGAGCCTGTTGTACATGAAATCTCTTGGAGACCGGCAGCTTTTGAGATACTCAAACCACCCCATCTGACACCAACAATTATTCCATGGTCAAAGTCATGTAGATCTCATTTCTTCCCCATCCTGATGTTTGTTCTGAACAAGAACTGAATCTCATGACCATGTCTACATGTTTTTATGTATTGTTTGTTTTAAGGATCTTCCCCTTAGTAGCAACGACCAGAGAGGCACAGAGAGAATCTGCATTTATCAATAAGGTAGCCTTTATTGTTGCAACTAAAAAGCATGTGGGTTCACAAACTAACTACCTGTGTGCACCCCCAATAGAATTCCCTGATCCTCCATGGACAGTCAATGAAGAGAAAAGGTATTACTCAGGAAAGGTGTCTATACTGGCCAGGCTTCCCTCATGGTCCAGATCTCCACATGTCTGTGTGGTCCTCCTTATCCCCGATGCTTGTTCTCTGGTTGCTGAAGAGTCATTGTCGTTACACACTTGGAGCTCTTGACTCTTATGGTGTTCCTCATCAGTTGAACTGATGGATCTCCATTACATTGGCTCAAGATCACTTGACTTACCTGGGCCACCTTCTTACTGGCTCTAGTCCAGGGCTACAACCAATGTTGTTCTATGATTTCTGCCCCCAGCCTCGTGCTTTTGTTCCTTTCAACTCTGACTGGTTCGAACCAGTCAAAACCATGTGACCCAGACACTGAGTCTAATGAGGTTACAGATCTCTTCTCCAGTAAATCTGCCACTTTGCATAATAAATAGCT
Organism: Mobula birostris; assembly: GCF_030028105.1. NCBI lineage: Eukaryota > Metazoa > Chordata > Chondrichthyes > Myliobatiformes > Myliobatidae > Mobula > Mobula birostris. The sequence continues at coordinate 34,355,046 of NC_092377.1, forward strand.
ACTCATGAGATTTAGCAGGTCAGTCACTGAAGCTCCTTGTGTCCATATTGAATTGCTTTGATTAGATTATCCCAGAGCAAGAGTCAGTTCAGAGTTCACAAAATGGAGGGAAACGAAGACAATTGGTCTGTCTGCTTCCCCTGTCCTTGATTTATCCGAATTTACCAATTTGTTGACTGTAATTCCTTCTGGCCAACAAGTTGCCACCACATGATTAGCTGATTAATTATTTGCATTAATGAGCAGGTGTACAAGTGTATCTAATAAAATCGTCACTGAGTGTATTTCATTCCTTTCACATTATTTTCTGTGGCTGGTTGCAAATGTCCAGACATCTGTCATGAAACTTTGAAATGAGTTGTTCTGAAAGGCCTTGAAAAAGTTTGTATCTACTGCATCCACTTCATTTTCATTGTCTTCTCAATATTTCATCAAAACAAAACCATGTGGCGAAGCATTAAATGAAGATTACTTTCCAATGTAACCAGTGTATTAGATATCAGCAAAGCATCAGACATACCTACTACATTGAGCAAACAAGAAAAAGTGGAAATGGATAATGGGGATAAGAATTGAAATGGTTAGCCACTGGGAAATTCTGCTTTTTGCAGATGGAGCTGAGGTGCCCGACAAAGCAGTCCCCCAATCTATATTGGGTCTCACCAATGTAAAGAAGGCTGCACTAGGAGCACCGGATACAGTAGATGACTCCAACAGATCCACAAGTGAAGTGTTGCCTCACCTAGACGGACTGTTTGGGGACCTGAAAGGGCAGAAGAGGGGAGGTGAATGGGTAGGTGTAGCACTTCTGACACTTGCCGGGATAAGTGCCAGGAGGGAGATTAACGGACATGGGAATCATGGAGGAAGCAATCCCAGTGGAAGGCAGAGAGTGGGGGCAGATGTAAAGAAGTATTTGGTGGTAATGTTCTATTGGAAATGGCAGAAGTTGTGGAGAATAATGTGTTGGATGCAGTGGCGCATGGTGCAGTAGGTGAGGACAAGAGGAACTCTCTCCTTATTAAGGCAGATGTCCTTGAGAGAAAAGCCTCTTCCTGGGAACAGATGCGGTAGAGACAAAGGAACTGAGAAAAGGGAATGATTCTTTTAAAGGAGACAGGTTAGGACGAGGTATAGTCAAGATAGCTGTGGGAATGGGTGGGTTTATAGAAGATATCATTAGACATTTTGTCTCCAGTAATGGAGACAGCGAGATTGAGAAAGGGGAGAAAGGTGTCAGAAATAGACCAACTGAATTTAAGGACAGGGTGGAAGTTGGAGGCAAAGTTATTAAAATTGACAAACTCACACACTCAGCATGGGTACATGTTGTCAATACAGCAAGGAAAGAGTTAGGGAGCATTACTAGGGAAGGTAATCTGTGGGGTAATGGACTGTTCTACATAGTCAACGAAAAGGCCATTGCAGATGCCCATGGCCACACCTTGAGTTTGGAGAAAATAGGAGGAGACAGAAGAGTAATTGTTGAGGGTGAGGACCAGTTCCTTCAGACCGAGGAGGCGGTGGTGGGGGTGAACTGGTCAGTACATTGTCAAGAAAGAAGCGTAGACCTTTAAGGCCTACTTGATGGGGGATAGAAGCGTATAGGGACTGGATATCCCTCGTGAAAATAAGGCGATCTGGACCAGGGATTGAAAGTTGTTGAGAAGAACAAGAGCATGTGAATGTTGCGCATGTCTCCAAGAGGGGCCTAAACCAGAGGGGATAAATTGGAGTCAAGGTATACAGACACAAGTTCTGTGGGGCAGGAACAGGCAGAAACGATGGGCCTACCGGGACAGTTAGGCTCGTAGATCTTGAGTAGGAGGTAGTGAACTCTGAGGTTGGTAGCTGTGGATGGGAGATTTCCAGAGTTGATAAGGTTGGTGATGGTATCAGAAGCAATTTCCAGCATCTGTAGGATCTTTTGTGTTGTGGACTTCATAACACACCTTGGGTACCTCTTGTCAAAAATCTTCAAAAAATGTTGAAAGAAACTTACGTAAGCACAGGTACGGGTGCCTTAACAATTGCTTAACGCAGAATCCCCTAATATAAGCAAAACCCAAAAGAAAGATGGTTGGGATGAGGACTGAAGAGCAAAAGCATTTTAACTCAGACACATTACGTGCTAATGCAAAAGTCAAAAAAAGTTCAACTGCAGCAACCCGGAATCCCAGTCAGAGGAATCATGCCTTAACACATTCTGAGACAAGAAATGCTATTAGGATAAATATATGTGGCAGCTGAAGACCTCATTATTCAGAACTGATAGTTTGAAGATTGAGATCAAAACTGACTTGGGAAGCACAAAGCTGTCTTCTACAAAGAAAAATGTTACCCATTTTTCTCCCTAAATTAAGTCAGGCGGTATTATTAAAAGGACAGGAATTAGACAAATGCTAATTACTGGAATAAATCAAACAAAATGTGAGCTTGTCTTACGGAGTTGAACACATCTTTACAAAGATGATTTAAATAACTTTGTGGCCTGATTGTTTAAATATCCAACTGATACCAAAGTCATTTTAATAGAGTATTAAGTTACAAAATAAAAATCCATAAAATTCTAAATACACTTTAACTCTTTTAATACTGAATTGTGCTGGCAATTTTTTGCACTTGTTCTAATGAATAATAAAAATTAATGGAATTCAGCATTACAGAGGAGAATTTCTTCTCTCCTAAAGAAGCTGATTTAGACTACAATGCAAGAAAAGCAGTCCTGACGAAGGGTCTCGGCCCGAAACGTTGACTGTACCTCTTCCTAGAGATGCTGCCTGGCCTGCTGCTTTCACCAGCAACTTTGATGTGTGTTGCTTGAATTTCCAGCATCTGCAGAATTCCTCGTGTTTACGTTTTTAAAAATGCTATATTCTTTTGGCAGTACTCACAACCTCAGGTAGTCCCAATGTACAGCACAGCCAATGAAGGATCAGTGAAATGTGGTCACTATTGTAATATAGGAAATATAATTCCAATTAGTACATGCCAATCTCGAAAAAGAACAGCACTGTGTTAATGACTAGGTTATCTGGGATTCTTTTTGTTTTTGATGTTTATTGAGGATAAATATTGGCTAGGCCACTGGGGTAACACTCCTGACCTTCCTCAAAATAGTGCCAAGGGATCCATTACATGCGTCGAAGAAAGCAGGCAAGACCTTGGTTCAACGCCTCATCCAAGAGACAGTGCTTCTGACCACACTTCAGTACTGCACTGGAATGCAGGTCGAAATATCTAAGCTCAGGTTTCTCATGTGGAACGTAAACCCACAATCTTTTTATTTAGAGGCAAGAGGTCCACTAACTAGACCACAGATGACAAACCAAACAGGAACAAGGCAACAGAAAATAATTCAATTGCCAGTGCACCAATACAAATCTGTTAGCACAGTATCTTATATAAGGAATATAAAGCACTCAAGGACAGATCTGTCCTCTCCTCACAGTCACTGCTCAGGAGAGTGCACTGAAACGAGATGGCGATAGAAATTCCTGGCTGATTTTTTCTTTTCCCAAACACACTGGTGCTATATCTTCTGCAGTGCCCTTATTCCTACCTCAGCTGAGTCAGCTAATGAGGTAGTGATCAGGAGGGTTTTTTTTAAAATTGAAAATAAATAATGTCATTTGAGCAAACTGGAAATCCTAACCCTTTAAAAACTTCTGCATGCTGAATGAAAATAGACCCACTGTTTTTTAAAGCTTAGATTACTAAAGTCTAACACAGGCAATTCATCTCTAAACTGGCACCTGATTCAAATTTGCTTACCAATCTTCTCCAGAAGTCAGAAAGAAAGGGGATATTGAAGCGACAGGAGGACTCTATACTCTTGGTCGGAAAATGTGGTCAGTATGATTACCTGTACTAATCCCTTGAGCCAGGTCATTGCCCAGAAAATCTGTTGCACAAATTGGCCGGCATTTAACTTGAAATCCATTTGTTAATTTTGTAAACACCACTGTTGCCATTTCGCCTTGACATGATATGGCGGTGCGATCCTAATCCTACAGGAAGGAAGTATCAGGTTACTTGCTTGCTACAGGAGGGCGCTCTGGTCTATCCTCACCTGAAGGGCTTTGCTGAAAATCTATTGACAAGAAAGGAAACATTGTAAAATACTGGCCCTGGGTGAAGTCAATGTGATTGCCATTTTCCTTTAATTATGTTTAATGGCGGAATTTACACTGCAGAAATGGTCCTTGCTTCTTATTTCTTTACGCGGACTGACACTAATAAGTTCACGGCTGTAGGTCATGACATCATGCATTCCTTAATTTAGCTAAATGGCTCCAAATGGGAGGGCTGTAGCTATAACTTTTAAATGCCTTTCCTGCCTAAGGATTATGTTCGGTTTCACAGGATCTCAGCAGCAAGTCCGAAAATATGATACTCAAAATTTCAGGCCTATATCATATTTATATTTCAGAGACAGGAAGGCACCCCTCCGGCAACTGCTGCTGAGTATATTCAGTAAAGATGCTGGCTGTGTGCCAGAACACAAGAGTCTCTCAATGAATCATTATAATTTAAAAATAGAGACAATTTTAAATATTACTGCATTTATTAAAAACATTGCATGGTTAGAGCACAAGGCAAACTGAATTGTTTACCCTTTAATTGGACACGGACTGCATAAGAATGGATAATCAGCATAATCCTAATATGTAAGGTACATCTGTCAGCACCTTAAGTACTTGAGTGTGAATGAGGGGTGCCGCGGTGTTTAATGTACTTGACTGACAGTTTGACACAGAAACCAAATCCAGTATAACACAGCATTTGGCCCAAGAGACAACCTGAAGTTCAAATTATTGGAAGGTAGTCATCTGCAACACGTTATACAACCAGAAATAGTAGAGCTGCAAGTCAGCTTCAGTGAAGTTATAGGCCTAGAACAAGTCTACAAAGGATTTTACTCTGTGGAATCTACCATTGGCCCTCAAAGATTGTAAGTTTGTATAATTAGGACCCTCCAGTGCACCCTAACCCAGTCTCAGACTTCATAACTTCCTAGTACCAGATACAAGTTACATTCTATGTTGATTCCCAAGAATAATATGTAAACAGCCCTAAGGTACTGGCAAATGTCACTGTGACATTTAATCACTATTTACATACAATCATTCTGCATATTGCTGAAAACTATGAGTACAGCACACGTGATGTTTAATTCCATGCCAAAGCCTCGGTTCCGATGTTCTGCTACACAGAGCCTGGAGGACGCCCGGTTGGACTTTGTCAGCTTTTCACCCTACTATGTTGTAAAGGGATTCAGCACATTTGATGAATGCTCAGTCTGGCTGTGAAGTGAAGTGTGAGTAAACCATCTTGGTTTCATATCCTGAGATTACTACCAGCTGTTCCACCCCTGGCTTCTATATGCAAGCAGGATTGGGGACCAGGTGATTGTCACAACTATTTCCCTCCTGTCTGCACAATACTGTTTCCAGCTATTCCTTAGCAATAATTTTCTGGAGGGGCCAATAATTGTACTCCTGAAGCTCGAGGGGTGGTATTGGCGTCTTCAACTTCACCCCTCATGTGGTAAACCTTGTCTCGCGCCCTTCAGCTTCTTGCATCAAAGAAGGTAATTCAAGTTTATGACTTTAAATTGGGTGTTGAATTATGCCTGTATATTTAGGTCAAAAGGTACCTGGTTTCACATCACTTCTGAACAAAACTCACTTCTCACTCACTGTACAAATCATGCACCTTTAACAAGGGCATAAATTAGGCAATATTCAGCCTTCCACCTGTCATAAGCTCCTTTTTTAAAAACTTGTGATGCAGTTGGAATATAAATCAGAAGACCGGCTAAAAATCTAAGAAACATAGAAAACCTACATCACAATACAGGCCGGCCCACAAAGTTGTGCCAAACATGTCCCTACCTTAGAAATTACTAGGCTTACCTATAGCCCTCTATTTTTCTAAGCTCCATGTACCTATTCAAAAGTCTCTTAAAAGACCCTATCGTATCCGCCTCCACCACCATTGCCAGAAGCCCATTCCACACACTCACCACTCTCTGCGTAAAAAACCCCTGACATCTCCTCTGTACCTACTCCCCAGCACCTTAAACCTGTGTCCTCTTGTGGCAACCATTTCAGCCCTGGGAAAAAGTCTCTGACTATCCACACAATCAATGCCTCTCATTATTTTGTACACCTCTATCAGGTCACCCCTCATCCTCCGTCACTCCAAGGAGAAAGGGCCGAGTTCACTCAACCTATTTTCATAAGGCATGCTGCCCAATTCAGGCAGCATCCTTGTAAATCTCCTCTGCACCCTTTCTATGGTTTCCACATCCTTCCTGTAGTGAGGTGACCAGAACTGAGCACAGTACTCAAAGTGGGGTCTGACCAGGGTCCTATATAGCTGCAACATTACCTCTCAGCTCCTAAATTCAATTCCATGATTTATGAAGGCCAATACACCGTACGCCTTCTTAACCACAGAGTCAAACTGCACAGCTGCTTTGAGCATCCTATGGACTCGGATCCCAAGATCCCTCTGATCCTCCACACTGCCAAGAGTTTTACCATTAATACTATATTCTGCCATCATATTTGACCCACCAAAATGAACCACTTCACACTTATCTGGGTTGAACTCCATCTGCCACTTCTCAGCCCAGTTTTGCATCGTATTAATGTCCTGCTGTAACCTTTGACAGCCCTCCACACTATCCACAACACCTCCAACCTTTGTGTCATCAGCAAATTTACTAACCCATCCCTCCACTTCCTCATCCAGGTCATTTATAAAAATCACAAAGAGAAGGGGTCCCAGAACAGAGCTCTAAGGCACTCCACTGGTGACTGACCTCCATGCAGAATATGACCTGTCTACAACCACTCTTTGCCTTCTGTGGGCAGGCCAGTTCTGGATCCACAAAGCAATGTTCCATTGGATTCCATGCCTCCTTACTTTCTCAATAAGCCTTGCATGAGGTACCTTATCAAATGCCTTCCTGAAATCCATACACACTACATCTACTGCTCTTCCTCCATCAATGTGTTTAGTCACATCCTCAAAAAATTCAATCAGGCTCGTAAGACACGACCTGCCCTTGACAAAGCCATGCTGACTATTCCCAATCATATGTTCAAATGTTCATAAATCCTGCCTCTCAGGATCTTCTCCATCAACTTACCAACCACTGAAGTAAGTCTCACTGGTCTATAACTTCCTGGCTAACTCTACTCCCTTTCTTGAATAAAGGAACAACATCCGCAACCCTCCAATCCTCCGAAGCCTCTCCGGTCCCCATTGATGATGCAAAGATCATCGTCAGAGGCTCATCAATCTCCTCCCTCACCTCCCACAGTAGCCTGGGGTACATCTCATCCGGTCCCCGTGACTTATCCAACTTGATGCTTTCCAAAAGCTCCAGCACATACCCTTTCTTAATATCTACATGCTCAAGCTTTTCAGTCTGCTGCAAGTCATCACTACAATCACCAAGATCCTTTTCCATAGTGAATACTGAAGTAAAGTATTCATTAAGTACCTCTGCTATTTCCTCTGGTTCCAAACACACTTTCCCACTGTCACAATTGATAGGTCCTATTCATTCACGTCTTATCCTCTTGTTCTTCACATACTTGTAGAATGCCTTGGGGTTTTCCTTAATCCTGCCCACCAAGGCCTTCTCATGGCCCCTTCCGGCTCTCCTAATTTACCTTCTTAAGCTCCTTCCTATTAGCCTTATAATCTTCTAGATCTGTAACATTACCTAGCTCTCTGAACCTTTTGTAAGCTTTTCTTTTCTTCTTGACTAGATTTATTACAGCCTTTGTACACTATGGTTCCTGTACCCTACCATGACTTCCCAGTCTCATTGGAACGTACCTCTGCAGATCTCCACACAAATATCCCCTGAACATTTGCCACATTTCTTCCGTACTTTTCCCTGAGAACATCTTTTTCCAATTTAAGCTTCCAATTTCCTGCCTGATAACCTCAGAATTCCCCTTACTCCAATTAAATGCTTTTCTCTCTTGTCTGTTCCTATCTCTCTCCAATGCTATTGTAAAGGATATAGAATTATGATCACTATCTCCAAAATGCTCTTCCACTGAGAGATCTGATATCTGACCAGGTTCATTTCCCAAGACCAAATCAGGTACAATCTCTCCTCTTGTAGGCTTATCTACATATTGTGTCAAGAAACCTTCCTGAACACACCTAACAAACTCCACCCTATCTAAACCCTTGCTCTAGGGAGATGCCATGGATATTTGGGAAATTAAAATCTCCCAGCACAACAACTCTGTTATTATTACACCTTTCCAGGATCTGTTTCCCTATCTGCTCCTCGATATCCCTGTTACTGTTGGGCGGCCTATAAAAAACACCCAGTAAAGTTATTGACCCCTTCCTGTTCCTAACCTCCACACACAGAGACTCTGTAGACAATCCCTCCATGACGTCCACTTTTTCTGCAGCCGTGACACTATCTCTGATCAACAGTGCAATGCCCCTACCTCTTTTGCCTCCCTCCTTGTCCTTTCTGAAACATCTAAAATCTTGCACCAATACAAACATCTTTCCACCTTTTCCATTCCAGCTCTGTAAAGAAATCTACCCCAATAATATCACAAACCTGGACTGAACTATATTTGTATGCCCTGATATAATTATTCCCTGCTCTCGTATCCTGTTTTTAAGAAATGTAACACTCATTTTAGTTCCTCATGTACAGTATTGTGTGGATTCACTAGGATCAAGGAGAAAAGGTATAGTGTGTAGCATAGGATACAGGAGGAAAGAGAAAGAACAATGTCCTAAATCTTCAACCTATTATTGCCTGACATTATTGGCAAAATGAATTGAAAGAATTTTCCCAGGTTAGATGATGTGCTGGCAATTTTCTCTCAGTGAAATTTTACCCGTCAGGAAATTACCTGGCTTTATTCATGCACGATTCACCTTAGTACTCTTGTCATTTTCCTGGCAATATTCATGCACCAATTGATGTCGTAAGTTGCACAACATATGCTTCCTCCTTTACTGACATAAACTGGATCTTTTCATGTAGTTGAACTGCAGTTATCATATGACTAAGAATTTACCATGCTAATGAATTGGATTTGTGTCTATTTAAAGAGATATTGTTGACATCAGGACATTTAATTGGGCAGTTGTAGAACTGACTGTGGACGGCTCTGCCCCCTCCCAATGACCAAGTAGCTGCAGAGATACTCAGTACATGGAAGCCTCAATGTGGCATCACTGGCAGCAATGGCTGGGCTCACAGGGTTGGTGAGGTCCCTCAGGTCAGGAGACAACAATGCGCCAATCTCCAGTGCGTCCTCAGAAACTCCACCCCCTACCTACATCTCCTTGGTAAACAGCATATTCACGTGACTGGGTTTCAAAAGCTGGCATGAATAAGATGAGTGGCATTCTATGAGATTAATTTCAGCCACGTTCTCATACTGGGTCATATCTCCCTGCGGCGGTCAAGGTGACATTGACTTTCAATTTCCTTGTCAGCAACTGCAGCTTACTCTATCATGTCCTTTAGCATCTCCTGCTTTGATGAAGACATTGGGAGTTGTTGACTTCACACATGTGCAGGCAGTCATTGACTACACTTATCTGCCCATAATGATTGCCACTGAAACATCAGAAACTGTTTCTACTATCCAAAGCGACACATATTGCTGGAACTCCAAACAACACATGCAAAATGCTGGAGGAACTCAGGTCAGGCAGCACCATGGAAATGAAAAAAACAAAACGAATAAAATTCCTGAAGAAGGGGTTCAGCGCAAAGCGTTGACTGGTTTATTGTTGCTTCTACTATCTATGATCAGGCTTTTGTAGACCATCAGATAATTTCCCAGCAGATAATGTCATATTTTCAGGAAGCATACGTGATACATTCATCCCCAAGGAAATCAAATTGTCTGGCCTTTTCACTCCCAGCCAGGTCTGGAGGGATGGATAAGGACTACCTTCTGTGCTTCTGAATCCTCACACCAATCCTTAGTCTTATCACAGCCACAATATTGTGTCAGAAAGCCATTGACACAATAAATGCCATACAAATACGATCATTGTGTAAAATGTCTTTGGTCTTCAAAACTGATATCCAGTTGCTTGCATTAGACAGCAGCACTCAGTTCTGGGAGGTTGTACCACTGACCAATCTGAAAGTGGCAACCAGTGCTGGATGAGGAACAGCACAAAGAATAGAGCCCGATAAAAATGAGGTAAAGGCTGAAGAGAAGCAGGAGAAAGAGGAGCAAGAGGACAAAGTGGGTTGTCAGTTTAAATCCAGATTAAATGTCATCAGCCATGTCTCTCAGCAGAGAAAATCAGAGCATTGACTGCATGGGCGGGAAGGGAATCCCTGATACAGTGATACATCCCATGAGGAGTCTACTAAATTAAAGTCTATAATACAGACAAAGTGCCTGTTTCCAATCTTTAACACCCAACACAGTTCAGTAGGAAACAGAGTGTCCAGATGATATACAATAAATTCCTCACATCTTCTAGTGCAGTGATTGTAATGAATCATTGAGTGAATCTCTGATTCATTTGGTCGCAGTAACTATTTTCCATGGTGCCCTCAGGCAACATCTGTGAAGAGGAAAATGAAGTTAATATTTATCCCCCCTCCCCCTTTCCTTTCTCCCTAGGCCTCCTATCCCATGATCCTCTCATATCCCTTTTGCCAATCACCTGTCCAGCTCTTGGCTCCATCCCTCCCCCTCCTGTCTTCTCCTATCATTTTGGATCTCCCCCTCCCCCTTCCCTTTTCAAATCTCTTACTAGCTCTTCTTTCAGTTAGTCCTGACGAAGGGTCTTGGCCCGAAATGTCGACTGTACCTCTTCCTAGAGATGCTGCCTGGCCTGCTGCGTTCACCAGCAACTTTTATGTGTGTTAATATTTTGGATTCAGTTCTAGTGAAGGGTCATCGATCTAAAGTATAATGCTACAACTCTCTCCACAAATGTTCCCTGACCTCTGAACACATCCGCATTTTCTGTTGAAATATACTTATGCCTTATTGGGGTGGGGTGGAAGGGGGATAGAGGTGGCGTTGAGGTGGCGGGCATCTCATTGAAACCTACTGGATACTGAAAAGCCTGGATAGAGTGAACACAGAGAGAATTTTCCATTAGTAAGAGAGTCTAGGATCCAAGTGCATTGTCTCAGAATAAAGGATCTCCCTTAAAACTGAGATGATGTGGAATTTCTTCAGACAGCAGATCTGTGGAATTCATTGCCACTAATAGCTATGGGGCTAAATCCCTGGATATACTTAAGGCAGTGATCGATTGGTAAGGGGATTAAGGTTTACATGGAGAAGATGGGAAGATGGGGTTTAAAAAATAACAGCCATGATTGAATGGTGGAGCAGATTCAATGAGCTGAATGGCCTAATTCTGTTCCTGTATCTTTTGGTCTTACTTGAATTAGAGGGGATTTTGTCACCTAGACCAACCCAACGCTCAGCACCTCCCAAGAAGACCTCCTCGTCCTCTGATGCACAGGACGTTCTTCCTGGTGTACATCTCATGTCAGACTTCTTTCACAAATCGTGGTGCTCTTATCCTCTTTCCTGCAGCCTCCATCTCCATCATCACCGCTAATGTGTATAGAGCTGGAATCTGTTTGCTGCAAGCAGTGTGCATTTAAAGTTTCTTCTCATCTTTAAGTGCAGCAAATCATCAGCTGCTGGTTCAATTGAATCCGGACTAGTCAGGAACCATGTCAGTCCATTGTCCGTGCATGGATCCAAAATAATAATGTTTCAGGAATATACCTAGTCAATTTAATGATCTTTTTGTAGAGAAACCAGTCATGGACTGATTCAGAACTGGAAAACGCCATTTGGTCCTATATTGACTATTAAATATCAATTTAGACTATTCCGACACGAATCATATTTTATTTTTCCCACATCTGGACTCTACTACTCACCAGCACACTGCGGACAATTTACAGCCGCCATTTAAGTTACCATTTGGAGTGTCTTTGGGATATGGAAAGAAGCAAGTTCACCCAGAGGAAACACACACAATCACAGAGAGAATGGTAAAGTCAGTGTATCCAGCATCATGGACTACTGTACTGCCCTTGTTAACACTTTATGTAACGTACCAACAAAAAAAAAGCCCAATTTCCAGAAAAAAAAGATCTTCATTACAATATCAATGTACTGTATGAATGAAATTTCCCAATGAGAAAATACTTCAAAATTCTGCGTAAAACAAGTATTATATTTATTAGTTTTAAACTGAACTGCATGACATTCTTTTTTTTTGCTCCAGAATACAACATTTTGTGTCTACAATATTTGATTCATCCAGTAACAAGAAATATGTTAATACATTAGGCATTGAACCTGTCTCATCATTGGAAACATCACAGTAAACTTGTTGTGTTACAATTTTTGGAGCAAATTTTGGGATTATCCTTTGTGCACTATTGTCTTGAAAAGGGGCAAAGACGTCACTTTCCTCCTGACTGTTTCTTGCAACAAACACCATGCTGCCAGCTAGTTATCAACTCAACAGTGTCCGATTTCATGAGCAGCAACACACGCGTGTGTCTGCACCCCTGAAAGAGGAGATGTGTGAGAGCAATAGCAGGTCCTAGCAGATGTTCTACAACTGGAGCTGATAGGGAACATTCCAGAAAGGCACAAGATATTTTATCTAACAGTGGGAAAAGCTTGTTAGCTTGTCAGTGTCAGGAGTCACATCAGAAGAACTTTGATGCATTGTCACAGAAGTTCAATAACCTCAGAAATAACTTTAAGATCACAAAATCCATCTTCAAATACAATGTATGTACCATTAACTGTATCATTAACTTTATTCAACACCCACCCAGAGAAACTCAGCAGGTCATGCAGTATCTATGGGGTAGAATAATCTTGTTCCTGATTTCTAGCATCAGCAGACTCTCTGGTATCTCATTAGCTTTATTGTCATTTACTTCACCACACCCTACCTATTACCTACCTTTGAAAAAAAAATCACTTTAGGCTATGATTTATACAGAACATTCATATGCCATCCCTCACCTGCACGCACGTAGCAGTACTGAAAGCCTCACTTTGAAATTTGAACTTTGTCCACCTCATAAATCTGCTGTTTAACCCGGTTAGTATCATCTCCAAGTTACACAAGTGTGAGATGGACCCTGACACACATATTAAGTTCAAATTTAAGTTCAAGTTCAAGTTTAAGTTTGTGTTCAAGATTGTCATTCAACCATATGCAGGAATACAGCCAAAAAAAATAGTGTTCCTCAGTGGCCAAGGTGCAAACCACAGTACCAACAGTCATGCACAGCACAAGGCACATATAGCATATATAATTACAATAGCAGAAAAATATACAGTCATCAAAGTAATAATAATAAGTCCCAAGTCCCTGAGGGTCACGGTTTATAGATAGATGGTGTTTGGGACCTTGTCCTGAGGCCACATTTCTGCAAGAACAAGCATGCAACAGTTCTCATTATGCGCTAATGTAGTCAGAGGTGAGTGCATTCCAACTTGTCTTTAACAGATTGAACAATAGAGGGCAGCACCAATGGGAGGGGCCAACCCAAGCCCAGCAAGGACTCCAACATGTCCTCTGAGCCTCTGCTCTCTTCCGCACCACCTCCAGCATCTCCTTCCCGGATGGCTGCAACAGGTGACCAGGTGGCATGAGGGCCTGGTCCTCAGAACAACCAAGGCCAAGCAGCTCCCCTTCACCAATGAACCAGTGAACTGGAATTGCAGTACTCTACATTACCAGTGTCCAACAGGGTCTTACTCACACAAAAAAATGTCTAAAGCAATCATTTGCACTGTTTGTTACACCACACATTGCCTCTAACATGGTGTAGCAGGCTGCAACACGGTATGCAAACTAGTCTTGTTCCACCGCTATAAAGCAAATTGCTAGTGGGGTAGACCTGTAGTAATTGATATTATTAACATCCATTAGTGACTTGCAACTGTAAAAAATAGGTAAAGGGCAAACACTTGCACCTTTGATTGAGCCCAGACTGAGCGTGCTGCCATCTTAAAGAAGTCTCCCTCATGATATCAATATCAACACATCCAAACATGCATTTACATCTCACACACACACACACACACACACACACACACACACACCAATCTGCCAGATCTGGTGGCTAGTTACAGCAACATGCAGTAGAAAAGTGGTTTAGTTACTGAGCCAGCACCTTTAACCTTAAGGTTGATTCAAAAGTATCTTTACATCCTATTATAGAAGCTGGAGGATTTAAACTGAGAAAACTAAAAATTCTAAATGAATAGTTTGTCCCAGTAATGGCAGCCATGAAAATGCTGGACCACCGTACCGTATAAAGACATCTGGCTCAGGGACATCCTTTAGAGAAGGAAATCCATCAGCCTTACCTGATCTGGACCAGATGTAGCTCGAGACCTACCAACGAAGGTGACCCTTAACACTCCTCTGAAATGGAAGCCACTTAGTTCAGAGTTCAACTTGGAATGGAGAATAAATGCCAGTGACATCCACATTCAGTGAATGATCAGGAATAAAAAAAAGAACAGTAACAAACAGCAAATTAGACAATGATAGGAGGAGGAACATGCAGGGACACTGAAGCTATTTGCTGTTTTCCTGTTACCCTGGTTGGGGTCAGCTCATGAGAGTTAAATTCTCTTCACTGAACAAAATACTCTGTGTAAAATCACATTACTTAATGTTTATAGAACTCCAGCAAGAATATTTTTATTATAGCTTTAGGTTTACGGTAACCTTAAACCTAGTGGTAAGACCACAACGGCAATTACAAGTAGGTCAGATTTCACTGATATTTTTGCACCTGTGAGATATTTGAATGTCACATAAATTGTTTCACCTCTACACTTTTGAGTTCAAATATAATTAATCTAAAGCACTCAAATTTTGCATGTGATATCCAAGTTAGTATATATTGTAATTTCTTCTATTTTTTAATGCTCTGAATTTTTTCAGACAAGATATAACATGCTTAAAAAATTTCCACTTGAGGTGACCCTGGGTTGCATCATAACTTGCAACACTAGGAATTAATATAAACATGAAGTGTATGAAAATTAAAGACAGCTGAACTCCTGAGCCAGACCCTGCAGCAATGTCTCATTAGTAATCTGACAAGTAATCTACCTTCATACAGGATATTACCCCAGCAATTCCTCCAGCACAATTTAGTAAGTCCCTGTGTTAGCTCCTTTCTCAGCCTAAAATGGTACAAGTAGTGGTCTTTGTAGAAGGAAGTGGAAATACGATGAGCCGAATTCTCTTTGGACGATGGGGCTGTAGGCTGGCTGTACTCACTTCCTGTAATGTTCACCTCCATGGAATTCAGAGTCAGGAAGCAAGTACAACAGGTGACCAAAGCTCTCTCAAAACTGCCAGCAATCAAATAGATTTCACCTTTGAACGTGATGCCGAGGGTAGGACATTGACATTTCCTTTCCAACTGTTCTCCTCTGCTGAAAGCATATTGAGTTCTATGGGGCTGGAACCCAAGCATCCTGTCTGGGAGGGCCCAATGAACTTTGTGTGTTGGGATCTAATGCAGTTGTAAAGGCATTACAGTTCCAGCAAAGAGCAGTGGATCCCAGCAGAGATCAGTGGATGGTGATCAATGATTCCAGCAGAGACCACCAGATGGATTTGAGGATTGCATTTGTTGGGCAGTTGTGACATCCTGCCCTCTCTGCTAACATGTGTAGCAGCATAGTAGCAGTCAATGTGGAAATTGAGAGTCACTAGAGTCACAGAACACTACAGCAGAGAAACAGGCTTTTTGCCCCATCCAGTCTGTGACAAATCATTAATCTGTCTTGTAATATCAACCTGCATCTGGAGCACAACCTCCTTACCACTTTCATCCTTGTACCTACCCAAATTTCTCTTAAATGTTGAAATCAACCCCACATCCACCACTTGGCTGGCAGCTCGTTCCACACTCTCATTCTCCCTTTCCACTCTTAACGCATGACCTCTAGTTGTATTCTCACCCAGCCTCAATGGAAAAAGTCTGCTTGCATTTACTCTCTCTATACCCCTCATAATGTTATGTGCCTCTATCAAATCTCCCCTCAATCTTTTATGTTCTAGGGAATAAAGTTGGAACCTATTCAACCTCTCCTTATAACTCAAGTCCTCAAGTTCCAGCAGCATCTTTGTAAGTTTTCTCTGGACTTTTTCAATTTTACTTGCATCCTTCCCATAGGTAGGCGACCCAAACTGCACACAATATTCCAAATTAGGTCTCATCAATGTCTTATACAATTTCAGCATAACATTCCAACTCCTGCACTCAATACAATGAAGGCCATTGTGCCAAAAGCTATCATTACAACCCTATCTACCTGTGACGCCGCGTTCAAGGAATTATGGATCTGTATTTACAGATTCCTCTGTTCTGCCACACTCCTCAGTCCTCTTTTGGTCACAGTTGAAGATGACCCTGGTTGGTCCTCCCAAAGTACAACTTTTCTGCGTTAAGTTCCATCTGCCATTTTTCAGCTGGTCCAGATCTCACTGCAAGCTTTGATAATCTTCCTTGCTATCCACTACACCCCCACTCTCGGTGTTATCTGCAAATATGTTGATCCAGTTAACCACATTATCAGCCAGATCATTGACATAGATGACAGACAACAATGGACCCAGCACTGATCCCTGCGGCACTCCACTGGTCACAGGCCTCCAGTCAGAGAGGTAACCGTCTATTACCACTCTCTGGCTTCTCCCACAAGGCCAATGTCTAATCCAATTTACTACCTCATCTTGGAGTCAAGTGACTGAACATTCTTGACCAACCTCCCATGGGGGACCTTTTCAAAGGCCTTGCTAAAGTCCACATAGATAACATCCACTGTCTTGCCTTCACCATCTTTCCAGGTAACATCCTTGAAAGACTCTATAAGATTGGTTAGATATGACTCACCACACACAAAGCCATGTTGACTATTGTTAATTAGCCCCGTCTATCTAAATACTTACATATCTGGTTCCTTAGAATACCTTTCAATAACCTTCCCACTACTGATGTCAACCTCACCAGTTTATAATTTCCTGGCTTATTCTTAGAGCCTTTCTTAGACAATGGAACATCATCAGCTATCCTACACCCCTCCGGCATCTCACCTGTGGCTAAGGATGTTTTAAGTATTTCTACTCGGGCCACTGCAATTTCTGCACTACCCTCCCACATCCCCTTGTCAGGCCAAGGGGATTTATCCACCCTAACTTGCCTCAAGTCAGCGAACACCTCCTCCTCTATAATCTGTATAGGGTCAATAAACTCATTGCTGCATTTCCTCACATCTATAGTCTTTGCGTCCATCTCCAGAGTAAATAGAGATACAAAAACAAATCCATTTATTATCTCTCCCATCACTTTCAGCTCCATGCATACGGTGGATTACCACTCTGATCTTCCATGGAACCAATTTTTTCACTTGTTATCCCTTTGTTCTTAACATATTTGTAGAAGCCCTTAGGATTCTCCTTCACCTTGTCTGCTAGAGCAACCTCATGCCTTCTTTTAGCCCTCCTGATTTCTTTCATCCGTGTTCTCTTGCATTTTATACTTCCCAGGTCCTCATTTGTTCTTGCCTGCCAATACCTGCTATGCACCTCCTGCTTTTTCTCAACCAGGGCCTCAATATCTCTTGAACACCAAGGTATCGTAAACCTGCTATCCTTGCCTCTTATTCTGACAGGAACATACAGATTTTGTACTTTCAAAATTTCACTTTTGAAGGTTTCCCATATACTAAGTGTATATTTGCCAGAAAAAAACCTATCCAAATCCACACTTGCTAGATCTTTTCAGATATCATGAGCATTGGCCTTTCTCCAACTGAGAATCTCAACCCAAGAACCTGACCTATCCTTCTTCATAATTACCTTGAAATTAATGACATTATAATCACTAGATGCGAAGTGTTCCCCTACACAAACTTCTGTCACCTGCCCTGCCACATTTAGTAATTGGAGATCTACTATCACACTCTCTCTAGATGGGACTTCTCTGTATTGATTAAGGAAACTTTCCTGACCACTTTTGACAAACCCTTTTCCATCTAGCCCTTTTACAGTATGGACGTACTAGTCACTATGTGGTGGTAAGTTAAAAACACCTACTATAACAATCTTATGTTTCTTGCAACTGTTTGTGATCTCTCTACAAATTTACTCCTCTAAATCCTACAGTCTATAATATAATCCTATTAACCTGCTCATACCCATGTTATTCCTCAGTTCTACCCATAAAATCTGACTAGTGGAGCTCTCCTGTCTGTCCTGACTGGGCACTGCCATGATATTTTGCCTGACTAGTAATAGCACCCCTCCTCTTTTAATCCCTCCCACTCCATCAACAATGGAACCACAGAACATTGAGCTGCCAGTCCTGTTGCTCCTGCAACCAAGTCTCACTAATGGCTACAATATCATAATTCCATGTGCCGATCCATCCCCTAAGCTCATCTGCCAATCCTACAATACTCCTTGCCTTGAAATATATGCAGCTCAGAACGTTAGTCAAGCCATGCTCAACCTTTTGACAACATCTTTCTCCACAACCACTCCACAATGTGTTCTGACGTTCTGGTTCCCATCCCCTTGCAACCCTAGTTTAAACAACCTCCTCACCACCCCCCCCAACCCAAAACCCCGTGCGGCACTAGCAACTTTCCTGCTAGGTGATGAGACATGGGAACACTTCATATGCAGTGCTCTGAGCATTATCAATCAATCTCATCAATCCATCAATCTCTTTGACCCCCTACCATCAGGCAGGATGTATCATGGTATTAGGAAAATGTTGGGAAACTACTTCTTCCCCCAGGCCATGCAACTACTCAGCTCCCTGCCACTACCCAGTTCTCACCATGTCTGAAGCACCATTAGCGTTATACTGTTCACTTTTTTAACAAGTGACATAAATGCACCTTATTATTTGTGGTAATATTACTTTATGTGTTATGTGTGAGTTATAACTACTATGTTGTACACCTTGGTCCAGAGGAACATTGTTTCGTTTGGCGGTATACATGTATTTGCTTGAGTTTGCAATAAACCTGTTGAATTAGATCATTTCTAAAAAAACACTGAACCAAGCTTCTCATCATTAGAGGAAATCTCAGAACGGCAGAGGCTGCTTTACCTCAAATTTCACTTTGAAGAATGGGTTGTTTTCAGTCTGGGTTGTTTTCAGTCTGTCCCAAGAGGAACAGTATAGCTAAATTTGACATCCCTAAGTAGATTTTAACTTATTTTGCACTGCAGAATGTTAACCTCTAATCTATTGCCCTGCACAAATTATTCTAGCATCTCAAGACCCAGCAGTGCAGAGATCTTAATGTATCACCTAATAACACTAATCAATGTTACATGAAAGGTTTCATCCTTCATTTTCTTTGTTGGAAGAATGAAAAATCATAATCATGGAACTTCCTTGAAGACATACTTCAAGATGGCGTCAGTGAACAATGCGACCGATGGCAACGTCCTGTAGACAGTTTACAAAGCTACTTCTTTTGCTTCCTCTTCTTTCATCTATGGTTCTACTACTAAGCCACATGTGATTGGAACCTGTGATTTACATTTTAGTGGCGTGCTTTTGAGCCGATTGAGCAATCTGGTGCTTTGCTGGCTCCAAGGGAGTTCAGCGAGGTTTGGAGCGGAGTGTGCAGCCTGGAGGAGTGGAAGCCTGAAGACAGGAAAAGAGCCAGCAATCGGCTGCATTGCTTCTCTCTGAGTGAGGCATCGAGCAAGGCTGAAGCCAGCGAGGATGAGAGCAGAGGACGGGTGGGTATTCCGTGCCGTCAGCCTACTGTCTACTAGCCTTCCTCTCCCTCTCACTGGCTGCTGTCGGAGGAAAGTGCAGGAGTCTTGGGATCCACATTGCAAGGATTGATCTGGAAGGCTGCAGACTCTATTTGAGAGACCTTGAGGTTCATGTTGCATGTGTTTTTTAGATTCTGATGACTCCCCTTTTTGCTGCTTTTGAGCAGTTTGATCGGGGCAATCGATGTGGACTAGGGCACTTTGGCAAAGAGTGGCTGCGTGGCCTGCAGTGAGCTACTGTGTACATACATCTATTGATGCTTCTGGACACATCTTCAGTGATGTCCCTGGAATCATCAGGTGTTTCGGGTCTTTCAACATCATACAACCACCTCCAGGTGACCCAGCCGCGGCTGATCAGACCCCAGCTTGTGTCCCGATGGCTAGCTACTTATGACTCCGTGGCTCCCCTCTTTTGAGCCACAGCCATCTTGAGGCCCTCTCTGCCGCATCGGTAGTACTGCGGATGGCTCTCCTCTTCCTCTCTCCCTTGATGCCCAAAATGCTGAAGGCCCTAACTAAAGAACGGGCTATGAATCCCCTACAACCAACCTCCACTGGGAGACACCTCGCTCTCCATCCAGCCTGCTGACAGTTGCTGACCAGTCCTGCGTACTTAGAGAGCTTCCTTTCTAAGGCCTCCTCCAAGCTATCTTCCCATGGGACTGTCAGCTCCAGCAGCACCACTTGCTTAGTAGACTCAGACACTAGGACAATGTCTGGTCGCAGGGTGGTAGCTGCGATATGGTTGGGGAACTTCAGCTGCCCTTTGAGGTCAACCAACAGCTGCCAGTCCCTTGCAGAGGTCAGAATGCCTGCAGATGTTCTTTTGGCAGGTATTGGCTGCTCCTCAGCTCTGACAAAGGCAATGGTCTGCTTGGAGGGTTGGGACCACTTTGCCCACTCAACTCCTGCGCTGACGGCTTCAGCGATGGTCTTCAGGACCTGATCATGCCTCCACCTGTACCGTCCCTCACCAAGTGCCCTTGCACAGCCACTGAGGATGCGCTCCAGGGTCACTCGCTTGGAGCACAGTGGGCACGCAGATGACTCTGCCTTGCCCCATGTGTGCAGGTTTGATGGGCTTGGAAGCACATCGTACACTGCCAGGATGAGAAATTGGATGCGGTGTGATTCGGTTTTCCAAAGGTCAGCCCAGGTCACTTTCCTCTCAACTGCATTCTCCCATCTTGTCCAAGCTCCCTGTTGCTTCATTCCCACCGCCTTGCAGGCTCTCATCTCCTCCACTACTGCTCTCACCTCCTCCTGAACTAGACGACGCCTTTCCTTCCCTCTGGTGTCCATTTGGGGAGTTGGAAAGGATCCTAGCCCAGCTCAGCCTTGTGTGACCACTCCCACCAGCCTCCTGCGACGCAGCCTCACCTCTGCCTCCTGAACAGCTTCCTCTGTCCTCCACTTCCTGGCAGTACTTACTTGGATCCCTGCTCTAGCCACCCTCGGGTCACTTGAGTTCCTATACTGTAGCACTTCTCTGGCTAGATACATGGCACTGAAATGAATTAAACTGAATACAACTGGGCTCCTGGTTTGATGTTTAATATTCTATGTGTTGCTTTTTGCCATTTGAGCAATTTGTTCTTTTTCATGCATGGGGTGTTTGATAGTTTCTTGAATGGGTTCCATGGTGTTTCTTTATTTTATGGTTGCCTGTGGGAGGACGAGTCTCATAGTTGTATCCTGTATGCATACTTCAATAGTAAATGTACTTTGAATCCTGGAGTCTTGACTCAATAGACTAAGAAGTGGTGCTGTAGAATTCAGTCCAGCCAAGACTGTGGACCTCAATGCAAGATACAGTGACAGCATCATTAACAAAGACAGTGGACACAAGGATCTTTGCCCACTCTGATTAAGTCAATTCACTCAAGGCATAAAATAATTAAATGGCGTAAAAGTTAACTGAAAACTTGAGCTTCCTTCTTACATTTTAGACTGGCATCAGAAGTAAGGAATTGCAAGAATCCATTATTAGGTAAGTAGTTAAAGGGATCCTGGGAAATAGCAACAGAATTGGATAAATTTATGAAAACATCCTTTGGAAATTTTGATGTTGCAGCTAGAGAATAGGAGTGAACTAACTGATGTGATGTATTGTACTTAGGAACCCTATAATACGTTCCGGTGATGTCATCGTTCAGAATGGTAGCTTAAATCAATAGCTCCTCCAGAAAAACACATATTTTGCCCCGTTAATCCAACAAATATAAGATCTTTCAAAAATATCTGAATTGATAAGGGGGGCAAGAATGGGAAGAAAGAATGGAGATAAAACAGGCATCACTGCGGAGCCTATGGAAGAGAGAGGTGCAGCGCGCGGCTCTCCTACACGTACGCGTAGTGGCGAGGCTGAAGGCTGATTTATACTTGTGCATCAAGCTTGCGCCTTAGCCTACGCAAGTGGGCAACGCCGTTGGGAGCATTTATACTTGTGCATTGGTGTGTCTGCGTCGCTCTGCAATTCGCACATGTCACGCATGTGCACACACCTGCCCGTGCAAGGCTTCATGGTCATGGTAGTCTTTCTCGGGGTAAACAAGTTTAAAGCGAGCGTCTTTTTTCATAAAAGCGAAATGTGTCCTCCATAATTCTGGAGGTCTGTAAAGCTTTATGGAAAGTATTGCAGCCAGAGTTCCTTCCCTGACCTTCAGTTGCCCAATAGGAAGCTATTGCAGCGTAGGAGAAAATGCGATGTTACCAAGCGGACCAATCACAGTTGTTGCAGTCTGCATTGTCGTGACGCGTAGTTACATTATGGGAGAGGTGCGCGTCAGGCTACGGCGTAGGGGTCCCTGTAGGCACTGCGTAAAGTTCGCAGCTACGCCGTACCTGCGGCGTCAATTTGACGAAGAAGTATAAACCAGCCTTGATGCGGGGCCTCGTGAAGGGCAAGCGGCAAATATGATAAGGATTCTGGAAGAGATAAGGGAAGTTCTAAAAGATATAAAACAGCAACTCAATAATATAAAGTCAGAGCTCGCCAACGTCAATCAGAAAATAGCGGTGGCAGAGACTCGAATTGAGAAGGTGGAAGATCACGTGCAAAACGTGGAACAGATACCAAGTAAAACGATAAAAATATTAAATCAACAGGAAAGTAAATTGCTTGACCAGGAGGGAAGATTGTGATGGAAAAATATCAGGATTTATAATGTTCCCGAAGGAGTGGAGGGATTGTTGATGATAGACTTTGTAGACAAGCTGCTGCGGGACGCGCTGGAGATTCCCCCGACTATGGAGATTGAAATTGAGAGGACGCATCGTTCGCTCATCCCGCGGCCTTCCGGAGACAGAGAAAGTAAGCCGTGCTCAGTAGTACTTAAATTCCTTCGATTCAAGAGCAAGGCAGAGATCCTACGAAGGGCCTGGGGTAAGAAGAGGGTTTTTTAGAATGGGAAGTTAATATACTTCGATCATGATTACCCCCGGCGTTCCTACAGAAACAGAAGGAATACTCCGAAGTGAAACGAATATTAAAGCAAGAAAAGATTAAATTCCAAACCCCGTACCCCGCTAAACTGAGGGTATTTTACCAAGAAGGGATACGACTATTTCAGACGGTGGAAGAGGCAACTACAGACATGAACAACAGAGGACTGCCCATTAGTGTGGTCAAACCAAAGGAAAGTCTGGCTGAGCAGTTAACCCGAATAGTAAGAGAACCGAGAAAGCAGGGACGGGACCAGGACAAGAGAAGGCTATTAGGAAGAGACTGTGAGTTCTCTGAAGACAGCCCTCACTTCCACCAGAAGAGCCATAAGGTTTGGCTAACTTTAAAAGTGCTGATAAACTAAATGGAAGCAAAAATAGACGGTGATATACCTATCTTGAGAAATATGTATTATAATGTGGATTTTATATTACCCAATTTTTAAAAAATTATTCATTCATTCCTTTTTCCCCACCTAAATGAGAAGATATACATGGGAGGAATACACAAGGAAATCATTTCTGTTTAATGGGCATAGTTTTTTTTACTTACTTTTATAGGTACTGCTGTGGGGGCCACCAACTCACAGGTAGGAGGGGCTATCCCCCCTGGCTAGACGTTTCTTCTAGCACAACCCAGGGTCACCTTGAGACCCTAGCCTTGGAATCACACCTTCGTTAGCTTTTTTAAAATTATTCGCTTTTATTGGTTCTTATTTGTTCAGGGAGTAGATCGATTAAGTAATCTTCTGAAAATTTCAATGATATACTAACAGATAAATACACATGGCTAATGACTAAGTAAAATTCATTTCTTTTAATATCAATGGGCTGTTAAATCCAGTCAAGCACAGTAAAATTCTATCAAAAATGAAAAAGAACAAGCCCATGTAGTATATTTACAGGAAACTCACTTAAGTGATAATGAGTATGGAAAATTAAAGAGAATGGGCTTCACTACTTTGTTTTTCTGCTCATATAAATCAGGACATAGAAGAGGAGTTGCTATTCTCATCTCAAGCAAGCTAAACTTTGAAAAAGTATTCGAAATAGGAGATAAGGAGGGCAGATATATTCTGGTAAGGGGGAATATAGATGGAGATCCAGTTACTTTATTGAATATATACGCACACACAGGAAGTGATATTAGTTTCTTCCAGAAAATTACTAATATTATAGTAATGAAAACAGAAGGTCTCTTGATATGTGGGAGAGTCTTAAATTTACAATTACAACCAAAGTTAGACTCTTCCAATAGAAAAACTGTCATGGTCCAGTCCGGTCCATCGACCCTTGCTCCAGGTTTTCCTGTCTACCCTGTTTCTGTTCTTGTTGAGCTCTAGTTAAGGAAGCTGATGCTTGTTGGGGCTGGCTGCATAAATACCTTCAGAGACCAGGGCGTGGCTGCTGGATTGTTCTTGTCCTTACCCCTTGTATCCCTTCCTCTGCCTTCTGTCTCCTCGCCTGAAGCCTTGCCTTGTCTTGCCGGTAACTCTTGCCTCGCCTGAAGTTCTCGTTTCACCTTGCATTGACTGAAGCCTTGCCTGGTCTTGCTGGTAACTCTCACCTCGTCTCGCCTTCAGTCTTGTCCTGGAGCCACCCCGTACCTAGCTCCCTTCCTGTCCCTTGCCTCCGTCAGGTAAGTCAGGCTGTCTTGCCATTACCCTGTGGTTGGTTCTGTCCCTTCCTGTCCCTTGCCTCCGTTGGGTAAGCCAGGCCGTATTGCCGTTACCTACGGTTGGTTCTGTCCCTTCCCAACCCTTGCCTCCATCAGGTAAAGCCAGGCTGTCTTGTCGTTACCTGTGGTTGGTTCTGTCCCTTCCTGTCCCTTGCCTCCATCGGGTGGTGAACCGTGCCCTGCCCAGAAGTAGCCTCCAGCCTCCAGTCTCCAGCCAAGCCTCTAGCCTCAAGCCTGAAGATTCCAGCCTCCTACCTCCTGCCAAGCCTTGCCTCTAGCCTCTGGCCTCTAGCCTCAAGCTTGAAGACTCCAGCCTCCTGCCAAGCCTTGCCTCAAGTCTCTGGCCTCTAGCCTCAAGTCTCCAGCCCCCTGCCTCCTGACAAGCCTCGCCTCAAGTCTGTAGCCTCAAGCCTGAAGACTCCAGTCTCCTGCCTCCTGCCAAGCCTCGCCTCAAGTCTCTAAGACTCCAGCCTCATCCTGCCTGCCAGCCAAGCCTCGTCCTTGCCTAGTTCTGGGGTCCGAGCCAGAGGCAAGACCCAAGTACTGGGTCCTTGTCCAGTCTCTGGCTCGGAGTCCAAGCTCGGGCTCCTAGCTCTCTTGTCCAGTCCTGTTCCGGGTTCCCAGTTTTCATGTCCATGTCCTTGCCCTCACCCTGTATCCTAGTCCTGTCCCTAGTACTTCAGTGTCTGTGTCTTGCACTTGGGCCCGTTCCCAGCCACCGTCTTATGACAAAAACTTATGAAACAAAGTCCTTACATAAGAAAGTTAACACTCTTTTTGAGGATGTTGGTCTAATTGATACATGGAGGGATCTTTTCCCTGAGAGAAGATTACGCCCATTATTCTGCCCCCCATTCCGTATATACAAGAATAGACTATTTCATAACATTTGGAAAAGATAGAGACAAAATAAACACCTGTGGGAGTGGGACAATAGATGTAAGTGACTATGCACCTATATATTTTACTGTTGATTTTGACCTACAACCAAAGAATACTATTTGGAAACTACAGTTTGTAAATTCAAGTCAACTCAATGATCCCTATTTTAAGGAACAAATTAAAAAAGAAATTGGTCTTTACTTAGGATTCAATGATAATGGAGCGGTTTCATCTCCCATTCTATGGGATACTCTGAAGGCTGTCTTAAGAGGGAAATTTATAGCGATATCTTCATATAAGAAAAAAAAATAAGGAATAAAACATCAGAGGAATTACAAAATAAGCAGAGGGAACTAGAAAAAAACAAATTGAGTTTGGCACAGGATACACTAGAGGAAATTTAAAAAATTAGGAACTAAATTAATAGTTCGGCTACACAAAAAATTAGAAAAACTTTAATGTTTCTGAAACAGAGACACTGTGAAAGTGGATCTAAATCTATGAAAATACTAGCGTGGAAACTGAAAAAAAGAAAGATAGCAGAAAATACGATTCATAGAATTGGGATCCAAGAACAAAAGTGATTAAAAAAAAAGCTAGGTGAAATTCAAGAAGCTTTTTAAATGTTTTACTAAACTCTGTATTCCAAAGTTCCAAGGGGAAGCATAACCCAAATTGACACCTTCCTGAATTCTTTAGAGTTACCTACTTTAAGCAAAGAACAAAATAGAACGATGACTGCTGACATAACTGATGCTGAACTAAAAACTGCAATTAGTAGGCTTAAATTAAGCACGTCACCAGGATCAGATGGATATACAGCAGAGTGGTATAAAGAGTTTAGAAGTGAGTTAATTCCTGTTTTACTCCTCACACTGAACTGGGCTCTAAGAAAGGCGCAAATGCCACCCAGCTGGAAGGAGGCAATAATCTCAGCTATACTGAAAGAAGGCAAGGATAAAATGGAATGCGGGTCATTTAGACCAATATCTGTTCTTAATGTGGATTATAGAATATTTACCTCCATCATAGCCAAACAATTAGAAGATTTTCTACTCACACTGATACATAATGATCAGACAGGTTTCATACAAAACACCAAACACAAGACAATATACGAAGGACACTTCACATTATTGATCATATAGAAGAATGAAATTGAAGCATAATGATAAGCGTGGACACTGAAAAGGCATTTGATTTGGCTAATTGGAATTTTCTTTACAGAGTTTTCTATAGATTATTGACACAATTATTAAAACTATACGGGCACTATACGACAATCCTACTGCCAGGAATAAAATCAATGTATATTTATCTAATAGTTTTACCCTAGAAAGGGGCACGAGACAGGGTTGTGCATGGTTACCGCTACTCTTCGCATTATATCTGGAACTATTAGCTCAATACATCAGACAAAATGAAGATATCAGGGGAATTACTATTAAAGGGACAGAGCATAAATTGGCCTGTTATGCGGATGACATTTTGATCTATCTAGGGCAACCAACATACTCTTTACCTAAATTGATACAAATCCTTTGAACAATATGGCCAATTATCAGGATACAAGATCAACACAAATAAAACCCAACTACTTTCATATAACCAAAGCCCACCAAGAGAAATTGAAAGTAGATATCCTTGGGCATGGCAAACAGATTCCGTCAAATATTTGGGCATCATTATGCCAAAAGATTTGGCAAAATTAACTGAATGTAATTATCAGCCTATATATATAAAAAAAATAAGGAAGATATAACAAGATGGAACCTAATTCCTTTTCTTGGTCTCAGTTCAAGGATTGAATCTACTAAAATGAATATACTGCCCAGACTACTATATCTCTTTCAGAACCTACCAATAGAGATTAACCAAAATTAATTCAATGAATGGAACAAGATGCTATCAAGATACATATAGCAAGGTAAAAGGCCTAGGGTTCATCTCAAAACCTTGCAATTAGCCAAGGAAAAGGGGGGATGGGGCCTACCTTCTCTTAGAGATTATTATTTTGCAGCACGGTTGAGAGCCGTGATATGCTGGTGCAACCCATCATATGGCGCTCAATGGAAAAACATTGAGGAGAGGATCCTTTCCATCCCCATACAGGCAATTTTGGCTGATAACAACCTACAAAGTTACATAAATAATATTGACAACCCATGGGTAAAATGGACTCTTAAAATATGGAAAACTATTATAAAAGAATATAAACTAGAGAAAGCTATTGCAATTCTTAGAAGGTGTGCATATGACTCGGATTTTACGCCGAATAAACTGGTTGCTAATTTAAGGACTGGACAGCTAAAGGAATAACAGCTATTTGCAATATAATGAAAGAAGGAACATTGTTCAGTTTTGAAGTGCTCAAAGAGAAACACTTATAAGAAAAACAAGACTTTTACCGGTATTTACAGATGTGACAGTATGTTGATAGACGGTTAAAAATGTAACCAAGGCAAGTACATGTCTGATAGAGCTATTTAGAAAAGCATATAATTCAGACAACGGTAGCAGAATAATTCCAAGCATGTATAAGGGTCTGTCAAATTTTAAAAAACATTCGACTTCATACATTAAAACAAAATGTGAGAAGGAAGGAGGGATAATAATATCTGAGGAAGACTGGACAATAATATGGAGGTATCAATGGAAGTGTACCAGTTCACAGAAATGGAGAGAGTTCAGGTGGAAAAACTTGATAAGATATTTTATTACACCCTCTCAGAAATCCCATTGTGATAGTAACCTCCCTGTTTGCTGGAGAAATTGTGGAAATTAAAATGCAAACCATTACCATATTTTCTGGGAATGCCCCGTTATCAAAGGCTATTGGAGTGGGATACATAATGCCCTACAAGATATCTTTAAATGTGAAATACCCTTAGAGAGTAAGACAATATATTTTGGGTATATACCTCAAGAATGGTTGAAAAGAGATAAATATTTAAAGAATGTACTGCTGGTGGCCAGTAAGAAAACCCTTAGCAGGAAATGGTAATCACAGGAGAGCCCAACTTTAAATGTATGGATGGAAATTACAATGGACATTTACAAAATGGAGAAGATAACAGCATCTGTTAATCGTAAGTTGGAACAATTTTATCCATATTGGAAAAAGTGGTTTAACTACATAACACCTCATAGGCCTGATTTTATTCTCACAAGTCAATGAATATGTTGTAAAAAAATCATTCCCTACTCTGTACATAGTTTTCTTCTTTCGATTGTTCTTTCTTATCTCTCCTTTCTATAAGTGTATACCTTATAAATATTATGTGGAGATTTGGGACAAATATGATTCTATGATATATCTGTACAGTATCTGAAATACATCTTATGGAAATGTTTGTTTGATGATGAAATTCAATAAAAAAATAAATAACAAAAAAGGAAGCCTATAATAAGATACTGTACATTTGGATATTGTGCACTGTGCACTGTACTAGGGTTAATACACGAGATGAATGCGGATAGAAACTGAAAAACAAATAATTGAAAGGTCGTGACTAATAGGGTGCTACTGGGATTGGTAAGGGCTTCCCTCTTAAGCCATGAACACTAGTTCTAGTATCACCCAACCTCAGTGGAAAAGCCTGCCTGCATTTAGCCTGTCTATACCACTAATAATTTTGTATGTCTCTATCGAATCTCCCCTCATTCCCCTATGCTCTAAGGATTAAAATCTTAACCTATTCAACTTCTCCCTATAACTCAGGTTCTCCAGTCCTGGCAACATCCTTATAATTTTTTTTCTTCACTCTTTCAGTCTTATTTACATTTGTCCTGTAGGTACTGTAGGTGACCAGAACTGCACACAATACTCCAAATTAGGCTTTACAAATGCCTTATACAACTTCTACATAACTTCCCAACTCCTGTACTGAGTACTTTGATTTATGAAGGCTAATGTTGTAAACACCCTCTTTACAATGCTATCTACCTGTAACGTCACTTTCAGGAAATTAAAGAACTGTATTCCCAGATCAGTCTTTTCTACCACACTCTACAGTGGCCTACCACCCACCGTGTACGCCTTACCCTGGTTTGCCCTCCCAAAGTGTAACACCCCCAACTTTGCTGACTATTTCTGTTTTTTATTATAATAATAATAATAGATTTATAGAGGACTTTTCATACGTACATACATTATGGTCTTTTGTTCACAGATAGAGAATTGTTGCTAGTCCTCTTTCCAAAATTCTTCTGGCCATGGTTCTGGTCAGAAACGTAGATGCACATCATGGCGGCATCTCATTTAACCTGCTTGAGAAATTGACAGAAAACTCAACTGACAGGATAACTAGCCTCACACTCTCTGAAAACCAGATCCTCTCTATTGCACAGTAATTGCAATTCTTGAGGGTGTGAAGCCTGTCACCCCATCAATGCGATTTCTGACCAATTCTCAGGTTGAATTAGAAGATCTTAACAAGGAGTTATTCACTTTGTTATTGCATTGGGTGGAACAAACTGTAACCTGATACCAGGTAGAGCTGCTTAAGATTGCAAAGAAACCTTAACGAGGTGTGTGAACTGCAGAAGAAACCTGCCTCTGCCCAAGATCCACAGAGCACTCACACCCTGTAAATGGCAACTTTGAAGCAAGTTATAATAAAAACTAAAATAAGTAGCACTTTTTTGATGATTTAAACATCAGCTGAAATCACAAGGACTGTAATCCTTTTTCATCCTCGACCAGCTTTATGCCTTCCTGTTAGCAGTGGCAGCTCTGGTACGATCCAAAAAGTTTTACTACCTTGGATACCTCATCAGTAATGCTGGTTCAGTTTTTCGCCGTTAGCAACATCTGGCCTGCTAGTCTCTCATTCTATCCTCCAACCGCTTCAGAAGTCCTTACCTACCACCAAACAAGCCTCCATATCCAACACATCATTCTCCGTAAGTTCCGCCATCTATAATAGGACCCTAACACGAAGGAGATCTTTCCCTCACATATCGTCCATCCCATTGGGATCACTCTCTACATGATTTCCTTGTACACTTGTCCCCCGCCACTGATCTCCCTCCTGAAGCAGTGGAGGCTACCTCAGTAAGTATATTTAAGACAAGGTTGGATAAATTTTTGCATAGTAGGGGAACTAAGGGTTATGGGGAAAAGGCAGGTAGGTGGAGATGAGTCCATGGCCAGATCAGCCATGATCTTATTGAAAGGCGGAGCAGGCTTATGGGCCAGATCGCCTACTCCTGCTCCTATTGCCTTTGTTCTTATGTTGACACTTATCCCTGAAAGTATGACAGGTGCTATCCCTACCCTTGCAACTCCCCTTTCAGCATCATCTGGGCTCCAAACAGTCCTTCCAGGTGAGGCAACACTTCACCTGCAAGTCTGTTGGGGTTGTCTATTGTAGCCAGTGCTTTCAGTGCACCCTCCTCCGCATTGATGAGGCCCAACGTAGACTGGGTGACCACCTTGTCAAGCACCTTTGCTCTGTCTGCCACAAAAGGTAGTGGCCAACCATTTCAATTTGACTTCGCATTCCCATTCTACGGTGAGTTGGTGGTGAGGAACAAATGCAATATTAGCATTCATTTCAAGAGGACTAGAATGTAAAAGCAAGGATGTAATGTCGAGACTTTATAAAGCACTGTTGAAGCCTCACTTGGAGTATAGTGAGCAGTTTAGGGCCGCTTATCTTAGAAAGGATGAGCTAAAACTGGAGGGGGTTCACAGGAGGTTCACAAAAATTATTCTAGGAGTGAACGGCTTGTCATATGAAGGACGTTTGATAGCTCTGGACCTGTTTTCACTGGAATTCAGAATGAGGGGTAACCTAACTGAAACCTATCAAGTGTTGAAAGGCCTCAATAGAGTGCAGATGGAGAGGATGTTTCCTATGATGAGAGAGACTAAGACCAGAGGACACAGCCTCAGAATAGAGAGGCATACTTTTAGAATAGAGATGAGGAGGAATTTATTTAGCCAGAGAGTGGTGATTCTATGGAATTTGTTGCCACAGGCAGCCATGGAGGCCAAGTTTTGATGAATATTTAAGGTAGAGGTTAATAGCAAGAATCAGAAGACCTGGATGAACAATAAAACCTGGAACCTGCTGAGAGCCAGTTCAGAGGCATTTGGGTCAGGAGATGAAGAATGCTACAAGAGATGCAGTTATGATCTCTGGAAAGCTATCACGAGGGTGAAATGGAGATTCAGGATTAGACTGGAATCAACGAGTAATGCTCATTAAATACTCTGCAGATGCTGGAGTCAAAGCAACATGCACAACACACTGGAGGAACTCACCATGGAAACGAACAGTCAACGTTTTGGGCTGAGACCCTTCGTCAGGTCTGAAGAGGGAGGGGTCAGGGACCCTATAAAGAAGGTGGGGGGAGGGTGGGAAGGAGAAGGCTGGTAGGTTCCAGGTGAAAAACCAGTAAGGGGAAAGATAAAGGGGTGGGGGAGGGGAAGCAAGGAGGAGATAGGTAGGAAAGGTGAAGAAGGAATAGGGGAAAGCACAATGGGTAGTAGAAGGAGGTGGAACCATCAGGGAGGTGATAGGCAGCTGGGGGAGGGGGCAGAGTGAAACTGGGATGCGGGAAGGGAGGGGGAGGGAATTACCGGAAGTTGCAGAATTCAATATTCATGCCAAGAGGCTGGAGACTACCTAGACGGTATATGAGGTGTTGCTCCACCAACCTGAGTTTGGCCTCATCATGGCAGTAGAGGAGGCCATGTATGGGCATATCCAAATGGGAATGTGAAGCAGAGTTGAAGTGGGTGGCTACTGGGAGATCCTGTCTGTTATGGCGGACGGAGCGAAGGTGCTCGATGAAGCGGTCCCCCAATCTGCATCGGGTCTCGCCGATGTAGAGGAGGCCGCATCGGGAGCACCGGATGCAATAGATGACCCCAACAGACTCACAAGTGAAGTGTTGCCTCACCTGGAAGGAGTGTTTGGGGCCCTGAATGGTGGTGAGAGAGGAGGTGTAGCACTTACACTTGCAGGGATAAGTGCCGGGCGGGAGATCCGTGGGGAGGGACATGTGGACCAAGGAGTCGCGGAGGGAATGATTCCTGTGAAAAGTGGAGAGGGGTAGAGAGAGAAAGATGTGCTTAGTGGTGGGTTCTGTTGGAGGTGGCAGAAGTTGTGGAGGATAATGTGCAGGATAACGAGTGATGCTCGACAGCTGTGGCAGGGTTTGAATGCCATAATCTCCAACAAAGCTAAATCTTGTGTCATAGGAAACAGCAGAGCTTCGCTTCCAGATGAGCTCAATGCCTTCTATGCTCACTTTGACCACCAGAACAGGAAGGAACCATCGCATACACCCATGTCTCCTGATAATCCTTTGGGTCTCAGTATCTGAAGATGGTGTGCAGGCTGCCTTCAAGAGAGTGATTCCAAGGAATGTATCCATTCTGGATGGAGTACTTGGCCAAGTACTGAAGACCAGTGCCAGCCAGCTGACTGATGCAGTCACGGATATCTTCAACCTCTCGCTCCAGCAGTGTGTGGTACCCATCTGCTTCGAGTAGGCTTCAATTATACCAGTGCCCAAGAAGAGCGTGGTCATCTGTCTGAATGAGTATGGCCCAGTGGCCCTTATATCCACAGTGAAGAGGTGTTTTAAGAGGCTGGTGTTGAAGCCTGTCTGAATGGTGACTTAGATTCATTCCAATTCACCTATCAAAACAACAGGCCTACAGCAGGTGCCATCTCATTGGCTCTTCACACAACCCTGGAACATCTGGACAGCAAAGATGCATATGTCAGGATGCTCTTTATTGATTACAGCTTGGCATTTAACACAATCATTCCGTCAAAACTAATCAGTAAATTCCATGTCCTGGGCTTCAATATCCCTTTGTGCAAATGGATCATGGATTTCCTCACTTGTAGAACCCAGTCAGTTCAGATTGGCTAAAACATCTCCTCCACAATCTCCATCAGCACAGGAGCACCCTGCTCTATTTAGCCCCCTGTTTTACTCACTTTACACCTATGACTGTGTGGCTAAGTACAGCTCCAACACTATATACAAGTTTGCTGACGATACCACTGTTGTGGGCTGTATCAAAGCGGGTGATGAATCAGCATACAGGAGGGAGATTGTAAACTTGGCTGAGTGGCGTAATAACAACAACCTCTCACTCAATTTCATTAAGATCAAGGAACTGATTGTAGATTTCAGGAGAGGGAAACCAGAGGTCCATGAGCCTGTAATCATCGGAGAACCAGAGGTGGAGAGGGTCAGTAACTTTAAATTCCTGGGTGTCACCATCTCAGAGGACTTGTCCTGGACCCATCATATTAACATAATTGCAAAGAAAGTACAACAGTGCCTCAACTTCCTCAGGAGTCTGCGAAGATTTGTCATATCATCAAAAACCTTGGCAAACATATACAGATGTGTGGTGGAAAATGTGTGACTGGCTGCATTATGACCTGGTACGAGAGCACCAATGCCTTTGAGTGAAAAATACTCCAAAATGCAGTGAATTCGGCCCAGAACATGACGGGTAAAACCTCCCAACCATTGAGCACATCTACACGAAATGTTGCCAGAGAAAAGCAGCATCCATCATCACAAGTCCTGACGGCCCAGGCCCTGCTGCCATCAGGTAGAAGGTACACAGGACTCGCACCACCAGCTTCAAGAACAGTTACTACCCCTCAACCATCAGGCTTTTGAACAAAAGGAGACAGCTACACTCATTTAAGGACTCTATTGCTATTGATTTATGTTTGCACTTGCACAGCTTGTTTACAAATTACAGTTACTGTTCTATAGATTTTGCTAAGAATGCCTGCAGAAAAAGAATCTCAGGGTTATATGTGGTGACATGTATGTACTCTGATAATAAATTTGAATTGGAACTTTGATAGATTCTTGATGCTTTGATGTAGGGAGAAGGCAGGAGATTGGGGCTGAGAGAAATGACGTAGCAGACTCAATGGACCAAATGGCCCAATTTTGCTCCCATATCTTATGGTCTTGTGATAAGGCCAGGCTCAGGGTGGAGGAACAACACCTCAAATTCCATCTGAGTATCCTCAATTTGATGGCATGAGGTTCAATTTCACTAACTTCTGGTTAAGAAACTGAAGAGAATCGTGGGTACAGGCCAGCACATCAGAGGAACCAGCCTCCCCTCCATGGACTCTGTCTATACTTCACACTTCCTCAAAGCAGCCAGCATAATCAAAGACCTGACAAAGGGACTCGGCCCAAGACATCAGCTCTTTCCTATAGATGTTTCCTGATTTGCTGAGTTCCTCCAGCATTTTGGGTGTGTTGCTCTGGATTTCCAACATCCGCATATTTTCTTTTGTTTGTAATCAAAGACCCTCCTTGAACATACTGTCTTTCAGCACAAGAAGTTCTCCAGATGCTGGAAATCTTCAGCAGCACACACACAAAATGCTGAAGGAACTCAGCATGCCAGGCAGCATTTATGGAAGGGAATAAACAGTCAACATATCTGGCCAAGGCCCTTCATCAGGACTGGAAAGGAAGGGGACAGAAACCAGAATGATGTGGGGGGAGGGAGTGGAGGAAGAGTGTGTGCATATGGTCAAAAAGTTTGAGAGCAGCAGAGATCGTGGGAGAAAGGGGCGGGGTGGAGAAGTGGAGCTGCTCCAGCATTTTGGATGTGTTGCACCCTTCTATTCTCCCTCTCCAATCGGGCAGAATATACAGAGGCCTGAAAGCATATACAACCAGGCTCAAGGACAGCTTCTATCCCACTGTTTTCAGAATCTTGAACAGTTCTCTTGTACAATAAAATGGACTCTTGGCCTCAACTTACCTTGTTATGATCTTATTGTTTACCTACACTGCTCTCTTTCGGTAGGTCTTACACTTTATTCTGCATTGTTATTATTTTACCTTGTTCTAGTGCAATATCTGTGGGCACGTGGCCAAGTGGTTAAGGCATTGGACTAGCGACCTGAAGGTCGTGAGTTCGAGCCCCAGCTGAGGCAATGTGGTGTGTCCTTGAGCAAGGCACTTAATCACACATTGCTCTGCAATGGCACTGGTACCAAGCTGTATGGGTCCTAATGTCCTTCCCTTGGACAACACCGGTGTCGTGAAGAGGGGAGACTTGCAGCATGGGCAACTGCTGGTCTTCCATACAACCTTGCCCAGGCCTGCACCCTCGAGAGTGACTTTCCAGGCGCAGATCCATGGTCTCGCAAGACTAACGGATGCCTTTAAAGTGCAATGCACTGTGTAATTGTTCAACAGGCTTTTCACTCTATCTTGGTATATGTGACAATAATAAACCAATACCAATTACTCCCCACCACTTACCTTTTCAATTTCTTATTCTGGTTATCCACTTGCTCCTTCGCTACCCATCACCTCCCTCTAGTTACCCTTCTCCTTCCCTTTCTCCCATTGCCCATGGTCCTCTCCTATCAGATTCCTTCTTTTTCAGCCATTTACCTTTGCTACCCATCGCCTTTCATCTCCCAGTTTACTTCCTCCTCCACCTTCCCTCATACCTGGTCTGATCTATTACCTGCCATCTTGTACTCCTTATGCTCTCTTTCCATTCCTGATGAAGGGTCTCAGCCCAAAAGGTCAGCTGTTTATTCTCCTTTATAGATGCTGCCTGACATGCTGAGTTTCTCCAGCATTGTGTGTATGTTCTTCATGTATTTTCTACAGGTGTGCATTTCATAGTTTTTACATTCCTTTGCTTTCTTCCTCTTCACTTACTTGCTTTCCTGGAATTTATCATCCATTATTTATGCTCCCTCCCCAAGAAAATTTATAAATTGGTCAAATATAATCGCCCTTTTAAAAAATATGTTCACTGATTATACCTTGATTTTTTTCTAAGTGCCTTGCCATAACATTTTAAGAATACCTTGCAACATTTTCCCTATTCCCTGTTGGGTGCCATGGTACTATTACAGCCTTGGGTGTTCTGGAGTTCAGAGTTCAATTCCAGCACTGCTCTGTAAGGAGCCTCTGTACCTCCTCCCTGTGGAATGTGTGGGCTTTCCCCATGTGTTCTGGTTTCCTCCCACAGTCCAAAGCTGTAGCGGGTAAGTTAATTGGTCATTACAGATTATTCCATGATTAGATTATGGTTCATCAGGGTTGTGAGGGGTTACTGGGACAGTGCGGCTCGAAGGGCCCACTCTTCAGAATCAGAATCAGAATTATTATCGCCAGCATATGGCGTGAAATTTGTTAACTTAGCAGCAGCAGTTCAATGCAATACATAATCTAACAAAGAGGAAAAAATATAATAATAATAAATAAAATAATGTTCAAAAACAGAAATACTGCATATTAAAAAAAAGTGAGGTAGTGTCCAAAGCTTCAAAGTCCATTTAGGAATTGGATGGCAGAGGGGAAGAAGCTGTTCTTGAATCGCTGAGCGTGTGCCTTCAGGCTTCTGTATCTCCTACCTGATGGTAACAGTGAGAAAAGGGCATGCCCTGGGTGCTGGAGATCTTTAATAATGGACGCTGCCTTTCTGAGACACCGCTCCCTGAAGATGTCCTGGGTACTTTGTAGGCTAGTGCCCAAGATGGAGCTGACTAGATTTACATCATATTCTAGTCATTGACTCTTCATTGTATTGCTAAATGAAATAAAATAAAAATAAATATTACAGATGTTATTCCCTAACCCCTAATTTCCTATTTTCTGTCTACCTCTCTTCTTGAATAAATGAGTTCTATTTGCTATTTTCATTCTAACAGAACCTTCCCTGAAGTTGGAGAATTTGGGAGCATTAAAAACAAAGGATGTTCCTTTTTTGCATGTCAGAATAAACTCAACCTGACCTGAATTATCTCACAAGCCACTTCTTTTGGGACCCTAGAACAAAGCCTAGTAAGACCCAAAGATTTAGCTAAACAGCTCCAATTATGATAACTTTTTCTGAATTACTCTCACCCCTTTAGTTCGTTTTCTGGGAAATCATTTGTATTCCTTATAGTAAAGACTGATGCAACATACCTGTTTAATTCATCTGCCATATCATTGTCATCTATTATTAACTTCACTGATTCATTTTCTGTGGAAACATGTTGCTAACTCCTTTCTCCATTTTTCATTAATCATTAGTCATACAGTGTTGTTTGTTCTAACTTGTACCAAAACATTCTCTGAAATCTGATAGCAGCCACGTTATTGTCGTGTTATCATGACATTCTGACAATATGTTGCTTCTGATGTTTACCAGCCAACCTAGAGATCCAGAAAGTTCTTGAACCACAAACACAAATCAGAATTTCATGCCGTTTGCTAGGATCTAAGGAACAATCCTCCATTTTATGTAATTTGTGTCAAAGATGGAAAAATATAAACAGGCTAATTAAACTTTGTTTAATGCACAAAATATCTATAAATAATTGAAATTTTAAAAAACTATTAAATCAGTGTTATTTAATTACTTAATTAACTGAGCCAAGATTTTACAAGTATACTGATTTCCTGCAGCATCAACTGAAGCTAATGTACAGCTGGGAAGGCTTCTCCTCTTTTTAGCTAAAGTTGAGATTAATAAATTAATTCAGCATTATAGTTTTGAGTGATGTCAAAATGCTTTTGCCAAAAGTAATTTAAATAGGCATGGTAGAGGGGAAAAAAAACATAATCTTAAATACCACTCACCTCTCCTGTTAGATTCCTTCTTCTTCAACCCAAGTCTACTTTTTACTCCATCCGCCCTACCCCAACTACCCACCTTCCCCCTCTCCTGGCTTCACCTATTACTTGCCATATTGTGCTCCTTCCCCTGCTCCCACCTTCTTATTCTGGGTTCCTTCCTGCTTCCTTCCCAGTCCTGATGAAAGATCTGGGCGCAAAATGTTGATTGTTTATTCCACTCCATAGATGCTGGGGACCCACTGAGTTCCTCCAGCATTTTGTGTGTGGTACACTGGATTTCCAGGACCTGCAGAATCTCCTGAATTTATCAACAAGATTACCCATTTTTGCCCTGTGAAATGGATGGTGGTCCCCACCACAGAAAAGTATATGCTTAGAGATGATTAGCAAGGACAAGACTGGGTTTTGATATCTTCTGTAGTTGAATAACTCTCAGCTCAAGATAAATTATTGTGGTGTAGTGACCCACTTTCTAGCACCCACGAACCGGCTCACGAAACAGCGCGCACAGGCAGAGGGCCGGCCCCAAAAAAGGCGCCAGGCCATCTTCACCAGCAGGGGAAAATCCCACGTGCGGAAAGGGTCTGGGAATATGCATTCCCCACAGCAGTCCCGCCCCAGGGAGGGTGGGAATGGGAAGGCTTTAAAGCAGGCCGCGAAGCTTGAATAAATCTCTTTATCGCAACTCCAACTCACTGACTCCGTGTGGTTATTCTAGCGCTGTGTGTAGCACACCGCAACAGTGGCAGAATGCTCATCCATGTGCTTTGCAGCCCCTTCAAGAGGATAGAGTCAATAAAGGACTAAATGCAGTTGTGACACTTTTGCAAAACATATTGAGAGAGAATCACTAATGGACTCAACAACACTCCATTTCCTCAGGAGGCTAAAGAAATTTGGCATGTTGCCATCAATTCTTACCAATTTTTATTGATGCACCGTAGAAAGCACCCTATCCAAATGATTCACAGCTTAGTATAGCAACAGGTTTGCCTATGATCACAAGAAACTGCAGAGAGTTATAGACATAACTCAGCCCATCACAGAAACCAGTCTCCCTTACATGGAGTCTATCTACAATTTTTGATGTACCAAGAATGAAAGTATTGAAGTGTTTCTTCAACAATTACTCCTATATATTTTTGGCCAATTATTCTTTGGGATCTGGACAGCACTGGTAAGGCCAGCATTTGTTTCCCATCCTTAAATGGCCTGGAGAAGTTGGTGGTGAGACACCTTCCTGAAACCCCTGCAATCTTCTGGTTAAGGCATTCTCAGAGTGCTGTTGAGGAGGGAATTCCAGGATTTAGACCCAATGGCAATAGACAAAGACTGCAACAGATTTCCAAGTGAAGATGGTATACATCTTGGAGGTAAATCTGAAAGTGGTGAGATACCCACCCATTGATGCCTTTGTCTTTTGTGGCATTAGAATAGTTATCAGAGTAACCCGGAGTGGGCAATGACACATGCTGCAGTCACCGTGGACTGGTGGTGAAGGGAATGAATTTTAAGATGCTGGATTGAATGTTGATGAGTAGACTTATAACATGGATCCAGGGAATACCTGTTACTGTAGTACAAGGAAATGAAAAGGTTCAAAAATGTTAGGGGTCAAATGTTGATACAGGTTTCTAAAGTTTTGCCATCTGCAATAGTTTACATATTATTAAAATCTTACATTTGGAATTCCATACAACCTCTTTCAACTTCATGAAAATGCAATACTTTCCTATCCATCTTCTTCTATAATAATATAAATTAAAAATAGCATGTTATGGATCCTCATAGAGGGAGCAGATGTGGAGAAAATAAGTAATTTCAAGTTCCTGGGTGTCAAGATCTCTGAGGATCTAACCTGGTCCCAACACATCAATGTAGTAATAAAGAAAGCAAGACAGCGGCTATATTTCATTAGGAGTTTAAAGAGATTTGGCATGTCTGAATGACTATCGACCTATGGCTCTGACATCAATTGCTATGAAGTGCTTCGAGAGATTGGTTATGGCACACATCAACCACAGCCTACCGGTCAACCTCGATGTTTTGCAATTCGCCCACCGGAGCAACAGGTCAACGTCAGATGCCATCTCCCTGGCCCTACGTTCCTCCTTAGAACACCTGGAGAATAAAGACGCATACGTAAGCCTCCTTTTCATTGACTACAGCTCTGCCTTTAATACCATCATTCCAAATAAACTGATTCCTAAGCTCTGGAACCTGGGCCTTAGCACTCAGATCTGCAGCTGGATCTTCAACTTCCTCACAGACAGTACCCAGGCTGTAAAAATAGGGGACAAGCTCTCCTCTACAATCACTTTGAGCATCGGTGCCCCACAAGGCTGTGTACTCAGCCCCCTGCTGTACTCACTGTACACCCATGACTGTGTAGCAAAGTTTCGATCAAACTCAATATACAAGTTTACTGATGACACAACAATTGTAGGCCGTATCTTGGGTAATGATGAGTTTGAGTACAGAGGGGAAATTGAGAACCTGGTGGCATGGTGCGAAGACAATAACTTATCCCTCAATGTCAGCAAGACAAAGGAATTGGTTGTTGACTTCAGAAGGAGTAGCGGACCGCACGACTCAATTTACATCGGTGGTGCACAAGTGGAACAGGTCAAAAGCTTTAAGTTCCTCGAGGTCAATATCACAAATGACCTGACTTGGTCCAACCAAGCAGAGTTCACTGTCAAGAAGGCCCACTAGCGTCTTTACTTCCTGAGAAAACTATAGAAATTTGGCCTGTCCCCTAAAACCCTCACTAATTTTTATAGATGCACCGTAGAAACCATTCTTCTCCGGTGCATCACAACCTGGTATGGAAGCTGTCCTGTCCAAGACCGGAAGAAGCTGCAGAGGATCGTGCACACGGCGCAGCACATCACACAAACCAATCTTCTGTCCGTGGACTCACTTTATACCGCACGCTGTCAGAGCAGTGCTGCCAGGATAATCAAGGACACGACCCACCCAGCCAACACACTTTTCGTCCCTCTTCCCTCCGGGAGAAGGCTCAGGAGCTTGAAGACTCGTACGGCCAGATTTGGGAACAGCTTCTTTCCAACTGTGATAAGACTGCTGAACGGATCCTGACCCGGATCTGGGCCGTACCCTCCAAATATCCGGACCTGCCTCTTGGTTTTTTTGCACTTACCTTACTTTCCATTTCTTTATTTTCTATTTATGAATTATAATTTAAATTTTTAATATTTACTGATTTTTACTATTTTTAATATTTAATATTTGTAATCCAGGGAGTGGGAAGCGCAGAATCAAATATCGCTGTGATGATTTTACGTTCTACTACCAATTGTTTGGCGACAATAATGTATAAAGTATAAAGTGTCAGCAAATACATTCAAAAACTTCTCTTTCTGTACCGTGGAAAGCATTCTGACTGGCTGCATCACTGTCTGGTATGGGGTGGGGAGGAGTGGGGGAACGGGGCTACTGCACAGGGCTGGAAGAAGCTGCAGAAGGCTGTAAATCTAGTCAGCTCCATATTGGGTACTAGCCTACAAAGTACCCAGGACCTCTTTAGGGGGCGGTGTCTCAGAAAGGCAGCATCCATTATTAAGGACCTCCATCACCCAGAGCATGCCCTCTTCTCATTGTTACCATCAGGTAGGAGGTACAGAAGACTGAAGGCACACACTCAGCGATTCAGGAACAGCTTTTTCCCCTCTGCCATCTGATTCCTAAATGGACAATGAACACGACCTCACTTTCTTAATATATATTATTTCTGTTTATGCATGATTATTAATCTATTCAGTATACGTATACTGTAGTTGATTTACTTATTTGTTTGTTTTTTGTTTATTTATTTATTCTAGATTGTTTATTGCATTGAACCACTGCTGCTAAGTTAACAAATTTCATGGCATATGCCGGTGATAATAAAGCTGATTCTGATTCTGATTATGGGTGAGTTTCTGATACAATTTTCTGATTATTTATTACCTTTCCTGTTACAAGGACGTGGCTGGGAATGAACCCACGTGAAGAACACGGGCACGGAGACAGGATAGTGAGGCGCTCATATAGCCGCAAACGTGGAACAGGTATCCAGGAGAGTCTTTACACGGAGACAAGGTTTACGCAGTTGATCCAGGGAATGGTGTGGATCTTAGAACTGACAGTCCTAAGGAATAAGGAAATGAGGTTTACACACACTAGAATTGACCAACAAACTGGCAAAGCATGGCTGTGACGCCAGAGTTCTTATCCTATGTTCGCTAATGGGAACCAGGTGTGCTGTAATTAATGAAACTAGTGATAATTGGGAATCAGCCAACAGGAATTAAGACACATCAATGAGGTAATAGCAAGATGGGGAATTGCCAGACGGGACCATGACATTTCCCGAACAAACAAAACAGGTAAATCAAAAAATCCTGGGCTACACTCAATACGCATGCTGGAGGAACCTAGCAGGTCAGGTACCATCTAAGGGGGAGATAAGCAGTCGACTTTTCAGGCCAAGACCCTTCATGTGTTTATTCCCCTTCAGGTGCCTGACCTGCTGAGCTCCTCCAGCATTTTGAGTGTGGCCCTACAGATGCTGCCTGGCCTGCTGCGTTCACCAGCAACTTTGATGTGTGATGCGTTAAACTTGTTTACCCCGAGAAAGACTACCATGACCATGAAGCCTTGCTCGGGCAGGTGTGTGCGCATGCGCAACGTGCCCAAATTACAGACCCACCAATGCGCAGGTATAAATGCTCGCCACTTGCGCAGAAGTATAAATCAGCCTTTAGTGTAAGTACCAGACATAATTACCGCCCTGCTGATTATTGCAGTGGGACTATTCATTATAAATAGTGTCAAGGGATCTGTCTATCAGTCTGCTGCTGCAAAACTTCTTCACATTTAACTTCAAGTAGATTTTCTGACAGGCTGTGGGGGATTACAGTTTACTTTTGGTTCCTGCTCTTCACAGGTAGATAAGGTAGCAGAAAAAACTTTTGGCACATTGATCTTCATAAATCAAAGTATTGAGAACAGGAGACGAGTAGTTACGACACGTACCCAACTGCACCAGCTTCCAGCGTTAAGACGCTCTGACTCTCCGGGATACGGATAGTTGGCGCGGTCCCTTTAAGCGTTCAGGACCATTCCGCTATTTGGCCAATCGTGTTCTGGGCGCTACGAATTGAGTATTTAAAGGACACCTGAGCTGCTCAATCATAAGCCTAACTAGAATATCATCTAGCGTTTTGTTTTTGCTCAGTTCTTGTTCCAAC
Source organism: Mobula birostris (assembly GCF_030028105.1). NCBI lineage: Eukaryota > Metazoa > Chordata > Chondrichthyes > Myliobatiformes > Myliobatidae > Mobula > Mobula birostris. The sequence goes on from NC_092377.1 coordinate 34,398,792, forward strand.
TTTATACCGTATTTCAATTCCAGCCTCGGATACTCCAGCACTGAGGTCCTAACCATTCTCGTCAAGGTCGCTCGTCACAGTACGATTGAGCCAACATGGATGCCGCGGGGTATCAGAGTCTCTCGGCCGCTGTCACTAGCCACAGCGAGGGGATTTCCAGACAGAACCTGGAGCTGCACGCCCTCCAGACCGCCAACCCCCAGCTGTCACAAGGAGGGTGCCGGAGTCGCTTGGGTGCGGCTGTCAATCACTCTGTGGAGCCAGTACATCTTCCGACCCCGGAGAGATTTGATGGAGACCCAGATTTTTGCCGCGGCGTCCTCTCTCAATGCTGATTGGCGTTCGAACGCCAGCCATCCCGGATCTCTTCGGAGCACAGAAAAATGGCCTTCATGATCTCTCCTGACCTGGAGAGCTCTCGCCTGGGCCGCCACATATGGGCAGTGAAGGTCAGAGACTTGCACCGATTCAGAGGAGTTCATGGGCACCATGAGAATAGTATTTTATCATCCCACTGGTGCAAACAGAGCCTTAGACGTTGTGATGAAGCTGCATCAGGGAAGACAGACACCAGCTGACAATGCTATTGAGTTCCAAACGTTGGCACAAGACAGTGGTTGGAATGGGGAAGCCTTGGCCACTAGGTACTGCCACGAACTCCAGGAAGAACTAAAGGATGCTTTTGCCTTCAGAGAGCAACAGGTCCTCCTCAACTAGTCCATCTGCCATAACAATCAAATCATCTGGCAAAGCATAAGAGGGACTACATTATGAGGCCAAGGAGGGCTACCCTAAGCCCGGACTCAATCCATTGCAGTTCCACCCCCTGATCTCGTATCAACACCAGCCTGTCTCTTGCTCAGGACTCTATTGAGCCCATGTAGCCAAGTTACACGAAGCTCTCCACCAATGAGAGGTCTCTGCGTCTGAATCAAGGCTGCTGCTATTTCCGCAGGGATGCAGGTCATCTGTGGGCCGAGTGTCTGAAGCTGCAGCCACCTGGAGATCTGCTAAGACTGTCCAGTATCAGGAGGACTGTGACGGTATCAGCCACTACTCTCAATCCCACGTATTCTGGTTTCATGCTGAAGGCAGAGTTCACTGGGGGTAAAAACTTGTTGTAGGTGATGGCTTTTGTGGCAACAGGCAATTTTCTGGACTTGGGAACCACCTGCCTGCTGGACATACTGCTGCAAGAGTGGAGCCAGTCAATGCCCACAAACATCTAGGACAGCTGCCCGCTAGGTTCTGAGCAGATCCAGCAACAGACTGGTTTTGCAGATGAGGATAGGGGATCATGTGGAAGACTTTAGTTTCTAACATTATTGATTCTCCATTCATACTCCTGATCCTTGGGCACCCTTGGCTGTCCCAGCACAACCCATCAACGGACTGGAGGGAGGGGTGACCCATTGCTTGGTCCAGTTATGTTTGCTACATGGCGTTCCGACCCCAGACTCTCCTGACATCAATGGCCAGCAAGGGGACAGACTACATTGAGTCACAATCAGAATCGGGTTTATTATCACCAGCATGTGTCATGAAATTTGTTAACTTAGCAGCAGCAGTACAATGCAATACATAATATAGAAAGAATAAATAAATTGATTACAGTAAGTATGTATATAAAATAGATTACAAATAGTGCAAAACAGAAGTACTGTGATTTTATATATATATATTCATAGGTTCAATGTTCATTTTGGAATTGTATAGCAGAGGGGAAGAAGCTGTTTCTGAATCGTTGAATATGTGCCTTCAGGCTTCTGTACCTCCTTCCTGATGGTAACAATGAGAAGAGGGCATGCTCTGGGTGATGGAGGTCTTTAATAATGGAAGGTGCTTTTCTGAGACACCGCTCCCTGAAGATGCCTTGGATACTACGGAGGCTAGTACCCAAGATGGAGCTGACTAATTTTACAGCCTTCTGTAGCTGCTTTTGGTCTTGGGTAGTAGGCCCCCCCTCCCCAGGACCTCATACCAGATAGTGACATAGCCTGTCAGAATGCTTTCCAAGGTACATCTATAGAAGTTTTTGAGTGTTTTGAGGGTCACCAGATAAGCTCAATGTCTTCTATGACTGTTTTGAAAGGGAGAATACAACCACAGCTGTGAAGATCCCTGCTTCCCGGTGACCCTGTGGTCTCTGTCTTGAAGGCTGATGTGATGCTCTTTTTTTTTTAAGGAGAGTGAACCCTCGTAAGTAGGTGTACCTGGCAAGTCTCTGAAAACTTGTGCCAACCAACTGGCAGGAGTATTCAAGGACAGTATATTCAGGTGGGCTAAGGTCATGTGAAGAGGCATTGAGATTGCATCTACTGCCGGCCTATTGTGGTGATAAGCAAATTGTTCTTTGCTGAGGCAGAAGTTGATTCTAGCCATGCCCGACCTCTCACATCACTGTAGATTTGAGTGCTACTGGGTGATAGTCATTAAGGCAGCTCACACTGCTCTTCTTAGCCAATGGTATAATTGTTGCCTTTTTGAATGAGGTGCGAACTTCCGACCATAGCAGTGAGAGGTTGAAAATGTCCTTGAATACTCCTGCCAGTTGGTTGGCACAAGTTTTCAGAGACTTGCCAGGTACACCTACTTACGAGGGTTCACTCTCCTTTTTTTATAAAAAAAAAAGCATCACATCAGCCTTCAAGACAGAGACCACAGGGTCACCGGGAAGCAGGGATCTTCACAGCTGTGGTTGTATTCTCCCTTTCAAAACAGCCACAGAAGACATTGAGCTTATCTGGTAGTGAAGCATCATTGCCATTCATGATGTTGGGTTTCACTTTGTCGGAAATAATGTCCTGCAAATCCTGCTGGAGTTGACGTGCATCCACTGTTGCCTTCAACCTTGCTCATAATTGTCTCTTTACTTTTTTTTTAATATAATTTTTATTGAGTTTTTGAAATGATTACATGGAATGATAATATCTACCCTCCCCCCTCCTCTTAACCTTTCCCCCCAATATATACCCCTACCTGAAAAAAAAAGAAAAAGAAAGAAGAACTGCCTGGATATTGGAAAGTTTCCACATGCTCCATGGGATTCAAAATAAATTTAGTATATTTATTTATTACTTTCCCCAAGGGACCAACATCTTTATCATCGGAGCAACTAAATATGCCATCCTATCTTTTGTAAATATGGGTGCCAAGTATTCAAAAATGTATCATATTTATCTCTTAAATTATAAGTAATTTTTTCGAGTGGAATACAACTAGAAATTTCATTATTCCAACGATCCATACTTAAATACGAATCCGATTTCCAGGTAACTGCTATAGCCGCCTTGGCTACTGCCAATGCAATTTTTATAAATTCTTTTTGATACTTATTCAGTTTAAGTTTTGGTTTTATCCCTTCAATATCACCTAATAGAAATAATATAGGATTATGTGGAAGTTGAGTTCCAGTAATTTGTTTCAATAAAACTCTTAAATTTATCCAAAAAGGTTGAATTTTGGAACAAGACCAAATAGAATTTAAGAAAGTACCAATTTCTTGACTACACCAAAAGCATTGATCAGATAAGTTTGAATTTAATCTATTTATTTTTTGCGGTGTAATATATAATTGGTGTAAAGAATTATATTGTACTAATCTAAGTTGAACCTTTATTGTATTTGTCATACTATCAAGACACAGTCTTGACCAATTTGTTTCATCAATATTAATATTCAGATCTGTTTCCCATTTTTGTTTTGACTTGTGGATTCCTTGTTTAATTGTCTGTTTTTGGATCAAATTATACATAAAAGAAATACATTTTTTAATTTTTCTTTTTTGAATTAAAATTTCAATTTCATTGGGTTTTGGCAAAAAATTTGTTTGACCCAGTTTGTCTTTTAAATAAGCCCTTAGTTGAAGGTAACAAAAGAAAGTGTTATTTGATATTTTATATTTATTCATTAATTGTTCAAATGACATCAATATACCTCGTTCATAACAGTCTCCTATAGATCTAATCCCTTTTTGGTACCAATTATATAAAAATTGATTATCCATTGTAAAAGGAATAAGTCAATTGCAATTTCAATTGGAAGATTACAAAATTAGAAAAAGAATCTCAAAGACATATGACAGAAGAAAAACGAAGACAACTTGTCAATGAGAAGTTACAATATAATACGCTTCAGACATATAGAATGGAAAAAGCAATCATGAGAACTAAGCAAAGGTATTATGAGTTAGGTGAGAGAGCACACAAAATTCTTGCTTGGCAGTTGAAAACAGAACAGGCTTCCAAAACGATAAATGCAATTAGAACAAGTGCAAATAAAATTACTTATAAACCTTTAGAAATTAATGAAACCTTCAAAAGTTTCTATTCTGAATTATATCAATCAGAATCACAAAATGATGTTAATGAGATAGAAAGGTTTTTATCACAAGTAACTCTTCCAAAATTGAAATCGGAAGAACAGAAGGGATTAGATATGCCTTTTACATTAATAGAGGTTGAAGAGGCTTTAGGATCACTTCAAAGTAATAAATCTTCAGGAGAGGATGGTTTTCCACCTGAATTTTATAAAAAGTTTAAAGATTTATTATTTCCTCCTTTTATGGAGTTAATACATCAAGCGGAAAAAATACATAAACTCCCAGAATCTTTCTCAACAGCAATTGTAATAGTATTGCCAAAAAAAGATAGAGATCCTTTAAAACCAGCATCATATAGGCCTATTTCTTTGTTGAACACGGATTATAAAATAATAGCAAAAATTTTATTGAATAGATTATCTAAATATTTACCAAAATTAATACATATGGATCAAACAGGATTTATTAAAAATAGACAATTGGCAGATAATGTAACTCGGCTACTCAGCATAATTCATTTGGCACAAAAAAGGGAGGAGATGAGTATAGTAGTAGCCTTGGATGCAGAAAAAGCATTTGATAGATTGGAATGGGATTTTTTATTTAAAGTATTAGAAAAATATGGGTTAGGAACACCTTTTATAAACTGGATTAAAACTTTAAATACTAACCCTAATGCTAAAGTAGTGACAAATAGTCAAATTTCAACACCATTCCAGCTAAAAAGGTCAACTGGACAAGGTTGTCCATTATCTTCCTAGAGATGCTGCCTGGCCTGCTGCCTTCACCAGCAACTTTTATGTGTGTTGCTTGAATTTCCAGCATCTGCAGAATTTCTGTTGTTTGCGTTGTCCATTATCACCTGCTTTATTTGTTTTGGTGATAGAACCATTAGCAGAACTAATTAAAATTGATTCAGATATTAAGGGTTTTAGAGTTAATCAGGAGGAATGTAAAATTAATCTGCTTGCTGATGATGTTTTGATTTACTTAACAAATCCACAGCATTTGTTACGTAAGTTATCTTCTAGATTGGATGAATATGGGAAAGTATCAGGGTATAAAATAAATTGGGATAAAAGTTAGATTTTACCTCTTACTAAAGGAGACTATAGCCAATGTCAATTAGTAACCCAATTTAGATGGCCGGTAAATGGTATGAAGTATTTAAGTATAAGACTTGATAATGTTGTAAAGAATTTATATAAATTTAATTATTTACCACTATTGAAAAAAATTCAAGAAGATCAGGCAGTCCCACTAATTGACATTCATGTTTTGAGCGCCAAGAATCGAGTATTTAAAGAGCACCTGAACTGAGGTTCTGTGCTCAATTCTAAGCCTCACTAGAGATATCATCTAGCATTTTGTTTTTCTCAGTTCTCATTCCAGCTTTATACCGTGTCTCAATTTCAGCCTCGGATATTCCAGCACTTGGGTCCAAAGCATCCTTGTCAAGGTCTCTCGTCACAATGGGATGTAATGTTGAAGTTCTATAAGACGTTGGTGAAGCCTAATTTGGAGTATTGTGTGCAGTTTTGGTCACCTACCTACATCATCATCATCAGGTGCTGTGCCCAGTTTGAGCTTTGACTGCTGTGGCCCACACACTCCTGTTTCGGGTCAAGTGGATCAACTCATTGGTATTCATTTCCAGTTCTCTGGCTGCTGTCTCCATCATTATTTGTCTTGTCTTCCTCTTGCTTTTTTCTCTTCAATCTTTCCCATAATTACTGTGCATTCTAACTCCTCTTTCCTAATCACATGTCCAATGAAGTTACGTTGCCTTTTCATCATCTCATACATTATTTCTCTTTTTGTTTGCTCTGTTCATGACATCCCCATTAGATATTCATTTCATCCATGATATTCTTTGCATTCTCCTCAAAAACCACATCTCTACTGCTTCAAGTCATTACCTCATGTTACTAGATATTGTCCAACATTCTGAGCCATATAACATAACTGGATAAACGTAACATTTCAGTAATCTGAGGCAGGTTGTCATGTCTTGTTTAGTGTTGGTCAGTATACTCTTCATTCTCAGAAAGGTGTCTTTTGCCACCCCTATTCTTCTTTTGATGTCCATGTCGCACCTGCCATCTGATGTCACCCAGCTTCCTAAGTAGCAAAAGTTCTGTACTTGTTTTATGTCTTCCCCATTTATCCTTAGCCTGCAGATAGGATTCTCCTTCTTTTTGGATATCACCATACATTCTGTCTTTTTGCAATTGATAGAAAGACCCATTTTTGCATCTTTCTTCAACAACTATATCAATTAAGTTTTGTAGTTCTTCCTCCGTACTTGCAATTGACACAGTATCATCCACATATCTGAAATTATTGATGTTTTCACCGTCAACTTTGATTCCCAAGATGTCTCTTATTTTTTTTGTAATATTGTTTCACTGTACACATTAAATAAATCAGGGGAGAAAGCACCCTTGTCTAACGCCTCTCTTGATTTTCATAAACTAACTCACTTCTCCATCTATTCTTACAGCGGCAGTTTATTCCCAGTACAGATTTCTGATTAGGTGGAGGTCTTTTGAATCTAGATCTAGAGTTTTCTGTAATATTTCAAATAACTTATTGTGCTTCACTTTATCAAATGCTTTTATGTAGTCGATAAAACAAACAAATCTTTTTGCACTTGAATAGCTCATTCTGATAGTATCCTTAACATCAATATTGTGTTTCTTGTACCCTTGACTTTCACAAAACCACACTGTCTTCACCTGTTTCAGTTTGTATCTTACTTTTAGCTCTTGTCATCAAAATTCTTAGAAGTACCTTGGTGATGTGACTCATTAAACTTATGGTCCTATGTAATTCACATTCTATTGCTCCAGCTTTCTTAGGAAGAGTGATAAATACTGATTTTTTTTTTCATCTCTTCTGGTATTATTCCAGGCTCTCATAAATATCATTGATTAAATCAGTAAGTTTTTCAATTCCATAATCTTCAAGAGTGATAATTTGTTCCATTACTAATTCATCAGGACCTGCTGCCTTTCCTTTCTTCATCTTATTTATTGCATTACGAACTTCAGATTTTGTAAAAATTGTAAATTTTTGTCTTAAGTTTTTTTCTTTAATTAATTGCGAGTAGTCAAGGGATTGTTCAGGTTCTTGCTTTAGTTTTTCAAGTTTTACTTTTACATGACATACTACTGAGTTATGGTCACTATTACAGTCTGCACCTGGATATGTTTTGCATTGAGTCACTGAGTTTCTAAATCTTTGGCTTATAGTAATAAAGTCAATTTGATTTCTAGTGTTATCACCTGGACTTTTCCAGGTCCACAAGCATCTTGAATAGTTTTTAAAGTAGGTATTCATAATGACCTGATTATTCATCTGCACCATTCTACCCATTTCTCACCTCTTTCATTTCTTTCCCCCAGTCCAAATTTTCCTATGATATTTCCATCAGCACCTTGTCCTACTTTAGCATTTAGATCTCCCATGACAATAACAATATCTTGAGATTTGCATCCATTCTTTGCTTGTTCAAGCTCTTCATAGAATTTATTTATATCCTCATTTGTTCCATCTGTTGTTGGTGCATATACCTGTGTAATTGCTAAATCAAATGGTTGTCCTCTGAATCTAACAAGGAGCGCTCTTTCTGATATTGCCCAATGTCCTAAAACATTTTTTGCCATGTTTTCATCCTTAAGAATTCCTATTCCATTAGTATGGGATGTTCCACAAGGATAAATTAGTACTTTATTTCTATTCTGATATGTTCCAGCACCCATTCAATGAACTTCGCTAATTCCCATGATGTTAATCTTTAGTCTTTCCATTTCATTTATCACATTGTCCAATCTTCCTGCTTGATATAGGGTTCTGACATTCCAAGTGGCAATAATTTTCTTTTGTGTTACTTGAATTTTATGAGTAGTGGCTTGATGACGGTCGGGGATCCCCTGCTGCCCAGAATCAACCCTGCTGAGCAAAGCATCTTCAGAATTGTCTCGAAGATCCTCTTGACGCTGTTGTTGTGCGATACATTTTGTGAGTTTGGCCATGGTTTTCTTAGCAAATAGATTCTAGGGAACCTAGTATCTAGCAATGGTGGTTTGCTATTGTCTTCCGTTGGGCGAACTAAAGAAATCGCCAATTCTCTTCCCAAATGTTCATACTCCTATACTATAGCCATTGACATTTGAGGTCCTAGCTCATCCGCCTTCTCCGTCATAAGTTCAGTTACTGAACCTGCCGGATCTGCCCTTGGCCTTCGCTCATATCCTGAGCAGGAACCCTTGCAGGTGCTACCGTTCCGGGTCAGAGCGGCCCTGGGAGCAATGAATGACCAAGGGGTAACTCCACTTTCCCCAAAGCTCTGAAAGTCCCAAATCAGAGCCTCATCACCAGTTGCAGTTTAGAGTCATACCCAGGACACCACCTACCTACAGGAAAGATGTAAATAACATTGAAAAAGTAAAGAGAAAATTTACAAGTATATTGTTGGGTCTGGAGGACCTGAGTTAGAAGGAAAGATGTGAATAGGTTTGGACTTTACTCCTTGGAACATAGAAGATTGAGGTGAGATTTGATTGAGGTATACAAAATTATGAAGGGTATAGACAGAGTAAATGTAAGGAGGCTTTTTCCACTGAGGTTGTGTGGGACTACCACTAGAACTCATCGGTTAAGGGTGAAAGGTGAAAAGTCTAAGGGGAGCATGAGGAGAAACTTCTTCACTCAGAGGGCCATGAGAGTATGGAATGAGCTTTCAGCACAAGTGGTGCATGCAAGCTTGATTTCAGCATTTAAGAGACGTTTGGATAGGTACTTGGGTGGAAGGGGTCTGGAGAGCTATGGTCCCAGTGTAGATCGATGGGACCAGGCAGCTTAAATGGACAGAGGGGCCTGTTTCTGTGCTGTACTCTTCTATGACTATGGCTGTTGTTGTGAGGAATGTTGGCTGAGCAATATTTAAAGCAAAATTTCAAACCTTAAGGATAATTTAAAACTGGCCAACACCCTATAGGAAATGGATATATACAGCGGCATGCAAAAGTTTGGGCACCCCGGTCAAAATTTCTGTTACTGTGAATAGCTAAGCGAGTAAAAGATGACTTGATTTCCAAAAGGCATAAAGTTAAAGATGACACATTTCTTTAATATTTTAAGCAAGATCACTTTTTTATTTCCATCTTTTACAGTTTCAAAATAACAAAAAAGGAAAAGGGCCCAAAGCAAAAGATTGGGCACCCTGCATGGTCAGTACTTAGGAACACCCCCTTTGGCAAGTATCACAGCTTGTAAACGCTTTCTGTAGCCAGCTAAGAGTCTTTCAGTCCTTGTTTGGGGGATTTTTGCCCATTCTTCCTTGCAAAAGGCTTTTAGTTCTGTGAGATGCTTGGGCCATCTTGCATGCACTGCTCTTTTGAGGTCTATCCACAGATTCTCGATGATGTTTAGGTCAGGGGACTGTGAAGGCCATGGCAAAACCTTCAGCTAGCGCTTCTTGAGGTAGTCCATTGTGGATTTTGAGGTGTGTTTAGGGTCATTATCCTGTTGTAGAAGCCATCCTCTTTTCATCTTTAGCTTTTTTTTTTACAGACAGCGTGATGTTTGCTTCCAGAATTTGCTTGTATTTAATTGAATTCATTCTTCCTTCTACCAGTGAAATGTTCCCCGTGCCACTGGCTGCAACACAAGCCCAAAGCATGATCGATCCACCCCCGTGCTTAACAGTTGGAGAGGGGTTCTTTTCATGAAATTCTGCACCCTTTTTTCTCCAAACATACCTTTGCTCATTGCGGCCAAAAAGTTCTATTTTAACTTCATCAGCCCACAGGACTTGTTTCCAAAATGCATTAGGCTTGTTTAGATGTTCCTTTGAACTTTTTGAATAGAAGCATTTTGCAAGGAAGAATGGGCAAAAATCCCCCAAACAAGAACTGAAAGACTCTTAACTGGCTACAGAAAGCGTTTACAAGCTGTGATACTTGCCACAGGGAGTAATACTAAGTACTGACCAGGCAGGGTGCCCAAACTTTTGCTTGGGCCCTTTTCCTTTTTTGTTATTTTGAAACTGTAAAAGATGAAAATTAAAAAAAAAAGCAATCTTGCTTAAAATATTAAAGAAATGTGTCGTCTTTAACTTTATGCCTTTTGGAAATCAAGTTATCTTTTACTCGCTTAGTTATTCACAGTAACAGAAATTTTGACCAGGAGTGCCCAAGCTTTTGCATGCCACTGTATCTTACACTGGGAGAAGAATCTTTTTGTGTTCCATCCAATAATTACATAAAAAAGTAGAAAATGCTGGAAATACTCAATGGGTCAGGCAGCATTTGTGCTGAGAGAAACTAAATTACTGTTCCGTCCAGTGAACTTTCACCAGAAATAGGCACGGTTTAAAAAAAAACAAGTGTGCTTAGTCTTGCAGAAGAAAGAAAGGTGGAGGAAGCAAAAGGGTTATATGTGATGAGGTGAAGACCATATGAGAGTGAGTGCACAAGTGCTGGTGTGGATGGGTGAGGGAAGATGGTGAAGATTTGTTAGAAGGAGGGACAGAGGGAAAAATTAAATCTAGCTAGAACTGTGAGATATAGAACATACCAGATGTTGTAAACCTGATGTTAAAGAGAATGCTGTAAATACACAGCAAGTCAGGCAGCATCTGTGGAGAATGATGGGAGAACTTTCAATAGCTAATTCTATAACAAACTAGAAGGGATGATTACATGAAACTGTTGCATTCAGTAATAACTCATGTAGGCTTTAATAAGCATGTATAGAAAATAAGATTGTCTCTCAAGTTTATGAGCAAAGGAATAAAGAAAAGAAAACAGGGTGTTTAGAATAAGGGGGAGGGAAATTAAAAGTAGCAGGTAATTGGAAACCCAATACCTCCATTAAGTCTTGTGGAGTTAATAGTGTTAATGGAGTTGAGGTTTCCATGACATTGTGGGCTAAAGGGCCTATACTGTGCCGTACTGTTCAATATTCTATAGTCTCTGCTCTGCAAAGCACTCCCTCAGTGTAGAGGAAAGCATGTGATGTGCACCAGATGCAGGATAATATATTGGAAGAGATACAAGCAAAAACCTATTTCATCCTGATTGACTGTTGGGATCTCTGGATGGAGAGAGAGAGAGAGAGAGAGAGAGAGAGAGAGAGAGAGAGAGGAGGAGGTACATTATAGGAGGTAGTGTATTGAGTGTGAAAGCAAAGAGAAAAAAAAAGTAAGCCTATCCTTGCTTGTGTTGAATAAAGATGGGTCAGAGCAAAAATTTGCAAAATGTTAAATGTTTGAGAGTATTGTCTGCAATGGTAGAGGTGAAACCATGGTTAATAAAAAAGAAACCAAACTCAGAAGTGCTGGTAGAAGATGTTGTCATCATCAAAACAGATATGTTGGAGACAGAGTAACAGGGACAATAGAATACAGTTCTTATAGGAAGCAAGGTGGGTGTCTGCAATGAATGTTGGTAGCTAACCTGTTCCACAGATGGACAGAGATAAGTTGGGAAAGCGAAGGGAAGAGTCAGAGATGAATCTTATGAAAGCAAGAGCAAGGTGGAACTTGGCAGCGAAAGTTGAGGCCCCACAGCAATTGCAGCTCGGGGAGTTCTGGAGTTTGCAGTTCAATCCCAGCGCCGTTCACCCGGTAATTCAACACACCACAGGCTCTCTCTCTCCATAATAAGAGGAAAAAGAGATGTCCCCATTTCACAGTGAGAGGGGAGACATAACAAATAACTCGCTGATTTACGATGATAAAAGTCTGATGCGTCACTTTTGCCAAGCTCTGCACCCAGAGAGCTGGCACCAAAGAGGCACAGCTCTCCGGACACACAACTCCCGGCAGCCAATCCGCTGCTCCCAATGTTCTGTGTTCTCCCACGATGCTTCAGTCAGGGCACCGGCCTGTGGTGTGTTGAATTACCGGGTGAACGGCGCTGGGATTGAACTGCAAACTCCAGAACTCCCCGAGCTGCAATTGCTGTGGGGCCTCAACTTTCGCTGCCAAGTTCCACCTTGCTCTTGCCTTCACCAGATTCATCTCTGACTCTTCCCTTCGCTTTCCCAACTTCTCTCTGTCCATCTCTGGAACAGGTTAGCTACCAACGTTCATTGCACGTCCCAGAGCCATGAAATTCTGGAACCCTGAAGGCGCGTTAGTCTCCTAGGCCGCACCCTTGGCATATCAAAAAGCAGCCGGTCGTGAGACCTGAGAGCGGGTCCCATTCCCGCAAAGAACCGAAGACAGAGTATAACTCCACGTCAGGGTCTTCAAAAGAAACTTGAAAAAGAAAAACAGAAATATCAAAGATAGGAATAGAGCTGTTTCCGAAGGTGCAAGCAAAGGAATCCCCATTTAGCAGCATCTTCACTTCGCTCCGCCTCCAATTTGTAAATCAAATGTTGAATTCATCTTTGAAAAATTGATAGGATCAAAATGAGCACTTCCCTTCCATGTTTAGCCTCAATATTTGCCACATGGACTTTATCTGCTGTCAATAATTCACGGTACAGGGCAAATTCCCATTTGCTTCTGTCACCTATTAAAGAATATTGCTGTATATCAATACTAAGAACACATCATTTTATTAATTTACTTAATCAATATGCAGCTGAAAAGACCAGTATATACTCATCCATGTCCTTGGTAACATGGCAGTGAGCGACTTTCTTAAAACACTGCACCTCTTGGTGAAAACATTCCAACTGTCCCTATATTGTTCAGTGTAAGGCTAATGGCTGAAAACCCAATCGCAACAAAGGAATGGGAATTATTTTCTCAGTCCGGATGCTTCATGACTTGGACAGGAACTTGCTGACTGTGGCCCTTGTCCTTCTTTGTTGCAGAGGTTGTAGGGTTGAGAAGTGTTGCTGAGGAAGCCTGGATAGGTAACTGGATTTTGAGATGGCACGTAGCTGTCGTACTCTCATGATGTGGTGGTGATGGAGGGAATGAATGTTCAGGGTGCAATTGGGCATCTAATGAAATGGGCTGCTTTGCCTGCTTCATCAGCTGCAAATGTCTTTTTCAATATAGTCTCAAATCAAACACTTGAATAATTAGCATGCTGCTCACGGGCATAATATAATATTAAAAATATCAGAACAATTGTACTGCTGAACAATAATGCATTTCATAATCTACTTTTGGCATTTAGATTTATTACATCCAGATATCATTAACATACCTGCAATATTTATCAAAAATTACAGTTTCATGATCCAACAATATGTCTATGGGTTTATGAAGTAATATTATTCCACTTGCATTTTACTAACCTAACTACAAATTTAAATCAATATAAATTCTATAAACATAGAATAATTCATGTCACTCGGTGTACTACCATTGCTTCATTTCTACAGGATATAGTACTGTTCTGCAAACTTGTCAAATTATAAGTGAATGATTTTAGCTATCTTTGTTACCTTCATTATGGAGTATTTATAAATTAAGATTAAACCCTTCAGGGTTTTAAAATTCCTTATATATCTTAGATTACAGTTGTTTAAAATCCTCATTGACTTCTGTCCTCGGAGACAGATCATACATTACAATAAAATTTGTAGTTCGAAAATGCAATGTGTTAGTAATGAATAAAAGCCAAATGTCATTAAAATATATAGAATGATTTAAAACAGATTTAATGCAGAAATAAATTAGAAATAATGAAACTGAAGTGAAAAAGGAAAGCGGGTCAGGGTTACTTGACCCATTCAATAAAGGCAGTGCGATAACTAATTAAGGGGGAGCTGGGGTTGGATGTCTGGCAATACGGGTATTAAAGTATAAAAGAAAACTTGGCTCAATTTAGTAATATAGATTAATTCAGTTTTTTAGTGTTACAGGAAATAGATTCACTTTGGAAACACTCCAAGATCTGGCATAACCAAAGGAAATAAGAAAAATGAATTGAAATTTCTTGTAGAGTAGAAAAGAGCAGTTTACTGAAATGATCACTACAAGGAAATAAAATCAAAGGTCATATGGTTTCATATAAACACAGTAAGGGCAGAGAGCAAAACTATGGTAAAATACAGAGTATATATTTTTCTGAGTAGGTTATTTTATGAAGTCTATGACATTTACAAAATGTGGAACAAATATCAATTTCTATAGAGTCTGGTGATAAGGAGATCCCTAATCTCATTTTATATGAGCAGGATGTGTGATAGGAGTTGCATTTGTAATGTTATACTTACAGTTGGCAGCACTTGGTTTTAAACAATTGCCAGTAATAATCACTATCCATGTTTGATCGATAGCAATCTGCCTCAATTGGATGTCATTAACTGAGTAAGTCAGAACTGCCTTTAAGCAATAATTTTTTTGCTAGATCCTTGAAGTTACATTGTGGAAATAATTTTTATTTGAAATGCAGTTTGCAAATTGTACATAAAATATTACTACAATTTTGGTCATTGGGTTTGAAGATGAGTTTTCAGGATCAGCAACCTTTAAAGCACACACAAGAATCTAAAAATACTGGCCTCATTGGAACATTCCCTTATTTATTCCTCTCGTTATTTGTGATTCATTTTGTTTTAACTGAATATTGATGACACCATCAGGATCTAATTTTTGAAGAAACTAATTAGCTTGTTACATAAACAAGCTTAATGAAGGCGGAGGCATAATTAGTACATTCTAAAGGAAAGAGAACCTCAATTTTTGAAACTGTTTGCTTCATTCCATCCCACAGAAAATTTACTAATCTTTCCTTAAAGTTTCTTTATGCTAAGTGCTTCATTGACAGAGTATTATTCACATCTTCAAGTCATCACAAAATGCCTTACAGGTGATGAATAACTGGTCACTGTTGTTACTTAGCACACAATGCATTCCCATGTCCTTCAGCAAAAAGAATCTGCACTCTCATGTCCCCAGGTTCTTCAGACAGGATAGGACAATTTTTAATGGAAATCGTATCTGCCTACCTGGACTCCATTTTGTCACCCATAGTTCAGTCCTTCCCCACCTACATCCGGGATACATCTCATGCCCTCCACCTCTTCAATAACTTCCAGTTCCCCGTCCTGACCGCTTCATTTTCACTATGGATGTCCAATCCTTATACACCCCCATTCCCCATCAAGAAGGCCTCAAAGCCCTCCTCTACTTTCTGAACAATAGACCTCACCAGTTCCCCACCACCACTACCCTCCTCCAGTTGGCAGAACTGGTACTCACACTTAATAACTCCTCATTTGGCTCTTCCCACTTTCTTCAGACCAAGGGTGTAGCTATGGGAACCCGCATGGGCCCCAGCTATGCATGCCTCTTCGCTGGCTATGTGGAACAGTCTATGCCCCAAACCTATTCTGGTACTGCTCCCCAACTTTTCCTTCGCTACATTGATGACTACATTGGTGCTGCTTCCTGCACCCATGCTGAGCTCGTTAATTTCATCGACTTTACTTCAAACTTCCACCCAGCCCTCAAATTCACTTGGTCTATCTCGGACACTTCTCTCCCCTTTCTCAATCTCTCGGTCTCCATCTCTGGAGACAGACTGTCCACTGACATCTTCTACAAGCCCACTGACTCTCATAACTACCTCGACTATACCTCTTCCCACCCCGCCACATGCAAAAATGCCATTCCCTAGTCCCAGTTCCTCCATCTCTGCCACATTTGCTCCCAGGATGAGGCTTTCCGTTCCAGGACATCTCAGATGTCTTCTTTCTTTAACGATTGTGGTTTACCTTCTGCTGTCATCAATGATGCCCTCACCTGCATCTCCTCCATTTCCTGCATTTTGGCCCTCACCCCATCCTCCCGCCACTACAACAGGGACAGAGTTCCCCTTGTCCTCACCTACCACCCCACCAGCCTCTGGATCCAGCACATTATCCTCCTCAACTTCCGCCACCTTCAACAGGACCCCACCACTAAGCACACCTTTCCCTCTCCACCCCTCTCCACTTTCCGCAGGGATCGGTCCCTCCTCGACTCCTTGATCCACATGTCCCTCCCCACAGATCTCCCACCCGGCACTTATCCCTGTAAGCGTAAGTGCTACACCTGTCCCTATACCTCCTCTCTTGCCACCATTCAGGGCCCCAAGCAGTCCTTCCAGGTGAGGCAACACTTCACTTGTGAGTCTGTTGGGGTTATCTATTGCACCCAGTGCTCCTGGTGCGGCCTCCTCTACATCGGTGAAACCCGACGCAGATTGTGCGACCGCTTGGTCGAGCACCTCCGCTCCGTCCGCCAAAACAGACAGGATCTCCCAGTAGCCACCCACTTCAACTCTGCTTCACATTCCCATTCGGATATGTCCATACATGGCCTCCTCTACTGCCATGATGAGGCTAAACTCAGGTTGGAGGAGCAACACCTCATATACCGTCTAGGTAGTCTCCAGCCCCTTGGTATGAACATAGAATTCTCCAACTTCCGGTAATTCCCTCCCCCTCCCTTCCCCTATCCCTATTTCACTCTGCCCCCTCCCCCAGCTGCCAATCAGCTCCCTCATGGTTCCGCCTCCTT
Source organism: Mobula birostris (assembly GCF_030028105.1). NCBI lineage: Eukaryota > Metazoa > Chordata > Chondrichthyes > Myliobatiformes > Myliobatidae > Mobula > Mobula birostris. Next base: position 34,415,594 of record NC_092377.1, read on the forward strand.
CTACTATCCATTGTGTTTTCCCCTATTCCTTCTTCACCTTTCCTGCCTATCATCTCCCTGCTTCCCCTTCTCCTCCCCCACCCCTTTATCTTCCTCCGTACTGGTATTTCACCTGGCACCTACCAGCCTTCTTCTTCCCTCCCTCCACCACCTTCTTTATTGGGCCTCTGCCCCTTCCCTCTTCAGTCCTGACGGGTTCTGGACTGATCGTTTCCACGGATGCTGCCCGACCTGCTGAGTTTCTCCAGCGTGTTGTGAGTGTTGCTTTGACCCCAGCATCTGCAAGAGTATTTTGTGTTTTTGATGGAAATTGATGTTCACTGTTAATCCAGGGTTCAGTAATACCTGCCTATCAGGGTAAGAGGAAAATATCCTTACAATACCTGGAGGATCTTATTTTCCTACCTTTGATAGAGCCTGGAGAAATGCCCATTGATGGATTCCAGCACTTGCAAGAAGCTATGTACATTTTGCAGTTTTTCAGGATCCATTACCTCCCTTTGCAAGGGTATCCAGCCACAGAAATGACATGAAATTGACTCATTAAGTTTATCTCAAGATGAAAAGCTTTAACCGAGAAGACAGATTAGAGTGACTACAGTTACTTTCATCTGATCAAAGGTGAAGATTTTGTGGAAGTACTTAAAATGACAAAAGCATTTTCTAATAAGGGTGAAAAGAGAGATTAGACTGACAGCAGTTACTTTCATTAGATCACTAGTGGAGATTTCATAGAAGTACTTAATATGACAAAATAATTTTCTAATAGGAAAAGTTAAGTTCTGCTCTGAGTCCACAATGTAATATCATTCCTAGAAAACAGGAAGATCAAAGAGAAGTTAGTTAAGAAGGTGCAGGGTGTGCTTGTCTCCTGTAGTTGAGGGACAGAGTTATAGAGATGCAAGGTAGAGTTGCAGCTCTATAAAACTCTAGTCAGACAGCATGTTCAGAATTGTGTTCAGTTCTGGTTGCTTCATTACAGGAAGAATGTGGAAGCTTTGGAGAGGGTGCAGAAGAGAATTACCAGAATGCTGTTTGGATTAGAGAACATGTCTTGAGAGAAAGGGTTGAGTGAGCTAGGGCTTTGGAATGACAGAGGATGAGAGGCGCTTGGTAGAGGTGAATAAGATTATGAGAGGGAGAGATAAAGTGGACAGCCAGTGCCTTTTTCTCAGAATAGCAATGACCAATACCAAAGGACATCTGTTCAAGGTGAGTGGAGGATAGTTTGGAGGAGCTGTCAGAGGTAGGTTTTTTACACAGGGACTGGTAGGTGCCTGAAACACACTGGGGGGGGGTTGAAGTGGGTAGAAGATATTACTGTAAAGATATTTAAGAGATCCTTTGATAGGCACATAGATGTAAGAGAAATGGAGGCTGACAGTCTGCGTAGGAGGGAAGGGTTAGATTGATAATAGAGAACGTTTATATAGCTCAGCACAACACTAGATGAGGAAGAACTGCAAAGGCTTTTAAATGAGAAATCTGAATGAGTATGTTTGACACAAACAAAAGATAGGAAGGAAGGAACAGGTGAACAGCTCTTGCACAAATTCAGTACAGTATGAAGATCCCAAGAGACTTACCTCTGCTATAAAATTCAGTGCTCCCATGTCAATTCATTTTGTTCCCCTTCCCAGTTTAGCTTACCCCTTTCCTGAAAGTGGTTATGAATATTTAGCTATCATTCAGTATGTGCCTATCTTGTCTTACAGAGTGCTTAAATCAGCAATCTTCATAAATGAGCATCACAGGCTACTGACTACAGCCATCCACACAATTCAGGATCTATTCCTAAACTTTCCATGTAACATACTGTATTCAAAGCAACACACACAAAATGCTGGAGGATCTCAGCTGATCAGGCAGCATCTATGAAAATGAAAAAAACAGTTGACATTTCAGGCCAAGACCTTTCTTCAGAACAGAAAAGTAAGGGGGAAGATACTGGAATAACAAGGTTGAGGTAAGGAGTAGGGGACTAGCTGGTAGGTGATAGGTGAGGGCAGATGGGTGGGAAAGGTAAAGGGCTGGAGAAGAGGGAATTTGATAGGAGAGGAGAGTGGACCGCAGGAGAAGGGGAAAGGAGAAGAGGACCCAGGGGAAGTAATAGGCAATTGAGAAGAGATGAAAGGACAGTGTGAGGAATAGAAGAGGGGAGAAGGAGGAAAAAAAATTACCTGAACATATTCAAAACCTGCACCAGTGAAAGAACTGTGTTCAGGAATAAATCCCTTGACACATTTAACTGAGGAATTTACTTATGTACCTTCTTAAGTGAAAATCATCCAAGTATGGAGCATTCTCTGATACAAAAACACATTGTTTGTTTATTGATTGGTAATAAAAGGCTTCAAATTTCCCAGTGTTGATACAGCCATTAGATTGAGCTAATCAATGGTGCTAAATGATGGCTCAGGAGGTTAGGGCTCCCTTCCCGGTTTATTTAATCTATGTTTTCTTTCTGAGTCAGTTCTAGTCCACATGTTGTTGTTTACAGCATCATTACTTTTGGCAGCCTCTTTAATAATGAACTCTGAAACACCTGCCTCTGCTGCATTGTTCATTCTCATCAATCCACATCTCTTTGTATTAAGGACATTTACAATTTAATTGGGAGGTTCTGGCAGCTGTCATCAAGTAACAAGCAACTGCTGCTGCCTCTAATGAGTTCCAATATTATACAGATAATCAGTATTTGGGTACATTTGTAGATATTCAATTAAATCCCAAAAGATAACAGATCATTTAACTGTGATTGACTTAAAATTTAGTATTGTAAGCATCTACAAATATTAGAGAAGACAAATTTAATTTCAGGCACCAAAAGGGAAATTAATAGATAAGCAGCTTTTCTCTCTCCAATAGTTCAAAAATTATTTATTTCCATTTATACTATAATACCAGAAGGGATACAGATTAGGGAGTTGGTAGGGAACACAAATGCCTTTATTGTGTGCTATGGCTTACACTAATGGAGAATTTTAAAGGTGCCCATTTTTGGCCATTCCAGCTGGAACCTAATACATGGGCTTGCATACAGAGAAAACAGTTGTCCAATGACTCCCACCCTTCCGCTACACCCTTAATATCTGTATCACTCTACTCCCACAATCCTGTGGTAACAGCATCATCATATTATCCTGGATTAAGCCTAGAAGTGGTTTTGTAGAAGATGCAAGGTTATCCCATCAACTGCATACCAGTTTAGAGAAGGTTTATAAGTTATTGAGCAAGAAATTATGGACGAAGCTTTGAAACTGCAAGGATGATTGAATCTTGCAGTTGCAGTCTCATCGTCATCATCAGGTGCCATGCCCAGATTGAGCTTTGACTGCCATGGCCCACACACTCCTGTTTCGGGTCAAGTGGATCAATTCATTGGTATTCATTTCAGTTTTCTGGCTGCTGTCTCCATCATCATTTGTCTTTGCCTTCCTCTTGCTTTCTTCCCTTCAATCTTTCCCATAATTACCGTGCATTCTAACTCCTCTTTCCTAATCACATGTCCAATGAAGTTACACTGCCTTTTCATGATCTCATACATTATTTCTCTTTTTGTGCTTGCTCTGTTCATGACAACCTCGTTAGATATTCGTTTTGTCCGTGATATTCTTTGCATCCTCCTCAAAAACCACATCTCTGCTGCTTCAATTTGTTTCCTCATGTTACTAGATATTGTCCAACGTTCTGATCCATATAACATAACTGGATAAACGTAACATTTCAATACTCTGCGGCGGGTTGTCATGCCTAGTTTAGTGTTGATTATTATACTCTTCATTCTCATAAAGGTGTCTTTTGCCATCCCTATTCTTCTTTTGATGTCCATATCGCACCTGCCACCTGATGTCACCCAGCTTCCTAAGTAGCAAAGGTTTTGTACTTGTCTTATGTCTTTCCCGTTTATTTTCAGCCTGCAGATAGGATTCTCCTTCTAATGTTTTTTACAAGGGTGTGAAAGCATTAGAGAGAGCCCAGAAAAGACTTATGAAATATTTCCTGGAGTAAAGGTCGATGGTTACGAGGGCTCGAGAATTGTGGACTGTTTCCATTTGTGGAAAAAAAGGCTGAGGGGAGATTAGACAGAAATATATGAAATGCCACTCCGATTGGTGGAAGGGTCCAGCTCCAGAGGTCACTGGTATAAAATAAAAAGCAAGTGAATTAAGAGGAGAAAGTTTTCCTCACCCTAGAGACCCTAGAGAGGCTGGTCCTGTGCTCACCTCCGATCCCTGTTCAGATCAGCCCTCAGTCGCCTGCAGTTTGCCTACCAGGAGCACATTGGAGTCGATGATGCTGTCATCTATCTGCTAAGTAGAGCCTATTCCCATTTGGATAAGCAGGGCAGCACTGTGAGGCTCATGTTTTTTGATTTCTCAAGTGCCTTCAATACCATACAGTCCTCATTGCTGGGGGAAAGGTTCTATTCAATGGAGGTTGGCACTTTCGTTTTATCCTAGATAATGGACTAACTGACTGGCAGACCACAGTTTGTGCAGCTTCAGAGCTGCGTGGGCTGGCTCCCCACTGTACATCTAAGTCATGTTCAGTTAAAACATTTATCAACATTCTTTCCAGTTGTAATATTCTGCATGTTCCTCTGACCATCAAATCTAATGTGAAAACAAGAAACAAACTGCAGATGCTGAAATAATGACTTAGTTTCACACTATTCCTTTTGTTTGACAGCTCACACAACAAGCAATCTAAAAGTATGTGAATGTTATTCCTTTTAGCCAATGCCTTTATACTGATGGTTATTCAGTATTCTGGTCCCTGACTATATATACCAAATAAGTAATTCATGAAAATTGCTGAAGACATTGGATTAAACTGGCCCTTCAAAGTTCTTAAAATATTCCCCTGTGTCTCCTTAATATATTTTTGATCTAAGAGACTAAAAAACGCACTGATCTATTGTATGTTTCCAGCAGTAATACTAGTATTAGTACTTTCTTAATGCAGCTTGTGATGAAGTGTCTTCGACCCAAAATATTAGCTCTTTCTTTTCCCACAGATGCAATGTGACCAGCTAAGTATTTCCAGAATCTTCGGCTTTTATTTCAGTTTTCCAGCCACACCAGCTTCGTAATTCTCAAGATGTTTTGCCTTTCCCTTTTCAGGTACAGCCACATTGCTCCTTTCCCTGTTTTTCCTCATGTCTTTGATGAATTCATTTGGTCTCCAGGATAAGTCATTGTTGACTCTATGACTTACCCTTGAGACCAAATGAATTCATAAGAACCATAGGGTGCCACACCACAGAGACAGGCCTTTCAGACCATTCAATCCAAGCTGACATAATCTTCTGCCTCGACCCATCCACCTGCAACCGGAATATATCTCTCCGAACCCCTTTCGTCCATGTACCTATCCAAACTTTTTTTCCGTGTGACAACTGAACCCGCATCTATGACTTCCACTGGCAGCTCGTTCCACACTCGCACTACCTTCTGAGTGAAGAAATTTCACAGGTTCCCCTTGAATATTTTACCTTTCACCCTAAAATATGACTTCTAGTTCTAGTCTCACCCAACCTGAGGGAAAAAAGCCTGCATGCATTCACACTATGTATACCCCTCATAATTTTATATACCTCTATAACATCACCCCTCATTCTCTTTCATTCCAGGGATTAAAGTCCTAACCTATTTAACTTTTTCCGTGTAACTCTGGTCCTCAGTCACCCACAACATCCTTGTAAATTTTCTCTGCACTCTTTCAAGCTTATTGGTATCTTTGCTGTAGGTAGATGACCAGAACTGCACTCTATACTCCAAATTAGGCCTCACCAATGTCTTGTATAACTTCAAAATAAAACTCCAACACCTGTACTCAGTGCCCAGATTTATGAAAAACAATGTGATAAAAAGTTTCTTTACGACACTATCTAAATGTGACATCACTTTCAAGGAATTATGGAATGTATTCCCAGATCCCTTTGTTCTACCATGCAGCTCAGTGCCCGACCATTCATTGTGTAAGTCTTACCCTGGTTGATCCTCCCAAAGTACAACACGTTATACCTGTCTGCATTAAATCCCATATGCCGTTTTCTACCCATCATCTTAGCTGTCAAAATCATGCTGCAAGCTTTCATAGCCTTCATTACAGTCCACTATGACAAAATCTTGGTATCATCTGCATATCTGTTGATCCAGTCCTCCTCCATCTGAGTTCCTCCAGCATTTTATGTGTGTTGCTCAGCATTACATCCTTGCTTTTATATTCTAGTCCTCTCAAAATGAAAGGAAGCATTGCACTTGCTTTCCTTACCACTGACTCAACCTGCAAGATAACCTTGCGGGAATCCTGCACAAGGTCTCCCAAATCACTTTGCCCTTCTAATTTTTGAAATTTCTCTACATTTGAAAAGTATTCTACACCTTTATTTCTTCTACCAAAGTGTATGATCATGCACTTCACTACACTATCTGCAGATTCCCTGCACCCTAAACACTACCTGCCCCCCACCTACCTTTGGATCATCCACAACTTGGCCATAAACCGTCAATCCCTTCATCCAAATCATTGACATATAACATGAAAAGAAGGGGTCCCAGTAATGACCCCTGTGGAAGACCGCTTGTCATGGGCAGCCAACCAAAATAGACCCCCTTTATTCCAACTCTTAGGCTCCTGCCAGTCAGCCGATCTTTCATTCATGCTAGTATCTTTCCCATAATACCATGGGTTCTGTTCTTGTTAAGCAGCCTCATGTGCAGCACCTTGTCAAAGGCCTTCTGGATTTCCAAGTAAACAAAATCCAGTCACTCTCCTTTGTCAATCCTGTCTGTTACTTCCTCAAAGTGTTCCAGCAGCTTTGTCAAGCAAGATTTCACCTGAAGGAAATCATGCAGACTTTGGCTTATTTTATCATGTGCCTCCAAGTACCCTAAAACCACATCCTTAATAATGGACTCCAACATCTTCCCAACCACTGAAGTCAGGCTAGTTGGTCTATCATTTCCTTTCTTTTGCCTCCTTCCCTTCTTAAAGAGTAGAGTGAGAATTACAACCTTCCACTCCTCTAGAACCTTACCAATTTTTCAAAGATCATTACCAATGCCTTCACAATCTCTCCAGCCACCTCTTTCAACCCTGGGATGTAGTCCATCTGGTCCAGGTGACTTAACTACCTTCAATCTTTCTGCTTTCCAAACACCTTCTCCTTAGTAATAGCGACTATATTCGCTTCTGCCGTCTGACACTTGGATTTCTGCTATACTCCTAGTGTCTTCCACAGTTAAGACTCCACTATTTCTTTGTCCCCGATTACTACTTCTCCAGCATCATTTCCCATTGGTCTGATATCCTCTCTTTTGCTCTTTATATATCTGAAAATGTTTTGGTATCCACTTTGATATTACTAGCTAGCTTATCTTTATACTTCATCTTTTTGCTCCTTATTGCTTTTTTTTCATTGCCTTCTGTTGGTTTTTAAAAGCTTCCCAATCCTCTAACTTCCCACTAATTTTGCTGTGCCCTCTCTTGCTTTTATGCAGTCTTTGGCTTCCTTGCAGGCCTCAATTGCCTTATCCTCCCTTTATGATACTTGTTCATCTTTGGGATGTATCTATACTGTGCCTTCTGAATTGCCCCCAGAAACTCCAGCCACTGATTTACCATCATCATGCTATTGTCCTCTTCCCTTTCCAGTCAACTCTCCTCTCTCATGCCTCTGTAATTCCCTTTACTCTACTGTAATACTGATACATTTGAATTTCCTGATAAAGGCATGAAACGTTAACTGCTTTTTCCCTCCATTGATGCTGTCTGACCTAGTGAGTTCCTCCAGCATTTTGTGTACATTGCAAGGGAGAGAGGCTGAGTACAGGGCTACGGTAGGAAACTTTGTCACATGGTGTGAGCAGAATTATCTGTAGCTTAATGTGAAAAAGACTAAGGAGCTGGTGGTAGACCTGAGGAGAGCTAAGGTACCGGTGACCCCTATTTCCATCCAGGGGGTCAGTGTGGACATGGTGGAGGATTACAAGTACCTGGGGATACAAATTGACAATAAACTGGACTGGTCAAAGAACACTGAGGCTGTCTACAAGAAGGGTCAGAGCCGCCTCTATTTCCTGAGGAGACTGTGGTCCTTTAACATCTGCCGGACGATGCTGAGGATGTTCTAGGAGTCTGTGGTGGCCAGTGCGATCATGTTTGCTGTTGTGTGCTGGGGCAGCAGGCTGAGGGTAGCAGACACCAACAGAATCAACAAATTCATTCGTAAGGCCAGTGATGTTGTGGGGTTGGAACTGGACTCTCTGACGGTGGTGTTTGAAAAGAGGATGCCATCTAAGTTGCATGCCATCTTGGACAATGTTTCCCATCCACTACATAATGTACCAGTTGGGCACAGGAGTACATTCAGCCAGAGACTCATTCCACCAAGATGCAACACAGAGCATCATAGGAAGTCATTCCTGCCTGTGGCCATCAAACTTTATAACTCTTCCCTTGGAGGGTCAGACACCCTGAGCCAATAGGCTGGTCCTGGACTTAATTCCTGGCAATAATTTACATATTACTATTTAACTATTTATGGTTTTATTACTATTTATTATTTATGGTGCAACTGTAACGAAAACCAATTTCCCCCGGGATCAGTAAAGTATGACTATGACTATTATCATTTATCAAAGGCAATCAACATTCAATTAATAGTGGCTGATACAGCATGTCAGGTGCCTACCACATGATATACATTGTTGTTAAAAGATATCCAATAAATGGTGGGGTAAAGATCAAAAATGCAAGGAATATTCTGCATGTTTTGCAACATGTTTGGAGATAGAAACATAGTTTCTGATCAACAACTTCCTTCAATTTATACTGGAGATCTGCTAACTGCGGTCAGGAAATCATCCAAAAATATTAGCAGTAATTCTCTCTAAATTTTTCCCATAAGTTTTCTGAGGAAAGAATCAGCACAACTGCTGTGAATAAAAACTTTCAGGAAGCTGCTGGAGGAGAGCAGGTGTGAAGTTGCAGGAATTGTTGTGAGATTACACCGACAGCTCCTTAGCCCCTTTGTAATACCATTCGCTTTCATCAGGCTTTCATAGGTGAGTTTCAAAGAAAGCAGCAAACCTGTATGCCGTGGGCTAAATCCCAAAATTTCTTCTCAATGAACAAATAACTTATTTAGATTACAAACCCATCTCTCCCACTGGAACTCCTCCATCATTGCCTGATGCGCTCAGTTAAATCTGGAAGTCATTCGGTTCATGTTGCCTTTTCACCCCACCAATTGCTTTTTGTAGATTTATACCCCACACGCAGTAAAACCCACCAGCGTTCAGGTATTAACATTCCTCACAAAGTTCCAGCTGTGACCCAACTATGTGACTGAAAGTTTGAGGATCTTTGCTTTTGTAATATATACCATTATTAATAAAGCCAAGAATTCCACATGCTTTTTTAGCCGTCTTTTCTATATGTCCTGCTGTTTTCAAAGATTTCTGTGCATATACCCCTAGGACTTTCTATTCCTTTGCCTTGTACTTTTAGCTGATATTTTTTCCTCTCATTCTTCTCATCAAGTACTGAATTATAGCACAGAAGATAATGCTGTTGCCCCACAGTAATCTAGTTTCAACCTTGACCTCCATTGCTGCGTACACATGGTTTACATGTTTCCTTGTAACCATATAGGTTTCCTCTTGGTGCTCTGATTTCACCCCATAAAATGTACTGGTTGGTATTACTCAATGATAAATGGGCAGTCGGAGAAATAGGGGCAGTTAATGGCTATGCAAGAGAGACTTTCTCATTTGGAGACTTTCTTTCTTTTGAGATTGAGGAGGTTCATCTTGTTACCAAACACTCTATCTTCTACAGATGTACAAAGGATCCCCATTGGCTGCTTCATGGTCTGGTACAGCAGCTCAAATGCAGAGGGACGTTGGACGCTATAGTGAGTGGCAGAACCTGCCCAAAACATTGTGGGCACGTCCCTCCCCACCGTTGACAGTACCTACACGAATTGTTGCTTCAAGAATGAAATCTATCACTAAAGTTCAAAGTAAATTCATTATCAAAGTACGTATATGTCACCATGAGGTTCATTTTCTTGCAGGCGTTGACAGAGGAAATAAATTAAGTACAATAAAATTTACTTAAAAAACTATACAAAAACAAAGACTGGCAAAAGAAGATGAACTGTGCAAGTAAAATAAATAATGCTGAGAACCTGAGTTGTAAGGAGTCTGTCGGACGAGGAATCCATTCGGAGATGTGGTGCATGAAATCCACACCACTTCAAAAGCCTGATGGTTCGAGGGCAATAATGGTTTTTGAGCCTGATGGTGTGGGATGGAAAGCTTCTGTACTTCTGGTATTAGTGAGAAGATGACGTGGCCTGGATAGTGGACATCTTTGATGATAGGTGCTTCGCTCCGGTGGCAGTACTCCATATACTGTAAATGTATTCAATAGTGGTGAGGACTTTGCTTGGGGTGGACTGAGCTGTGTTTACCACCTTCTGCTGCCCCTCTATTCCTGGGCATTGGTGTTTAACTAATTAAGGGCATGTCATCTTTTCACAGCCATCATCGGGCTGGAGGTACAGAAACCTGAAGTCCCACACCACCAGGTTCAAAAATGACTACTTCCCTTCATTAATTTGGTTCTTGAACTAACTGGCAAATCCTAATCACTACAGTTTAGAAACACTATGAGCACTTTGATCATTTTTTACTGAAAGGAGCTTTTGTATTTTTTTTTGTTCTAATTGTTTTTCTTGTAAAAATTGTGCATAATTTATGTTAATGTTTTTCTTGTGAATATTGCTTATGACAACCTACAGGAATGGAAATTATGATAACACAGATGTGCATTGTTATAATCAATGAAGTCTGGGAGACAGCCCTCTGTTATTTCCTTACTTACTTCAGTAACCTTGGTGTACCCCAGTCCATCTCACTCCATTTTGAAGCAAGAAAAATATTTTGGACCAATGAGAGGCAGTTCCAGCAAGCTGCTTAAGGACCGTTGCTTTAGCTGGTGTGCACCTGAAAAAACTGACTACACGTGCATAGTGCGCCCCATAATCACAAACACATCTTATAAACGAGCCTGAAAGAGGCGTGAGGCCCCCAGCTTTCTTAAGCAATGGACTTAATGCTGGTTGCAGGCGGGCGCCCTGGATAATGGAATGCTATCTAGAGGGCCTGCACCCAACATAAACAGTGGTTTGTGCCGGTGAAAGGACAGACTTGTGTGCTTTGGCCAGCCAGACTACAAGTGGTTGATATTTCAGGCAGAATCCTTCCTGTAGCCCTTTCCATGTCAAAAATACATATTTTATAACAACAGAGTTAATTTCGGCCCATGAAATGCTTTTTGTTTCTCTAATGCCTTTCTGAAGGCTTTAAACAATCTTGAAAATGCTAGCATTGACTGGATATTTTTATGATAAGGTTCAGTTAAGTTTCCTCATTCTGAACAAGAGTGGTTTGTAAACCTTCTCTTGAATGATGTTCATCAGAATCAATTGGTTCTTAAGCAATTGCAGTTCTCTCCTGCTTTTCCAAAAGTACTTTAAACGATCCAACAGTGATTTTTTTTTTGTTTCAAACACTTTGTTTCAGGCAAGTGATGCTACTTAATTAATAACTGGCACAGTTATGCTCTGCATTCTTCAGAATATGATCAACAGTGTCGATGATCATAAATTTGTTTGCTGATATTTGACAAAGAAGACAAAAAAATTACCTGTTGTTTTGCGTTTTTAAAAAAAATACCAACCTAGTTTTCATTTCTGGAAATCCTGCTGAAGAATCATTTTTGAATTTAAAGCATTATTTTAAATTGAAAACCTGTTTATGAAAATCACACTATGGAGTAACTTGATTGTTTATGATAATGTTTATTGATGACTGAATAAATTGGAAAAGCAAAGTAATTTTTATCATTGCTATATTTGATATGTGTCTGGGATACATAATGGAGCTGCATTTTATTTGATGGAAAATCCTGAGCTGCATAACTTATTCGTAGCATCAACAGAAGGACAGAAGCAGATGACAAGACAGGAACGTCAAGGCAGTAGAGAAAGCACTGAGAATGTACCTGAAGGTACAAAAAGGGTTCTTGGACTGCCAAAAGGAGGCAGTTAATCCCTGAAGTGTGGATGGGAGCTTTGTAAGTAGAGTGCTAGTCTCTCCCATATTCCACTTCTCCACAAGGCTTCCCTCCATTACGCAAACATCAGGAAATCTGCAGATGCTGGAAATTCAAGCAACACACATCAAAGTTGCTGATGGAACGCAGCAGGCCAGGCAGCATCTATAGGAAGAGGTACAGTCAACGTTTGGGCCGAGACCCTTTGTCAGGACTAACTGAAAGAAGAGATAGTAAGGCATTTGAATTTAGGAGGGGGAGGGAGAGATCCGAAATGATAGGAAAAGACAGGAGGGGGAGGGATGGAGCTAAGAGCTGGAAAGTTGATTGGCAAGAAGATACAAGGCTGGAGAAGGGAGAAGATCATGGGATGGGAGGCCTAGGGGGAAAAAAGGGGAGGGGAGCATCAGAGGAAGATATAGTGAGAGGGACAGGGGGAGAAAAAAAAGAGAGAGAAAGGAGAGAGAAAGAAAGGGGGGAAAATAAAGAATAATAAATAAATAAGGGATGGGGTAAGAAGAGGAGGAGGGGCATTAACGGAAGTTTGAGAAGTCAATGTTCATGCCATTAGGTTGGAGGCTACCCAGACGGAATATAGGGTGTTGTTCCTCCAACCTGAGTGCGGCTTCATCTTTACAGTAGAGGAGGCCATGGATAGACATATCAGAATGGGAATGGGACGTGGAATTGAAATGTGTGGCCACTGAGAGATCCCGCTTTCTCTGCTGGACAGAGCGTAGGTGTTCAGCGAAACGGTCTCCCAGTCTGCGTCGGGTCTCACCAATATATAGAAGGCCACACCAGGAGCACCGGACGCAGTATATCACACCAGCTGAATCACAGGTGAAATGTCGCCTCATCTGGAAGGACTGTCTGGGACCCTGAATGGTGGTGAGGGAGGAAGTGTAAGGGCATGTGTAGTACTTGTTCCGCTTACAGGGATAAGTGCCAGGAGGGAGATCGGAGGGAAGGGTTTTCATTCCAGGACAAAAGAGATGTCTTCCTTTTTTAAAGAAAGGGGCTTCCCTTCCTCCACCATCAACTCTGCTCTCAAATACATTTCCCTCACATCTGCTCTCACCCCACTAGGGAAATGGTTCCCCTTGTCCTCACCTACCAACCCACCAGCCTTCGGGTCCAACTCCGTAACTTCCACCACCTCCAATGGGATCCCACCACCAAGCACATCTTTCCCTCCCCCACTCTTTCTGCTTTCTGCAGGGATCGCTCCCTACGTGACTCCCTTGTCCATTCGTCATCCCCCCCATCTCTACCCACCAATCTCCCTCCCGGTACTTATCCTTGTAAGCAGAACAAGTGCTACACATGCCCTTACACTTTCTCCCTCACCACCATTCAGGACCCCAGACAGTCCTTCCAGGTGAGGCGACACTTCACCTGTGAGTCAGCTGGTGTGAAATACTGCGTCCGGTGCTCTCGATGTGGCCTTCTATATATTGGTGAGACCCGACGCAGACTGGGAGACCGTTTCACTGAACACCTATACTCCGTCTGCCAGAGAAAGCAGGATCTCCCAGTGGCCACACTTTCTAATTCCATGTCCCATTACATTTCTGATATGTCTATCCACGGCCTCCTCTACTGTCAAGATGAAGCCACACTCAGGTTGGAGGAACAACACCTTATATTCCGTCTGGGTAGCCTCCAACCTGATGGCATGAACATTGACTTCTCTAACTTCCATTAATGCCCCCTCCTCCCCTTCTTACCCCATCCCTTATTTATTTATTTATTTTTTTTTCCCCCTTTCTCTCCCTTTTTTCTCCCTCTGTCCCTCTAACTATATCTTCCTCTGATGCTCCCCTCCCCCTTTCTTTCTCCCTAGGCCTCCCTAGGTGTCAGTACCAGGGTGCTCAAAGCCTGTGCCCCTTAGCTATGTTGAGTACTTCGCCATGTATTCAACCTGAGCCTGAGGCTCCGGAGGGTTCCTGTGCTGTGGAAGACGTCCTGCCTCGTCCCTGTGCCGAAGACGCCGTGCCCCAGCGGCCTCAATGACTACAGACTGGTGGCATTGACCTCTCACATCATGAAGACCCTGGAGAGACTTGTTCTGGAGCTGCTCCGGTCTATGGTCAGGCCACACTTAGATCCCCACCAGTTCACCGACCAGCCCCGACTAGGAGTTGAGGATGCCATCGTCTACCTGCTGAACCGTGTCTACGCCCACCTGGATAAGCCAGCGAGCACTGTGAGGGTCATGTTTTTTGACTTCTCCAGTACGTTCAACACCATCCGCCCTGCTCTGCTGGGGGAGAAGCTGACAACGATGCAGTTGGATGCTTCCCTGGTATCATGAATTCTTGATTACCTGACTGGCAGACCACAGTACGTGTGCTTGCAACACTGTGTGTCCGATAGAGTGATCAGCAGCACTGGGGCTCCACAGGGGACTGTCTTGTATCCCTTTCTCTTCACCATTTACACCTCGGACTTCAACTACTGCACAGAGTCTTGTCAGCTTCAGAAGTTTTCGGATGACTCTGCCATAGTTGGATGCATCAGCAAGGGAGATGAGGCTGAGTACAGGGCTACGGTAGGAAACTTTGTCACATGGTGTGAGCAGAATTATCTGCAGCTTAATGTGAAAAAGACTAAGGAGCTGGTGGTAGACCTGAGGAGAGCTAAGGCACCGGTGACCCCTGTTTTCATCTAGGGGGTCAGTGTGGACATGGTGGAGGATTACAGATATCTGGGGATACGAATTGACAATAAACTGGACTGGTCAAAGAACACTGAGGCTGTCTACAAGAAGGGTCAGAGCCGTCTCTATTTCCTGGAGACTGAGGTCCTTTAACATCTGCCGGACGATGCTGAGGATGTTCTACGAGTCTGTGGTGGCCAGTGCTATCATGTTTGCTGTTGTGTGCTGGGCAGCAGGCTGAGGGTAGCAGACACCAATAGAATCAACAAACTCATTCATAAGGCCAGTGATGTTGTGGGGTTGGAACTGGACTCTCTGACGGTAGCATCTGAAAAGAGGATGCTGTCCAAGTTGCATGCCATCTTGGACAATGTCTCCCATCTACTACATAATGTACTGATTGGGCACAGGAGTACATTCAGCCAGAGACTCATTCCACCGAGATGCAACACAGAGTGTCATAGGAAGTCATTCCTGCCTGTGGCCATCAAACTTTACAACTCCTCCCTTGGAGGGTCAGACACCCTGAGCCAATAGGCTGGTCCTGGACTTATTTCTGGCATATTACTATTTAATTATTTATGGTTTTATTACTATTTATTATTTATGGTGCAACCGTAACAAAAACCAATTTCCCCCGGGATCAATAAAGTATTGAGGGTTAGACACCCTGAGCCAATAGGCTGGTCCTGGACTTATTTCTGGCATATTACTATTTAATTATTTATGGTTTTATTACTATTTATTATTTATGGTGCAACTGTAACAAAAACCAATTTCCCCCGGGATCAATAAAGTATGACTATGACTATCCTATGATCCTCTCCCTTCTCCAGCCTCATATCCCTTTTGCCAATCAACTTTCCAGCTCTTAGCTTCATCCCTCCCCCTCCTGTCTTTTCCTACCATTTTGGATCTCCCCCTCCCCCTCCCACTTCCAAATCTCTTACTATCTCTTCTCTCAGTTAGTCCTGACGAAGGGTCTCGGCCCAAAACGTCGACTGTACCTCTTCCTATAGATGCTGCCTGGCCTGCTGCGTTCCACCAGCATTTTGTGTGTGTTCCCTCCATTACTGGCAAATTCTGTTCTCCCAGTGCTCTGACCAGTTCTGCCTCTTTTCTAGACCTACCTGACCATTTGATTACATTAGCTGACCTCATGGTACACATAAAAACCTGGATCACATTTCCCGATATCTGAGTGCTCTTAATCAGATATCTATTTTTTCCAGGATCTAGGACTTGTTGTTTTTCTTCCAGAAAAACCTTGTTCAGAAATACAGTGCCTATAAAAGTATTTACCATCCCCCCCCCCGGAAGTTTTCATGTTTTATTGTTTTACAGCATTGAATCACAGTGGATTTAATTTAGCTTTTTTGACACTGATCAACAGAAAAAGACTCTTTCGTGTCAAAGTGAAAACAGATCTCTGTGAAGTGATCTAAATTAATTAGAAATATAAAACACAAAGTAATCAATTCCATAAGTATTCACCCCCTTTAATATGATGCATCAAATCATCTCTTGTGCAGATGATTTTAGAAGTCACATAATTAGTTAAATGCAGACCTGTCCTTGGGGATCTGTGTGCAGTCAAGGTGTTTCAATTGATTGTAGTAAAAATACACCTGTATCTGGAAGGTCTAACCGCCAGCGAGTCAGTATCCTGGCAAAAATTGCACCATGAAGACAAAAGAGCACTCCAAGCAACTCCACGAAAAGGTTATTGAAAAACACAAGTCAGGAGATGGCTACAAGAAAATTTCCAAGTCACTGAATATCCCTTGGAGTACAGTTAAGTCAATCATCAAAAAATGGAAAGAATATGACGCAGCTGTAAATCAGCTTAGAGCAGGCCGTCATCAAAAACTGAGTAACCATGCAAGAAGGGGACAAGTGAGGGAAGTCACCAGGAGACGTATGACAACTCTGGAGGAGTTACAAGCTTCAGTGGCTGAGATGGGAGAGACTGAGCATATAACAATTGTTGCCTGAGTGCTTCACCAGTTGCAGCTTTTTGGATGAATGGCAAAGAGAAAGCCACTGTTGAACAAAACTCACATGAAATCTCAGCTAGAGTTTGCCAGAAGGCATGTGGGAGACTCTGAAATCAGCTGGAAGAAGGTTCTATGGTTTGATGAAACCAAAATTGAGGTTTTTGGTCATCAGGCTCAATGCTATGTTTGGCGTAAGCCGAACACCGCACATCATCAAAAACACACCATCTTTATGTGAATCATGATGGTGACTGCATCATGCTGTGGGGATGCTTCACTGTAGCAGGCCCCAGAAGGTTTGTGATTGGGAGAAGATTTGTTTTCCAGCAAGATAATAACCCAAGCATAAAGCCAAAGCTACATAGAAATTGCTTCAAATTAACAAAGTTAATGTCCTGAAGTGGCCAAGTCAGAGTCCAGACCTCAATCCAATTGAGAATTTGAGAATGGACTTGAAAAGACTATTCACTCGTGATCCCCATGCATTCTGACAGAGCTTGAGAAGCTTTGTAAAGAGGAATGGGGAAAATTTGCAGTGTTTTGATGTGCAAAGCTGATAGAGCCCTATCCACACAGACTCAGGCTGCAATTGCAGCCAAAAGTGCATCTACTAAATACTGACTTGAAGGGGTGAATACTTATGCAAATCAATTATCTTGTATTTTATATTTGTGATTAATTTAGACCACTTTGTAGAGGTCTGTTTTCACTTTGACATAAAAGAGTCTTTTTCTGTTGATCAGTGTCAAAAAAGCCAAATTAAATCCATTGTGATTCAATGTTGTAAAACAATAAAACACAAGCACTTCCAAGAGGGGTGAATACTTTTTATAGGCACTGAAAATGATTTTCCAGTCTTGATCAACACATACAAAATGCTGAATGAACTCTGCAGATCAGGTAGCATCTATGGTGGGATCAAGCAGTCACATTTCAGGCTGAAACCCTTCATCAGAACTGGAAAGGAGGGTGGAAGAAGCCTGAATAAGAGGGTGGGGGAGGGGAAGGAGCACAAGCAGTCAGGAGGTAGGTGGGTAGGGGAGGGAAGATGAAGTGAGAAGCTGGGAGGTGACAGGTGAAAAAGGTAAAGGGGTGATAAAGAAGGAATCTGATAGGAGAGAGAGAAAAAGAGAGAAGGAGGAGGGGCACCAGAAGGAGGTGAGTGGCATGTGAGGAAGAGGGCAGGGGGGAGTCAGAATGGGAAATGTAAAAAAGGGAGAAGTGGGAGGCAGAAGAAATGACCAAAGTTAGGGAAATCAAAGTTCATGCCATCAGCCTGCAGGCTAGCTAGATGGAATATGAGGTGTTGCTTCAACCAGAGAGTGGCCTGATCATGGCAGTAGAGGAGGCTGCTGACTGACACGTCAGAATAGGAAAACTAAATGGGTGGCCAGCAGGGAATCCTGCCTGTTGAGCAGGTATTTACCAAAGTGCCTAATGGCAGTCAACTCCAAAGAAATGGCAGCAGCTAGGACAAAAAAGTATCAAGAGGCATTACTTAGGGTACATTCAGTTCTGAAAGGTGCAATCACCTTCATAAATGTTGCACTTGTGGAGAATGAGGCATCTGAGGACATCTCTTGCAGACACCAGCTATCACTGTGCCAGAGTCTTGGAGTCATCGAGTTATAGAGCAGACAAACAGGACCTTCAGCCTAACCGACCAAGGAGTCTTCCTCAGCTAGTCCCATTTTCTTGCTTTGTCCATATCCCTCTCAACCTTTCCTATCCAGGTACCTGTCCAAATTCATTGCAATTGTACCCACACTGACCATTTCCTCTAGCAGTTCACTAACGTCTGTATGAAAAATATGCTTCTCAGGTTTCCTTAAAATCTTTCACTTCTCAACTTAGTTATTTTTCTCCTAGTTTTAGAATCCACTATCCTAGAAAACTGATGGCAACGATTCACATTATCTATGCCCCCAACCTCCACAACGTCATCTCCCAGCTTTCTTTGCTTGAAGGGTAACTGCCTCAGCCTAACCAGTCACTCCTTATAACTCAAACCACAATCAGCAAGACCCTTGAGAATCTTTTCTGCACCCTCCTTGGTGACCAGAAACGCACGTAAATTCCATGACGTCTCACCATGTCTTGTACAGCTGTATCATGTCATCTCAACTCCTGTAATCAATGTCCCACCCAATGAAAACAAGCATGCGAATACTTTTTCACCATCTTGTGTACCTGTATCACCATTTTCAGGGAACTATGTACTTGTACCCCCTAGGTCTCTCTGATCTACAACACTCCACAGGGTCTTGTTATTTACAATGTATTGTATGTCTTGCCCTGGTTTAACTCACCAAAATGTATCACTTACCCAAGTAAAATTACATCTGGCATTCCTTGGCAACTGGTTACCAGCTGATCAAAGCTGATTTGTGGATAGTTGAACCGAATCTCCAGGCGTTTGACTGTAAGCGGGGCCTCTCCACTGGTTGTGTTAGATTTGAACACTAAGTGCTCAGGCAGCTTTATTGCATTCTAGTTCTCAAGTAAAATAGGGGGACAAAGTTTAATAGAGGGCTTGGGAAAACCAGCTTATGATGTTCATCTGCTGTTGTCTTGCTGTCAACATGAATGTGTTGCATTAGAACTGGAGTTCTTTGCTTCAAAACTATACTTGGCAATTATAATCTGCATGTCTATATGACATCGAACAAAGTCGTTTTGGCCACTCAAACCTATGCCAACTCAAGGAGAATTCCATTCCTCATTAATTTTCCCAGTAAACTATCAGGCTGAACCTTTAAATAAAAATTTTTTAAAAATCACATTCTCATCTGTAGATTTCCTCATGTTCTCATTAATTTCTCCTGGATTCAACCCCATACACCTGAATATTCGGGGTTATTAATAGTGACCAGTGTTTTTGGGGTGTAGAATGAAACAGAGCACTGGGAAGAAACCCACGTGGTCACAGGAAAAACATGCAAAACTCACACAGGCAACACCTGAGGTCAGGACTGAATCTGAGTTGCTGGACTGCTGTGGAGCAGCAGCTCTATTCTCCTCATCACCGTGCTGCACAATCTGCCACGGTTTCAATTCCCATAATGTGTGTCTTCCCGTATAAACCAGTCACATAAACTTGATGATGGACTTCAAATAAATCTTTATACATTCAATTACTGGAAACAAGAGGCTGCTCTCAAGGCAGTGGATCAATGCACAGCCAAGCGTAGAACTGAACTGTACAAATCAGGACTGGATCAAATCCCTGGTCTGTAATGAGTAATCTGATAACTTGACCTCAAATCACATTAAAGGAAAGGGTATTACAGTTGGCCTCTTTATCTTCGGACCACAGAATGATTGAGAGAGAGAGAGAGAGAGAGAGAGAGAGAGAGAGAATGTGAGAGAGGGAAGAGAGAGATGGAGAGAGAAAGATTTTGCTTTGATGTCTGTAAAAAAGATCTGCAAGGAATATATAATTTTACTTGCAAAACATATTTACTTAGAGAGAAGATGATTATGAATTTCTAGGGTATTCTCCCCTTCTTCATTTGTTCTATAGACAGAATCCCAAGAAAAGCAGAACGAACAACCTGTTTTCAGACATTTTCACAGTCCCTCACAGGATGCTGCTGACTTGGCACCAGACAACATCTGTGAAAAACGAGTCCATTCAACAAGCATTGAGTTTTCTATCAATTCTTTCCTGTTTTTCTTCAATTAAGCTTATGTTGAAATACCGATGCAATGAATTTGTTATAATACATCTCAACAAAATTTGTAAAAACAACTTATCAGAGCTGCGGTTTCTTAACTTCCAATGAATCAATCTTAATAATTGATCTTGTTTGACTTCTTTTGCTAACGTAATCCACTTACTGCCCAATTTTCTTTAAGTAACTGTTCAGGACGAGTGAGATATAAAATCCCCTTCCTACTAACAGCCAAGCATTTGGAAATTCAAATCTACAATAGCTTGGTTTTGAATCCGAAAATATAAGTAGATTGGAGAAGTAATATATTACTACATCCAAAGAGAAATTTTTGCAACAAATTCTTTAAAACCAATATATAAATCAAAATTCAGTTAAGTAAAATTGTTTTCTCAGCGTGGAAAAATTAATCTGGCCCTCCATGCCAGATGCTGTTGCAACCATTTAGAATGCTCTCCACGACACATCTGTAGAAATTTGCTGGAGTCTCTGGTGGCATGAGATCCTGGTTAAGAGGAAGAAGAAGGTGCATAGCAGGTATAGACAGGAGGGAGCAAATGAGGTACTTGTGGAGTAAAAGAAATATATGAGAACACTGAAGAAGGAAATTAGGAGGGCTAAAATAAGGCATGAGGTTGCTGTAGCAGACAAGGTGAAGAATAATCCCAACAGCTTCTATAGCGGTGAATCTGTGGAATTCTTCGCCACACGCAAGTGTGGAGGCCAAGTCTTTATGTATATTTAAGGCAGAAGTTGATAGATTCTTGACTGACCAGGGCATGAAGGGATACAGGGAGAAAGCAGGAGATTGGGGCTGAGAGGAAAATTGCATCTGCCATGATGAAATGGTGGAGCTGACGCAATGGGCCAAAAGGCCTAGTTCTGCTCCTACATCTTAGGCTGTTATGGTATATTAAAAGAAAAAGACTAGCAAGGGTTAAAATTTGTCCTCTTGATGATCAGAGTGACCATCTATGCAATGAGCCAAAAGAGATGGCGGAGATATTAAATGGATTTTTTACATCCACATTTATTCGGGTGATGGACACAGAGTGTAGAGAAGTGAGGCAAAACACCAGTGAGATCATGGTCTGTATACAGATTATAGAGGAGCAGATGTTTGCTGTCTTGATGCAAATTAGAGTGGGTAAATTCCCAGGGCCTGACAAGGTGTTTCCTTAGAGCATGTGGGAGATTAGTGCAGAAAGTGCAGGGGCCCTAGCTGAGATATTTAAAATGTTTTTAGCCACATGTCAGGTGGCAGGGAATTGGAGGATAGCTAATGTTCTTCCATTGTTTAAGAAAGGCTCTAAGAATAAGCTGGGAAATCATAGGCCGGTGAGCCTGACATCAGCAGTGGGCAAGTTATTGGTCAATGGGACTGGATATGTAAGTATTTACATAGACAGGGAATGATTAGGGATAGCAGCATAGCTTTGTGCATG
Source organism: Mobula birostris (assembly GCF_030028105.1). Lineage (NCBI taxonomy): Eukaryota > Metazoa > Chordata > Chondrichthyes > Myliobatiformes > Myliobatidae > Mobula > Mobula birostris. Next base: position 34,437,504 of record NC_092377.1, read on the forward strand.
TTAAGTTGTGTCTATACATTCTTATATAATTTTTTGTGTAAGTTACAAGGTAAGTTGATGAAGGCAAGACAGTGGTTATTGCCTACATAGACTTTAGCAAGGCCTTTGAGAAGGTCTTGCATGGGAAGTTGGTTAAGAAGGTTCAGTCGCTTGGCATTCAAGATGAGGTAAATTGGATTAGGTATTGGCTATGTGGACTAGCCAGAGGGTGGAAGTACAAACGTAGATGATTGCCTTTCTGACTGGAGGCCTGTGACTAGTGATGTTCCGCAGGGATTGGTGCTGAGTCCATTGTTGTTGTCATCTGTATCAACAACCTGGATGATAATATAGTAAACTGAATCAGCAAATTTGCCAGTGACATCAAGATATCACCAATATCTTGATAGGGGGCAGAGTGGACAAAGATGAAGACTATCAAAGCTTGCAACAGGATCGGGACCAGCTTGAAAAATTGGCTGAAAAATGGCAGATGGAATTTAAGAAAAACAAGTGTGAAGTGTTGCACTTTGGGAGACAAGCCAGAGTAGGACTTATACAGTGAGTGGTAGGCCTCCATGAAGTGTGGTAGAATAGAGGGATATAGAACAGATCCATAAATCCTTGAAAGTGATGTCATCAGTAGTCAGGGTAATAAAAAGAGCTTTTGCACATTGGCCTTCATAAGTTAACTATTGAGTACAGAAGTTGGGATGTTATGTCGTATAAATTGTATAAGACATTGGTGAGGCCTAATTTGGAGTATTGTGTCCATTTCTGGTCACTTACCTACAGGACAGATGTTAATAAATTTGTAAGTCTTCTGAGAAAATTTACAAGGATGTTGCCAGGACTTGGGGACTTGAGTTATAGGAAAGGTTGAATAGGTTAGGATTTTATTCTCTGGAGTGTTTGAGAATGAGGGGAGATTTGGCAGAGATATACAAAATTAAGAGGGGTATAGATAGGGTAAATGCAAGCAGGCTTTTTCCATGAGGTTGGGTGAGACTAGAGGTCATGGATTAGGGGTGAAAGATGAAATGTTTAAGGGGAACGTGAGGGGGATCTTCTTCAGACAGATGGTAGTAGGAGTGTAGAATGAGCAGCCAGCGGAAGTGAAGGATGCAGGTTCGATTTCAGCAATTAAGAGAAATTTGGATAGGTACATGGATAGGAGGAGTATGGAGGTCTATGGTTTGGGTGCAGGACAATGGGTCCAGGCAAATTATTAGACAATAGACAGTAGACAATAGACAATAGGTGCAGGAGTAGGCCATTCGGCCCTTCGAGCCAGCACCGCCATTCACTGTGATCATGTCTGATCATCCACAATCAGTATCCAGTTCCTGCCTTATCCCCATAACCTTTGATTCCCCTATCTTTAAGAGCTCTATCCATCTCTTTCTTGAAAGCATCCAGAGACTTGGCCTCCACAGCCTTCTGGGGGCAGAGCATTCCATATATCCACCACTCTCTGGGTGAAAAAGTTTTTTCTCAACTCCGTTCTAAATGGCCTACTCCTTATTCTTAAACTGTGGTCTCTGGTTCTGGACTCACCCATCAGCGGGAACATGCTTCCTGCCTCCAGCGTGTCCAATCCCATAATAATCTTATATGTTTCAATAAGATCCCCTCTCAGCCTTCTAAATTCCAGAGTATACAAGCCCAGTCGCTCCAACCTTTCGACATATGACAGTCCTGTCATCCCGGGAATTAACCTTGTGAACCTACGCTGATTGTGGTTTCAAGCGTCCAGTTGCAGAGGGAGGGAAGTATTGAGGGATGTACAACCAGGTACTTCTAGTCAGAAATTGAGCCTGACTAGATGGACTGCAATGGACTACCATGCCATCGTGTCATTGCTATTGCATGTGGTACAATGGAAATGCCTCTCTTTCAGGCACTGCAAGGCAGCAGCTCTACTAGCTGCACCATTCTTCTACCTTAATGTCTATAGGTGTTCACATTCACCTAAGGAGCCACCAGGGACCACAGTTTAAGACCTCATTCACCTTCTATGGTGCAAAGCTCACTCAAAACTCAGCTTATTTGTGAGAATGGACTGAAAGGAGTCTTTGAAAAGGCCCTCAAACACAATCTTCTTTCTATCTTATTATCATAGAGTAATACAACACAGTATCAGACCCTTTGTTCTAAACCGACCTTATTGACCAAGATGCCCAAAAGACCAAGCCCAAATTGCTCACATTTTGGCCCATATTCCCCTAAATCTTTCCTATCCACATACTTGTCCAAGTATCATTTTAATGTTGTTATGGTACTTGCCTCAACCTCTTCTACATATGCATCTCTCTCTAACTGAAGAAGCCGCCTCTGAGATCCCTTTTACATCTTTCTACTTTCACCTCTAGTTTTTGATTCCTTCATGCTAGGAAAACAAACTGTGAACGTTCACTAAGGTGGCCATGCTTAGTTGGCCTTTAAGGATCCCATTACCTTATTTAATGGGAGAGCTCACTGGCCACTGTTCCTTTGGAAACCAAATCTTTATTCACGACTGGTAGTTTAATTTATATGTACTTACCCAGTGGTGTCAACGACTACTGTATCTCCTCCTGTCAATGGCCTCCAATATAATTCATTGCACATACAGCAAACAATAACTGATAACAGCTGGACAAAAGTAGAGCATTTTGGGTTTTGTTGTCATGCAAAGAATTGTAACCATATATGTCATGAAGTGAAGAAGCTGTGGTAGAAAGTAAAGCCATTAACATTCCTGAAAAAGGTATATGCATTTTTATACATCTGTGAAGTGGCCGGTTTCCTTACATTTAGATAACTGTGTGTTAAAAAAGAGAACCTTTCAGCTGTCTGTTTCTCTGCCTGCCCCTGCATACTTTTGTTGCTTCATGTTTTATATACTTTTGCTGAGTAGTATGCAAAAGGTCACTTCCAAAGCAAATGATCTGTAACAAAGGTTACTTACCAAGTTCATATGGATGACAGAACCACTTAATATTATTTACCTGGCTGCAGGAGACAGAGATAAGCTATTTGTGAGTGTTTTCTACATTAGAGCTCCAGCTAACAAGGCCCTTACAGCTTGGATTTGCCCGGCTAATCGATGAAAGACTGGAGACACACTTCTGAAGGAAAAGCACTTGAAGATGAATTATGCTGCAAACTGTAGCCAAGAATTTGCAGTTCTAAGGATAAGCATGACCTTTTCCCAGTTCTTCTCAGTCTACTGAGGTGAAGGGAGATTATATGGTCTACTTATTTTAATATATAAGTTAAATGGTCTAGCATGAAGAGAATGCTGAAAGTGCCAAATATGGTATATAGGTTTCCAACAAACCACTTAGCAAAGCTTTGTTTAACTAACCTTCAATTGGCTACAGGCAGATATTACTGCTCTCTCTAGAGCCACAAGGGATGTTGGTATCCATGTGATCTGCTGGCCTTGACTCAATAACGTAGGTGTATACAAGTCTGACAATTGTGTTGAATTATGGAAACAAGTTAGCTGTGTGAGAGTTTATGAAGGTAGTGGCCTTAAATTTTATCTAAGCCATGGAATTACAATTTTTCCCATGTCAGATGTCTTACAGGCATCCCATTTATTTGTTCTTTCAATTCAGGTTGTGCTTTGGACAATGTTCAGAATAGGGAAGGTGTATTCTGGTTTTGTGTCGGTCAGAAGTACTCACTCGAACAACAGAATTACAAAGGTATTAATGGATCCTTTATTTTATTACTCTGTGGGATCTTCTGCAAAATATCTACTACCTCGCCAACATTGTTAACATCAAGTTGCATTTGAACATCTTTGTTATGCTATTGACAGATGATAAAGACCCAGGAATTGATTGTGGGCTTCTGGAAGGAGAGGTTGAGGGAATGCACACCAGTCCTCATCGAGGGATCAGCAGTGGAAAGGGTGAGCAGCTTCAAGTTCTTGTGTGTCATCATCTCTGAGGATCTATCCTGAGCCTAACTTATTAACGCAATACGAAAAGGGCATGCCAGTGACTATATTTCATCAGGAATTTAAGGATATTTGGTATGTTCTACAGATGTACTATGGAGGCATTACTGTATGGTATGGAGGGGCCACTGCACCGGATTGGAAAAAACTGCAGATAGTGGTAAATTCAGCCAGCTCCATCATGGGAACTAGCTTCCCCACCATGGAGGACATCTTCAAAAAGTGATGCTTCAAAAACTTGGCATCCTTCATTAAGGATCCCCACCACCCAGGACGTGCCCTTTTCTCATTGCTACCAACAGAGAGGAGGTATAGGAGCCTGAAGACACACACTCAATATTTTAGGCTTGCACTTGCATGGCCACTAAGTTCTACTCCATGCTTAGTGTGATCAGTTTTTGAATATAGTCAGTTGCGTGTGTTTGTGTTCAAAAGATAATGATTTTTGTCACTGATATTTGGCAGGAAATAAGCAGAAAGATCATTCCGGACTATTTCACTCTCTGAAATGCCTGAAATGCCAGGGAGTTAAAGTGAAATGATTTCACTACTTCAACAAGTTAGGAATTATGAAAGTATTGGCAATCGTCCTGAATTTTACAATGACAATGAAGATTTGTAGGATGTAATCATCTAAAACATTGCATGAAGGCAGTTCCTATCTGCACTGATTTTGTTCATTTACAAAAGAACATGGCAGATGAATACCTCCATCAACAAGTATTAGGAACTAATACGCAGTTTTACGGTGCTCTAATTTGTGTTCTAATTTGTTCTGCATTTTATTTAAATACATGCACTGCTACTCAGTTAAAAGGTAACTTGTCTTTTCTTTCATTTTAACTATTTCCATGAAACTTTGGCTAATTGGGGCAGCAGCTTAACTGGGTCAAGATGTACTTAATTGGTTGATGTCCCAATTAACTGGAATATACAGTATATATATATTTCTCATTATAATTCATATATCTTTTAATATATTGCATTGTACTGCTGCAGCAAAACAATAAATTTAATGACATATGCTGGTGGTAATAAACCTGATTCTGAACTAATCTTGCACAGAGTCAACATTCTACATCACCAAAGTGGCCAAGATAATCAAGGTCTCCCACCCTGGTCATTCTCTATTTCTCCCACTCCCACTGGCAGAAAATACAAAAGCTTAAGACAGCTTCTATCCCCTTGCAATAACATTTTTGAATGGATATGGTCTATGATAATATACTCTACCTGTCAGACTAACTCATCGTGAACCTTGCGCCTTATTTGTCTACCTGTGCTGCACTTTCTCTACTCCTGTAACATTATATTCTACATTCTTTTTTTATTTTGCACAACTTCAACGAGCCTATGTAGGAAATGGAAATGTGGGGACAAATCAGCATATAGGAGGAAAATTTAAAATCTGGTTGAGTACTTCCTCAGCAACAATTTCTCACTCAATGTCAGCAAAAGCAAAGAGCTGATTATTGACTACAGGAAGAAGTCGGAGGGCCATGATCCAACCCTCATTAGGGAACAGAGATGGAGAAGGTCAGCAGCTGTAAATTCCTTTGTGCTAACGTATCAGAGGTTCAGTCCTAGGACCAGCACACAAGGGTTATTACAAAGAAGATGGCGCCCCTAATTTCTTAGAAGTTTGTATAGATTTGGCACATCACCAATTTTTTTTTAAAAACTTCTATAGATGCACTGTGGAGAATATCCTAACGGGATGCATCACGGCCTGGTACGGAAACACCAATGCCCAGGAATGGAATAGGCTGCAGAGGCTAATGGATGCAACCCAATCCACCACAGGCAAAGCACTCCCCACTATTGAGTACATTTACCGGTACATGGAATGCCGCCACAGAAAGTAGCATCCATGATCAAAGACCTCTGTTATCAAGGCCATGGCCTCTTATCAATACCACCACCAGGCAGGAGGTACAGAAGTCTAAGGTCCCATGCCACCAGGTTCAAAAACAGTTACTGCCCTACAGCTCATTTAGGGTCCTGAACTGCCATGGATAACTTCATTCACCATTATTCTGAACTGATTCTACAACTTACAGACTCTTTACAACTCAGGTTCTCGGTATTTTATATTAAAAGTTTGTTTTCTTTTGCACATTGGTTGTTTGTAAGCCTTTGTTTATTTGTTTATGCATACGGTAGTTTTTCATAGAATTCTATTGCATTTCTTTTTCCTGTAAATGCCTGTACAAAAGTGAATCTCAAGTTAGTGTATGGTAATATAAACATACTTTGATAATAAATTTACCTTGAACTTTGATTTGTCTGGATGCCATGAAAAGCTTTTCACTGTATCTCGGTATGTGACAATAATAAACCAAATAATCAAATCAAAATTTCACTGAAAAACTCTCAAGTTAAAATCCAAAGTTAAAACCTCTAAGGAAACTTTCTCAAGCCATTGCATACAATCTTGGATAAATAGATTGTCACTTATATGTCTCTGATGTTTGAAGTTCCTTGGGCCTTTACCAATCAAAATTGAGGACCGCATGGAATGGCACTGAGAGCCTTGAAATCTCTTTATTTGGAGTGTGCAGAAGCTCAAAATAAATATTGGAAGGAGTACACTAATTCACATGCCACCTACTTGCCTGTCTCATCAAACGTTTTCTTCCCCACATGCAGAAGATCCCTCATTTCCTCATCGGCTGCCTCAGAACCAGCGTAGAACGAAGTTACCTTCAGTCCAAAAGACTGCTCCAAAAGGTGAAATACTAAACCTTCAAAAATCAAGCAAATTATTTTGTCAAGTTAAAAATCCAGTAGAAAATTGAAAGATATATTTTATTGCCCTTTGAAATAATTTCTGCAAACACTACTTTTGTCCGACATCTGTAACTGATACTACACTTAGCTACACTATGCAAGCAACAACAACTATTAAGATCTGTACGGCTATATCCTGTTTAGAAAAAATCAAGTAACAATAATAGTCTTAGTCCTTCCCTTCACCTTCAGAGCCATGAATTTGAATTTGCCTCCGGGAACTAAGCAGCTCTCCTTACACTAATGGGTTTGTAAGGGTCAGAAGTGAAGTGATATCCTATTCATCCTGCCAAGTGCCAGACAGGATTCGCACTGGACTGTTTGCTAGCAGTGTTAGCTGTGCCAAGTTGCACATTCCAGTCTCAAAGATGTTCAATGATGTATAATTTATCTTCTTTGCTGTGGTTTGGGAGGAATAAGGGAGAGGACCAAACGGCATCTCAGTACAGTCTCTCATCCCTTTTGATTTCTACATAAGCAGCTCTTTGAAATATGAAAATAAGGAGTTGATTGCAGTAACAAATCAAAATGCTTTAAACACAGACAATGTTTGTGCTTCCAACAAATGAGTTCATACACCAATGAGAAAAAAATTAGTCCAGATCTAGAATACATTTAATAGCACAAAGTATTATGCCACAGCATGGGTAATTATTCTTTGCCCATCAAAGAACTTCTCTTGATGGGCAAAAACCATCAATAATTGGAATAACTGTGGAAGAGTATAACCAGGCAGAATTCAAGATCAGTATAGGATTATTAAAAAATACCTGTAAATCAAAAATGAATGTTGATATCAGCCTTTTCATCAGTGAATATAATCATGTCTTCCTCATGTGGCATTGACAATGGTAATCACTGAGAACCCACCATGGCAAGATTTACATTCAAATTCAAAATGAGCAGGCTTACACAACCTGTATGCAACTCTAAGCTAATTTGTACAACAAGAATATATCAGGTTTTGTTTGGATCCTTTGTTTTAGGCTTTATCTAAGTGAACCCTCTGTTAAAATTTAGGGAAGTAGCAGTAGGCAGAATATAATATTCTCAGATTTGTATCTTCCAGGTTTCATAATTCAGCAACAGACACAGCAGGCAGGAATAGCACATTACCAACAAATTTGTTACAACAGAGACTGGGAGAAAAAATTATAGTGGACAAGAGGTGTGGAATATTTAGTCAAGAGCAAGAAGGAAGCACGCTTAAGGTTTATGAAGCACAAATCAGAAAGGGCTCTTGGTAAGGTAGTCAGGATAGAGTTTACAATGGGATTTAGGAATGCTAACAAGCAGGATTAAGGAAAATCCCAAGATGTTCTATCTGTGAAGAACAGGATGATGACTAGAGTGAAGGTAGCACAGAGATAAAGGGGGAAGCATGTGCCTGGATGCAGAGGAGGTACAGACATCCTTAATGAATACTTTTCTTTAGTGTTTACGAGGGAGAGGGACTTTGATAAATATAAACTTAGTGTAGAACAGGCTAATATGCAGGAGCATGTCAAAGTTAAGAAAAGTACAGTGTTGGAACTTCTGAAAAGCGTCAGGATAGATAAATCACCAGGGCCAGATAGATATACCCAAGGTTACTACAGAAATTGAGAGAAAAAACTGCTGGGGCATTAATAATGATCTTTGAATTTTCCCTTTTCATGGGAGTGGAGTAGTACCAAAGGTAATATAAATAAACCTGGGATTTATAGGTTACAACAAGATATAGACAGGATGCAGAACTGGACTGAGAAGTGGCAGATGGAGTTCAGTCCAGGAAAGTGTAAGATCAAACTTGAAGGTGGAGGTCAAGGTTAATTGCAGGATTCCTAGCAGTGCGGAGGAACAGAGGAAACGTGGGATCCATGACCATAGATCCCTCAAAGATGGCATATGATGTACTGGCCCTCATTTGTTGGGGATTGAGTTCAAGAGTCATAAGGTAATGTCATGGCTCTAGTAAACTTTACTTAGTCCATGCTTGGAGTATTGTGTTCTGTTCTGGTCACCTCATTATCAGAAAGATGTGGAAGCTTTAGGGAAGGTGCAGCGGAGAGTTCTCAGGATGTTACCTGGATTAGATAATCTACCTTGTGAGAAAAGATTGAGCAAGCTAAGGAATTTCTCTTTGGAATGATGGAGAGTGAGAGGTGACTTTAAAAAGGTGCATAGGATATTGAAAAGCATATGGATTCAACAGCAGCACCTCGCATGGTGGAAATCACTTATACCAGAAGTCACCTGCTTAAGGTAAGTCTCTTTGATCTACTATCATTAGGAAGAAGGTACATGTGGTAAATCATATATATATGTCGTAACTGGGTTACCTGTCTGGATACGCCCCTCTGCTGACTGCTCCTGTGGCTCCTCCCACAGACCCCTGAATAAAGGCGATTGTGCCACTGCTCCTCCTCTCAGTCCAGGGCAGATACTCAGCATGGTCGAAGTCACATTTTACTGCTAATAAAAGCCTTTCAGTATTTACTCTACTTCTAGTCTTTTGGAGTAATTGATAGTGCATCAGTATAGAAGCATCAGGACTAGGACTGCCAAACTGGGGAACATCTCCTTCCCTCAAGCTGTGAGACCATATACTCTGCCACTACTGATGTCCCGTCACAACGACAGAGAGTTGTTTACCTGTGCTGCGCACGATATGCATTTTGAATTATATTTTATCAATTTATTTAGCGTAATATTTTGGTTTGTGTGCTGAGTGTGATATATGTTTTGTGGGTGCACCATGGTCCAGAGGAACATTGTTTCATTTGCACACGTGTACAGTCAGATGACAATAAGTTCAACTTGAATTTGAGTGGAAGAATGTCCAGGGGAGACATCAGAGGTTGGTCTTCTAACACAGGGAATGTAGGTGTTTGGAGCATACAGCCAGGGCTGGTGGTAGACGCTAATATAACAGGGATATTTAAGAGACTCAGGTAGGCACGTGGACATGTGAAATGCAGGGTTATGGGCTGTGTGGGTGAGAAGTGTCATACAGTAGGTTTATATAGCACAACACAACTTTGTGAGCTGAAGGGTTCTTTGTGTGTGTGGTCCTATTCTTTGTTCAATATTCTATGTATCTTCTATTCCAACTGTGCTGCTAGGCAGAGAAGATCTTACTTTTACCTAGGCAGAAGTTTGAGCATTTTTTTCTTCAAGTTTATTCCTCCTCATCCATCATTACCCAATCCCCTTACCTCACTCCTAACCTCCTCTCTGAAAACTGCTGCTGGAAGTTCTCGAAAAGCTACATATGAATCAACAATAAATAAATTGATTTTCTTTCCAAATTACTATTCAGCATTGGCTAAACTCATTTTATCTCTAATGCCATTCTACCTGAGGCCAGCTGATATACCAGATTAGGGGCTTATTCGGTCTGAAGATCTGTATACTTCAACATCTGGCTAGAAACATTATACAATGTAGGCTAAGCACAGTTTTTACAGAACTTGAAGTGTGCAGGAAAATTCAGTAGTGCAAACTCAGAAACTCTTAAATCCAAACTGAATGCAGGAGAATAATGATGTCGTGAAACTTAGAGGTCCAAGTGAAGTTCATAATGATTGTGATATATTTGAAAGATCATGGTCAGATATATTATTATTAGAAGTTCCAGTAGATAATTACGTTTCGATGCACTGTACCTCAGGGTATGACACAATCTGGTTTTAATTATTAGAATATGACTAACTTAGGCAGGCACAGGTCAATCACACCAATGTCAGCATGTATTCTAAAGCCATTACTAGCTTCTTCTCTTCCGAACCAATATCCAGTGTGTTTCCTTGTCATATCATAGAGTGTAAAGGTAAAGCAAACAAGCCTTCAAAGAGCATGCATAGCTGTCAATCAGAACTTGCTGACTACTTTAAATTACGCTTAACTGATTCAGAGGAACAAAAGTGCCTGAGGTGCAGAAAAAGCTTTCAGTTACTGTATTTATTTAAATATGCTGGTAATCTCCGGTCTACCCTATACTATTTTCCTTTCGTTCACTTGGAACATGATTGGGCAAATCATATGACCCGGTGTCAGGGGCTTCAGGTTTCAATCTGACTGCTGAGATTCTGCTTCCATAAGCTACAATGTCACCACAGCCCCTCACCCCTCATTCCTTTTTTGCTAAAACAAAACTTCCAAATCACATGAATAATTTCCAAAATGGTATTCTTACAATACAAGTGTCCAGGGTAACCACATCATCAGTCAAAATCAACTTCAGTCATCACCCACTTGCACCAGTCTGACAATTTTAAATAAACCATTAAATGCAGAGAACTAATTTTTAAATTTGTAATCCACACAGAATCAACGTTGGCTTATTTAATAAAATCTAGGATTTATTTTTTATTTTATGTGTAGAGTTCCCAAATTAATTTGAAATTCTGAAGCCTGGTGGGTAATAATAAAAAGACAGAAAAGCCAAATTAAAAGGTCATATCAAAATATGAGCATCTCTATTTCTTTATGGCACTGATACTAATGTTTTCTTGCTATTTATCAAAAACATCAACAACTTTTGACTGTATGCTTACTACTTTTCCATCCAATGTTTAAAAATTTGCTTAATAGGTTATTAGTTGTATAGGGCCAGTAATTATGCAGTATTTAAAGCTGAACGGGTGTGAAATAACAGCAAGTATAAATGGACATGTTCATGTGACTTAATAATTCATAATAAGTAGCACTGAATGGGAATAAATCTAAATATTTTTATGCAGAATACCAGAAGTTGCACTATAATAGGCAAAAGTTCTGCAATTTAATAACAAAACATTATGCCCACTGAGAAAATCCTCAAAGAATATTTTGTTCCTTTTTTCATCAATTTCACAGCTAATTATATTTGTTTCATTTAGAAACCCCCAGATTACTTACTAAAACTCAGCTTGAGGCATTGAAATTCTGTTTACATAACAAATAAAAGATAAAATATGGTCACTGACTTCTTTCATGTTCTCATGGGAAACACTTCTACAAATTATTGCAATGAAGGATAGCGTTTAATGCTTGTATTTGCTCGAAGGAGCTTCACCTGACCTTCCCATGCCTTTGGGGCAGGATCCTTTCATTTATTTACTGTATGATGGACTTCAACAAACCACTACAACCACCTCAGATCAATTCCTTGAAATGTAGTTTAATTATTTAAAAGGAAGTGAAGTGAGCTTCTTCTTTGTATTAAAGAACCAATTCCTACCCCAAAGGAACCACATCAAATCATTGTTTAATCCTTATTACAGCCTTAGGCATCCCTTGGTACTACAGTGTTGTTTTAACTTCATTTTAATATTTACCAGCCAGTTAGATTACCAAAGCTTGTCTGCTTTAATAACATGTGATGTATGGGATACTTATATTAATCTCAACTAAATAAAAATGAACAAAACCTATCTTGGATTTGACTGAGTATTCCTTCCAAAATCAAAAAGCAACTAATAATGTTTTCTTAGCTTATTCAACTTACTGAAATCAGTCAGTAAGATGAATATTAAACCAGAGATTTAAACTATTCAGTTAAACATTTTGCACCTTAATGAAATGCTTTTAATTGTTTAAAGCAGTTGTTTAGAATAATGAATCACTTTGAATTCATATGGGGAAAGAGGCCAATAGAAAGTATATTCATAATATAGTCAGGAACAAAGGAACCAATCAATACACTTAAAATGTTGAGATCTCTGCTTAACGTAAGCATCCTCACTTTCCACAAGTTCAGATGAATTCCCAAAGATGGACATTAGTGACAAGCTGAAAGTTGTAGCTTCTCTACATTTCTTCCACACACTGATTTAAAGTGGTGGTGCAGTGTACCAGCAAGCTTCCTTCAAAATGGCAGCTGGTGATTCATGGGCAGAACCTCAGAGATTAGAGAAAACAATACTTTTAATCACAATTTTGAAGAACAAAAACGGGGTAATAGTAAAAGTGTGACATATGTAACCACAAAATATCAAACGTCTGGAACAAGTCAATATCCTTCGTAAGAACATCTTTAGATTGAGTTACTTGTCTCTGCAAAAATGTTCACTTGCTGAATGGTGAACTCAGTTGGTTTCATCTTCTCATAAATCTATGTGTTAACTTGCCATATCCCTCAAGCAAGGAGGGAAATGGAGACTTTCATTTGGATCAAGGCCAGATGGGTTTTCCTGTTTCACATTTAACATTTAACTATTAGATGTCAAATCAACAGTTGTGTTAGGTTCTTTGACATATTAGTGTTCAGACATATTAGGAACTAAGAGTGAAACAAATGCAATTATAAAAGAATAATTGTGATAAAACAATAGTCAAAAACCTCTTTTACATCAAGCATACAAAATGGACAAGTGAAAGAAAAACATGTTCTATTTAAATAACTTTTTCTAATAAAATCAAATGAAGAGCAATTCCAATTCAACCACACTCTTCCACACTTTTAGATTATTTTTTTTTGTTGACAATGTTCCTACAATCTAAGAAAAAAAATACTTGCATCCATCTAGCATCTTAGTCAAATAAGTAGCTTTTGAATGGGTCAGAGTAACCATCAAACTCTAAAGCTATTTTTGTTTCGTGCATCCTATTTTTTTAACCATTTACCCTCAGATGCAAAACAATATTAACTATCAGAGTGATTTGGCATTAAGCCTATGCTTGGGCCTCTGATGGCGATGCTCTATCATTGGCAAAATAAAATTACATTTTCTTTTGATATTGATAATGTCTTTGCTTTAAATGTGGAATACTCATTCTTTTGTCCAGTAGATCACCTGGAACTTGCCAAATGAAGATACACACACTGTATAACTTCATGTTTTTACATGACCTTCAAAGGCCATCCAGAATTACAACTGGAGTTTCAAAGCATAAACTGGAAATTATGAAAACATCCAAGAAAATGCAACAGTGATATCAAACAGAAGTCAACAGGAATGCAAAAATATGACAGTATCACAGATGTGCTCCATTTATAAAAAGAAACAAAAGATCAAGATACCATATATCCTGCTCAGAAGCTCTTCGCAAATGAAAATTTTGAATGAAATCAGGCTACATTATTTTGAAAAAACTTGACATTATTGATATTCTTTGCCTCAAAAAGTCGACAAGGTAGTAGCAAAGACATTTTACAGCACACAACTTTGTTTAAATTATGTTAGCTTTCCATATTTTAACTAAATGAAATGTTACATAATGCAGGGATATATCCACATCTCAGATCCCTAATGGAAATAAATGTTTTCTCAGAAACTTTTATAACAAAATAAATCTACAAGAATTCAATTTTTTCTCCAAAAACTTTAATATCAAAACAATATTACTAGGCCCAGATCCCAGTTTCTCTCCTTTTTAATTCGTGAATTGTATTGAATTCTGTGAATAGGGCAAATTGAGGTTCATCTCGAATGTGTAACATGCCTTTTCTTTGAATATCTGCGATTGACCCCAGTCAGAGCTTGGAGAATATACAAACAAAAGGGCAGAGTAAATCAGGACTGTGACCGCAGCTGAACTGGACCAACATCCTGAAACTCATCATGAATTCACCTAACTCTCATCCTTTTTTCAAATATATATTTAGTTTTGAGCTACAGTAATTGAAAGATTTTGAATAGTTACAAAACAAACTGAAGTGTCCCCAACATTTGATGAACTCCAAGATCCAAGCATGAAAATGTTCAAAACACAGCATAGTCAGCTCGATTATCGGCAATCATATAAAATATATGAACAACGCTTTAAAGCCCCTTCCAAACAAAATAAAATCCATCAAACAAAACATGCATGAAAGAACATAACTAGAGGAGAAAACTCTAATTTATTCTTTTTTCAATTGTTTAGTTGTATTATTGAAGTGTTGAATGCTGCAGAGGTAATTTCTAACATGAGCCTTAATTATTTGCCTTATCTTTATTCTTAATTTTTGTGTGCCTTTTTTGTTGTTTCTTCCAAAAGGGTAATATGCAGGCTGAGTCAGTGGTGAGGAAGGCAATGCGATGTTAGTATTTATTTCAACAGGACTAGATTACAACAAGGATGTAATGTTGAGGCCTTATAAGGCACTGGTGAGGCCTCACTTGGAGTATTGTGTGCAGTTTTGGGCCCCTTATCTCAGAAAGGATGTGCTGACATTGGAGAGGGTTCAAAGGAGGTTCATGAAGATGATTTCAGGATAGAAAGGCTTATCATATGAGGAGTGTTTGTGGCTGTGGGGCCTGTGCTCACTGGAAATCAGAAGAATGAGGGTGACCTCATTGAAACCTATCAAATGTTGAAAGATCTTGATAGAGTGTATGTGGAGAGAATTTTTCCTTTCGTCGGGGAGTGTAAGATCAGAGGACACTGACTCAGAGTAGGGAGGCACCCTCTTAGAAAGGAGATGGGGAGGAATTTCTTTAGCCAGAAGGTGGTGAATCTGTGTAATTCATTGCCACACGTGGCTGTGGAGGCCAAGTTATTGGATATATTTAAGGCAGAGGTTGATAGATTCTTATTAGTCAGGGCATGAAGGGATACGGGGAGATGGATAATGGATGATTCTTCAAAGATCTAAATATTTCAAAGGCTGTTTGGTGCCAAACAAGAGTTTGGGGCTGAGAGTGAAATGGATCATCCATGATGAAATGGTGGAGCAGATTCAATGGGCCGAGTGGCCTAATTCTACTCCTATATCTTATCATCTTAGATCACGTTCCCCCACATTATTCTCCAGCTGTTAACTTCTGTCCTACTGACTTAACATATATAAACCCTCTGTAGGCTTTTTGTATTCCCCTAACCTTCCGTCTTCATAACATCAGCAAATTTTGCAATGCACTTTGTCCCTTCATCCAAGTAATTTGTAGAGATAGTAGATGATTGAAGCATCAGCATTAACCCCCATGACCTCCCACTAGTTACTGTGTCACAACCATGGATTTGGCAGTGCAACAGATACGACAATTGCACTCATGAACATGCACATGTCAGCTAATTATTTCGTTGTGATAGTATTTAACTCCATTCATTCTGTCGTAGTATTTGTCAAGACTTGGACACAGCAATGCTTCGCTACTTGTTTTGCGTTCTGCCTTGCCTGAGAAATCGGACTGTCGAGTCAGCTGACTCTGAAGACTAGCGGTATTCGTTTTATTCTTAGTTGTTCTTTTCAGCCGCAGTTTAGGCTTTGTTTTCCATTTGAATGTTTTAGCTAACGGCGCTGTTTGGCCTAGCGTTTATTGTTTTCTTTTCCCTTTAACACTGTTCACATTAAAGTCTGTGAACTGTCGACCCACTTCAGTGTCTCTCACTCCGCACTTGGGCCATATCTGAACCCGGTGACGTACTGATCCACTTAAACCAAGTCTCTGCATTCTCAGTTGGATAATGGACGATTCTTCAAAGATCTAAATGTTTCAAAGACTGTCTGGTGCCAAACAAATTGAATGGGGTTTGTCTGGGCATATTGACTGGTCAGTACACAGTGGGCAATAGACAGGTTACTTGAGGGTCACTGCTGGTGAATGCAGAGGTCCATGAAACCACTGTAGAGCAATGTCTTGGGCCAGAGGATAGGGTGAGGAGGGTTGTGGAGGACAGAGCGACACTATGAAAAATTGGTGGAGAACAGCTGGGTTTATCCTTCATGGATCACAGGAAAATGGATCAATAGGAGTAGGAATCGGGTGAAAAAGGAAAAGATGGGGTTAGATTTGGGAATTGGTGTGCAAAAGGACCACACTGAAATGAACTGGACTGAGATCAGAAGATAGAATAAGTTGGGATCAAGAAAAGAAGGGCCAAGCTAATCAGAATGATAGTGCAAACTGTGCAGATACTTCAATGCAGGTATTAAAGTTTTAAGCTCGAAGTATCTCTTCTGTGGTGAATTGGGAAGCTCTAAATTAATTAAGAAACACAAAAAAAGACAAGAACCAGTTAAGCATCATTCTTAAATGTTCATGATAGAATAAAAATAATTCTCACAGTTCTTAAACAAATGTAGCAGGATGCAAAACTCCACAACAAACTTAGTAAGTGCTCACACTTTACCATGGGCCTATACTTCTCAATTTTCTCTGAAATGTCGATCCCAGCAAATTTGAAACTCAAAATTACCATGGCAGCTTTTGAATTCATAAGATCTTCATATTTTTTAATGACGGCTAATGGAATTTGAATTTGGAATTTGGGAATTGGCAATTTGAAGTACATATCATTTGAAATATCTGGAGTATATAAATAAAATATAATGTCATTGCAACTAGAGGAGAGGTGTAACATTTCTTTCACGAGGCCCTGAACTTGGAGAGAACTTTCTGGGATGCACCATGGAGGATTAAAGAATAATAAAGTTGAGAGATGGTGTATATTTTAAGAATTTCCAGCTTTTGGGGTTTTAACCAGTGAGGTTTCACCAGCCAGTCTCATGGTTAAGTCTGGGCTGCAAGTACATTTGAAATCATATGATACATTACTGTACTTGGGGCAGGGGATGGGGAGTCGGTTGATTTCTAGAAGTGAGATAAACAGATATTTTTAAGATCTTATCATTTCTAGAGAGGTAATTGAGGAAATACACTACTTGAGTTCATGCTGGAGAGGTCAGACATAACTCGACAGAACAGCTCCTCTAACTTTAGTTACATAAGAATACATTATCACATATTCACTTAAGGGTAGCTGTGCTTATTACTGCTAAAGCCTTTGTAACTTTGCAACTGGAAAGCCTCAGATCAAATATCAGAGATAAATGGTAAAACTGCAAAATTTGTCTTCATTCACACACATTTTCCTGTTGCTTTTGCTCACTCAGGCTCTTCTGTACTCATTATAATTGACTCATGATCATGCGTTAGAGTTAAGATATAATGGATGATATATTTTGTCATTCTTGGATCTTGTGAGGTAATCCTTGTGCGGCGAACCAGCTGTGTAGAAACTTCATGAAGGAGGTTTTCAAAAATCTACGAAGTGTAAGGTAACAATCAACTGGGGAATAAAACTGTATAAGTTCTTGCAATTTGGAAGGGATTTAAATATTCAATTTTGGAATTGAAATACTGATGATATGAAAATTGTAACTCAGCAAGAAATTAGCAAGTTGCACATTGTGGCCAAAATAGGTAAGTGCTCAAAGGTCATGACAGTATAATTTCCAGAAGCCAATACTTAGGAGAGAATGGATCAGCTCACACTGGCTTTAGTGAAGGTGCTCAGCAAAGACTTGGAGAAACTCATGTTAGTGTCTATAAAACAATAAGGATCAATAAAAGTACATAGAATCACCAAAGTGGAGTTACTAAAGGGCAGCTGTCAATGTTGTGGTAATGACAAGGCTGCCCTCTTTTATTGTAAAATTGTTGCACTTACTTTAAGCCTGCAGATTCTGGAAGTGAGGGTGAAAATAATTATTTTGTAATAGGTTCATCAGAAGTGAAACTTTGCAGAGCCTAAATAGAATGAATCTACAGTCATTAGTGTTGAAAAATAAGTTCATTATCTCTGTACCATGTTGGAAGTCACCAAAACATCCCCACTCTGAGAGAGATAGATAGAGAAAGAGGGAGAGACAGACAGACAGATAGACAGACAGAGAGAGAGACAAAGAAAAAGAGAAACAAACCGAGAGAGAGAGGGAGAAAGAGAAAGGGGCGGAGAGAGAGCAAGAAAAATACAGATAGAGAGGGAGGGGGGGGGTGGGAGGGAGAGAGGACAGTAGGGAGAGAGGGAGAGAGGCAGGGAGGGAGGGAGAGGGAGGAAGGGAGAGAGAGGACAAGAGGGAGGGAAAGAAGATAAGCGAGGGAGGGAGGGAGAAAGTGGGAGAGAAGGAACGAGGGAGACAGAGAGATCGATCACAAACAAGAAGCTATTTCCTAGATTTGAAACAGAGTGAGAGTTCTTCGATTTAAGAATAAACTCTGGGTTAGGAAAACGAACCATTCCCATCCACGGTACATAGGAGGATAAATAGAATGGACAAATAGGTAGTTCAGATAGATCATTCAACTTTCAAATTCCTGGGTGTCAAGATCTCTGAGGATCTAACCTGGACCCAACATACTGATGTAACTATAAATAAGACAAGACAGCAGCATGCTGGTGATAATAAATCTGATTCTGATATTATAAATGACAGGAGAACAATAATGAGAAAGGATCTTGACTCATAAAATCAGTAGATAAACCCAGGTTGGATGAGGTAAGAAATAACAAAGAGATGACCTTGGTGGGTAGAATGACATATAAGGACTCCCCAAAAGACAGATTATTAATTGAGCATGAGAAATATACCAAATTTGATGGAAAAATCCTGGGAAACTGATCAATATATAGACTGATCAAATCAAAGACACAAAGAATAAGTTCATGGAATACATCTGGCAAAGATACATTCAGGATAAATTCATGGAATACATTATATGTGATCACATGGAATGTAACCAGATTCATTAGCAATCTCATTGAAATTTCATCGTGTCGAAGAATGATGATAATATGATAGAATGTTATGTTCAATTTCATAATGAACACTTTCAGTACCAAACAATGAAAATAAGACAACTAGAAATGAAGGATGAGTTTGCTAAACGTATGACAATAGAGAAGCAAAAGTTAATATTTTTTTAAATCTCACAATTCTCAGTGAATATATAACAATTAAGAATATTATTCTATAGGAAAGGTGATGCACCCATTTTGAAGCAAACAAGTTATAATAGCACTATACTGAAAGAAAAGACTTTATGAATTTGCAAAGAATGCTCAATAGGTCTTGAGATTGAGAAAATACAGTGGTAGAAACCAGGAAGGAACATAGAAAAGTAAAGCAGAGGAACAAGCCTTCTGGCCCACCATGATGCCCATTTAAACTGTGCATTGGCCTGCACATGCCCAATATCTTTCTACTCCCTTCCTACTCATGTGTCTATATAAATTCCTCCTGAATGTTGCTTGTGCACCTGCTTCTGCCACCTTCCTTTACAGTGCATTCCAAACATCCACCGCTTTCTGTGCAGAAATTTTGCCATGTAAATCTCCTTTAAACCTTCAGCCTCTTGGCTTAAAGCTACGTCCTCTGTTATTTGACATTTCCATCCTGGGGAAATGACTCTGACTATCCACCAGTCTTGCTTCTCAGAATTTTATGTATCTCTATCAGGTCATCCATTAGCCTCCAATGCTCAGAGAAAACCTACCAAGTTTCTTCGATCTCTCCTTGGAACTAACCCATGTCCAGTTGGATCTCTTCTGTACCCTCCCCAAAGACAATGTGAAGTTCTAGGACAGAAATGAGAGTGGATTTCTACACCTAAAATAGTCTGAAGGATTGGAATTTTCTGTCCCAGCGCGTTGCAATGCTCATAATTACGTATATTTAAGATGCTTTGAATAATGGAATCAGAATAAGAATCAGGTATATTATCACTGACATATGTCATGAAACTTCCTCACATAAAAATGCAGTGTAAAAATAGAGCAAAATGTGAGGAGGTGTTCATGTGTTCATGGTCCATTCAGAATTCTGATGGCAGAGAGAAAGATCTGGTTCTAAAACATTGAGTGTGTGCCTTCAGGCTCCTGTACTTCCTCCCTGATGCTAGCAATGAGAAAAGGGCACGCCCTGGATGGTGAGGGTCCTTAATGATGGATGCTGCCTTCTTGCAGCACTGCCCATTGAAAATGTCCTCCGTGGTGGGGAGACTAGTACCCAGGATGGAGATGGCTGAGGTTACAACTTTCTGCAGCTTTTTTTGATCCTGTGCACTGGCACACCCTGTCAGACAATGATTCAACCAGTCAGAATGCTCTCCAGAGTACTTCTATAGAAATTTTCTAGGGTCTTTGGTAACATACCAAATCCCCTAAAACTCCTAATAAAACATTGCCACTGGTGTGCCTTCTTAGTAATTGCATCATTATGTTGGTGAATAAAGGGCTATGGAAACTTAGCAAGATATTGGAATTATAGTCAAAGAGAAAATCAGCCATTATATTATTGGATGTCTTATTCCTCCATCTATTCCTAATATCTTAAGCATTATGAATATTTATATAGTACAAAAGTTTGCTGGAAAACTTGTGACACTTATCTGTTGATCCATTTGTCGCTTTGAATGCCGATTGCTTCGTAACATTCGTTAAGTTTTATAATGATAAAACCAAAAAGGAATTAGTAGAAAAAGCTGAAAATTCAGGGAATATTAATTACAGGACCAATGTGCATGCAGAAGTCTGTGTCCTCAACAGTGAAGAGAATGTTCCAGAATGAGGTTCAGAGTAGAAGCATATTGTACTCCAGCCCTACGTGGGCTGGAAAACTGCATGCAGCAGCTCTGTGATTGTCTACTGTATTTGCATCAGTAACTGCAGGGAAATCTCAGATAAGTTGGAAAGTCAGAAAGCAAAATATTGTATATGTTTGATTCTGAAAGATTAACTGCAGCCAGAGGGGACAAACTAGCGACTGCTCTGAACTGAAGAATATGAGGCCATTGAATAGCTTCAAGGGGTATTCCACTATAATTTCATTTACACAATAGTTCTGACATCTGGGAACAAATTTCTGCTGATGTTGGATGATTTTTGTCTGGTTTAGTACATCGAATAGCTTCAAGGAGTATTCTGCTTCGTGACTCTTCATGCCATAATTACCCAATTGTGTCCATCAAGTAAGATTCAAATACTGGGACAGACCAATTTTTTGAATAGGGCCTATGTTAAAAGTAAATCTTATTATAATCATGATTTTTAAAAAAATATTTGAACTACATGATCACGATGCCTACAAAACAATTCGATGTAATTTGGCCTTTCTCCATGAAAAATGCAAAGGAGCCCAATTTGCATTCTTACGCAAAAATTTTATGTCTATAAAATGTGTAGACTAGCTGAATTTCTAGCACATCTCTTTTTTAAACTGGTCATAGGTTAAGATGAATAAATTTTGACTCACTCAGGGATCTAGTCTTTGCTCATTGCCAACAATGCAAAATACTTTCCACCCACCAATCAGCTTGCCCGTGTAGAAGAAGGCTTTCCTAAAGTCTGACCCCCTCCAGAGACGAGCAGTTGTTTGACTTGGTGATGAACTTATTTCAGTCCGCACACAGCTTCAAACAATGGACTCAATGTTCTACTTCTAAAGCATATGGAATTAAATGAAATGAAGATATTTTACCTTCTGTGCAATGGGTAAATGGACACAATTGGCGCAAAAGCAGTTAATGCATTTTGAATAATCCCTTAAAAAGAACAACACAAAACAACATTAAGATTGGAATTAAAACTTTCAAGTTTAAGAAACAGAAATCTTGAACTCGGATTAATATGATTATGGATATGCCACCTGAGAATTGAAATGGCTCAGAGTAGGACTGTAAAACTGTACTAACATGGCAGTTGTTTGACTATTATTGAGGATATGATGATCAGCAAAGAAAATCTGCATCCTATCTTCTTGGAGGTTTACCAATAATTGGCTGAGTGCTTTGTGTAGAGTTCATGATGAGGACTATTGCATGTGGTCTATGCAAAAATTGCGTTTAATTGAGCAAATAGGCATGCCTTGTTCTACAAGTTCAGATGTTCTACAATTACTGAGCAGAGCATTCTGAAGTAAGGGACGTGTACAGCGAAGAATTTAAAGTCATTCCCTGGACTATACTTCATTTCAAATGAGTCCAGACTGCTCAGTATAAGTAACTCAAACCGTAGAAAATATGATTAGCATCGTTGATCAAATAGTAGTTATCTTTGTGAAAGAATGTAGCTGTATTCTAATTGAAGTTGTGCCAGAAAATCACATCTGTTTCTATAAAAGAAACAGGAACAAAATTAGACCTGTCTGCATCACAAGCCTGCTGCACCATTTATTGGGATCATAGTTGATCCAAACTTGGCCTCAACTCCACTTCCCCAATCATTTTCCATCAAATATTATTAGTTTCTACCTTGAATATCTTCATTGTCTCTATCTCCACAGTTCTGCTGCATACACAATTTCAAAAACTGATAACTTTCTGAGAGAAGAAATTCTTTTGCATTTGTGTCTAAAATATGCAACTTGGTTGTTGCATCAATTTTACGTTTAGTTGCTAAACATCATCATTTGAATTTTCCTGGAGATTTTTGCCAGTTTTGCACTAAGGCATTCAGTACACCTAGTTATTTTGAAGGAGTTTAAATGGACTCCACTCTGTCACTGACAGTGTTGCATGCCAGAAGATACATAAAGGTCCATTTCTGGATGCTGCAAGGACGAGCAGGAAGAGCCCATAAGTTCTGTTCTGCAGCAACTGGTGTTGTCCTTCCTGGTATGTCCTGTGCACATTCCCCCCAGCAACACCTGACAAGGTGCCCAGGATGCTAGTCCAATAGCGGACTTCATCTCCACGTCATGTTTTGGACCCTAATCCATCAGTGCCAGCATTTATCTGGGTAGACATCAATGAGTTAGGTACACTCTTATTCAAATAAGGAAGTCCCAAAGTATCTGACAGACTTTTGCCAGCAAGTTTACTGCTTTAATCCTCAGCTGGAATCTTCTAACAGAGAGTGTGAATGTGCTGGAGCCCTTTAATATTTCCAGTGGTGAAACTGCTCACGGTTTGGCCTGACTGAGTTCTTTCATTCTGTACTCATTTGGAGAATACAAGAATGAGATACAAGTATAATTTTGTTAATTGCAATTTCCATAATATTTTTAATTTCTCAGAAAATGTTCTTAAACGAATTTAAGAACATTTCAAGGTCAAAGAGACAATTTTGAACAAGGTTGGAGATGCACGTCAACTCTGGCAGGGTTTGCAAGACATTACTTCCTACAAAGCGAAACCCAATAGCATGAATGGCAGCGATGCTTCACTACCAGATGACCTCAACGCTTTCTATGCCTGCTTTGAAAGGGAAAACACAACTACAGCTGTGAACATCCCTGCTGCACCTGATGACCCTGTGATCTCTGTCTCAGAGGCTGATGTTAGGCTCTTTAAAGAGAGTGAACCCTCGCAAGGTGCAAGGTCCAGATGGAGTACATGGTAAGGCTCTGAAAACCTGTGCCAACCAACTAGCGGGAGTATTCAAGGACACTTTCAACCTCTCACTGCTACGGGCAGAAGTTCCCACTTGCTTCAAAAAGGCAACAAGTATAACAGTGCAAGATAATCCGGAGTCCTTGTGCAGGGTTCCCTAAAAGGTTAAATTGCAGGTTGAGTTAGAGATGAGGAAGGCAAATGCAATGTTAGCATTCGTTTCAAGAGGTCGAGAATATAAAGGCAAGGATGTAATGTTGAAACTTCATAAAGCACTGATGAGGCCACACCTGGAGAATTATGAACAGTTTTGGGTCCCTTATCTTAGAAAGGATGTTCTGACACTGGAGAGGGCTTATGAAAATGCTGTGAGGATTGAATGGCTTGTCATATGAAGAGTGTTTGATGACTCTGGATTTGTACTCGCTAGAAATCAGAAGAATGAGCAGTGACCTAAATGAAACCTATTGATTGTTGAAAGGCCTTGATATAGTGAATGTGGAGAGGACGTTTCCTATGGTGGGAGAGTCTAGGACCAGAGGACTTAGCCTCAGAATAGAAGGGTGCCCTTTTAGAACAGAGATGTGGAGGAATTTCTTTAGCCACAGAGTGATAAATCTGTGGAATTCGCTGCCACAGGCAGCTGTAGAGGCCAAGTTTATGTATATTTAAGGTAGAGGTTGATAGATTCTTGATTGGTCAGGGCATGAAGGATACAGGCAGATGGCAAGAAGCTGGGGCTGAGAGGAAAAGTAGATCAGCCATGATGAAATGGCAGAGCAGACTTGATGGGCCAAATGGCCTAATTCTGTTCCTATACCTTCATAGCTTTATCATCTATTCGTCAGGAATCTTACCAACCTGTAAACCTAAATTTTACCTTTACAAGTTCAACAACAGTATTTTTTATAATTATTTTCCTTTGTGGAATGTAAATGTCAGCTTCTGAAGACAGCAGGGGTATTGAATTATTGGCAGACCTTTGCATTTATATGGGAAAGGAGTTAAGTTGTAATATTGTTGAAACTTTCCATCTATAATATTCAATTATTCCACAGTGGAATGCGGACCAAAAGTGAAGAAAAATTGGAATGATTCTGCACTAGTGAAGCAAAAATAATTGTAAGTTACACTTCAAAAATAAGTTGTGTTAAAGAGAGCACACTCCTGAAATGTACCATAAAGTTATTCTGAGGGAAAAATACTTTTCTACCATATAGAGAGATTGGAATCAGTCATGACCTGAAAGATGCTGCAGAGTGTGTTGGAGTTCTTAAAATGAACAAACTCAGTAAATATATACTGTATATATATATTTAATTGTTTTGGGTTCTGTTGATTGCTTCTGGGAAATCCACTGGCAAGTAATTGGTACAAAGATCAAATTTTGAGTACTTTTAAGTCCAAACTAAATAAAATGAATCATGTCAGAAAAATAAAATTGTAAAAGAGAAATGATTGCTAGTTAGTCTTGGAAGACCATGGATCTGCGTCTGGAAAGTTTTCACTCTCCGGGGCGCGGGCCTGGGCAAGGTTGTATGGAAGACAGGCCGTTGCCATGCTGCAAGTCTCCCCTCTCCACGACACCGATGTTGTCCAAGGGAAGGGCAAAGGCCGATACAGCTTGGCACCAGTGTCGTCGCAGTGCACTGTGTGGTTAAGTGCCTTACTCAAGGACACAACACGCTGCCTTGTCTGGGGCTCAAACTCACAACCTTCAGGTCACTAGTCCAATGCCTTAACCACTTGGCCACATGTTAGGACCAGGATAAAGAATAACTGGAGTTGCCTTTATATACACTCAGCTCTTATTTTATTTATTTACACACTTTTTTTTGTGATTTAGACCTAGTGGCAATGAAACAACTGCCATTCATTTCCAAGTTAGGATGGTGTGTAATTTGGAAGGGAACCTGCAGGTTGTGGTGTTTCCATCTGCATCCTATCCTTGTCCAGGTTGAGGTGCCACCAGAGCTGTCTTGGGACGTAACTGCAGCGCACTTTGGAGATGACGTGGCTGCAACCACCATGTGACAGTCATGGAAAGAATGAGTGAACTGTCCAGCTTCTTGAAAATAGGAGGAGCTGCTCTCAGCCAGGTAATTGCAGGATACAGTCACTGCCTGACGTACAAGTGTCTGACATAGGAAGGAGCTGCCTGTGTAGTTCTGGATTCTGTACTGGCACCACAAACATGAGAAAACCTGCAGATGCTGGAAACCCAAAGCAACACACACAAAATACTGAATGACGTCAGCAGGCCAGGTAGCATCTATGGAAAAGAGTAAACTGTTGACACTTTGGGCAAAGACCCTTCAGGGTCTCGGCCTGAAACATCGACTGTATACTCTTTTCCATCGATGCTGGATTCCATACTGGGTTGTGGGTCAGCCTCTGGCATCCATGCTGCTCTCCAGTGTTCGATCCCGGAAAGACATGTGTTAGGTAACAGCTGCACTTGCACAAAATGGAGATCTCCTGTGGCTTGTTCTGGCAGAAATGTGGCTCCAGTACAACAGCCCATGCACCATCAATCTACAAGCCATTACACTCAAGGACTTGGGCTATTATATTATTATTATTTTATATTTTTCTTTTGCAACTGTATATTTTGATGTTATCATAATTATATGTGCTGTGTGTGACTGTTGTACCTTAGCCCTGGAGGAACACTGTTTTGTTTGGCTGTATTCCTGTGCATGATTGAATGACAATTAAACTTGAACTTGAACTAGAACTTGACTGATTTAGAAATAGTTGGAGAGATGCTCCTTTTTGGCTTTAGTCATTTATAGGCATTCAAACTGAAGTTTCAATAAATTGCGATTTTTAAAAAAAATTTAAAAAAACATTTTAACAGCTGAGTAAAGGCCAAGTTGTATCATGGTACACTTTGCTCTTCGATTTAACTGAAGGCACAGGTTAGTGATTCTGTGTGCTGATAGCAGGTAACTAAGCCCAGTCTTTGATGGCAGACCAACAATCCTAGGCACTAAAGGCAGATTCTCAGTGGGCACTGAGAGTGAATAAGTATCCAGGAACTGCGGGAGGGTAGGTGACCCTGGGTTTGAGAGAACAGGTCAGTGAGGTGGGGCAATGATATATCACAGACACCAGGTGAGAATACTGGGTCACTGACACCAGGAGTGGACATTAAGAACGTGAACCAACTTGCAAACAAATTGATTCTGAATGGGTTTCAGACACATAACTCATACATATGTCAGGGTGTTTATGTATTCCATCACACTCCGAGATGTAGTGGCAGAAAGTCTTTGACATGTTCGGGGGTGAATCACTCATTGCTTGATACCCAGGCTGGGATGATTGATTTCCTTCTCTTATTCCAACTGTGATCCAAGCATAGCAGTGATTTCATTACCAGCAGTAGCATTCAATACCCCAACTGCTATATGTGACATTCAAAAGCAGCAAATGGTTGCACAAAGAGAAGATGTAAAGAATAATTGCAAATATTATTGGTGGTTCTGCCTCCTTTCAAGCTGCCAAGCATTTTTTAAATCCCTAAGGCTGTGAAACCTGCTACATAAATACAGATTTTTCTATTCTTTCTTCCTTCCTTTTTAATATACTGACATTTTCATTACATTTACAGAAATGTTTCCTACAAATTTCAAGTTCTGATCTGCTTGTACAGAAATCAGATTTTGTGCAAGAGGAAAACTTTGAGCATGATTTATTATGCCCTTGATAGTGAAGCATATTTGATTGGACATCTGAACATTCAACTTAAATTGAAAACTAGTAAAAGTATTGAAAATAATCCATCCCGATTAAATTCACTTTTCATAAAACCATGCACAAAATACATAAAGAAATTATGCTTTTCAGGAAATACACACTGTCTGGGTTACATTTGTATGCATCTTACACAAATAGTTCGAATTTTTTTCTTAGTTTATCTTCAAGTAGATACATGGTTGCTCAAAGGGACATAGACTGTTTTAAGTCTGCAGTAAGTATTATGCCAGTTTGGCAGAGGTGAGTGCTAAATCACAAATAGCAATGAGTAGCACCCTTAATTCCCAGGGATCACCTGTACCCATCTACTTATCTAGTACAACACATACAAAATGCTGAAGGAACTCAGCAGGTCAGGCAGCATCTATGGAGACAGTCGATGTTTCAGGCTGAGATCCGTGACAAATAAGCTGCCTCCACTCCTGCAACAAGTGGAAGTGGCATTGTGGTAACAAAAGTTAGGATTTCTTTCTTTCTTTTTAAATCTTTTTATTGAATAAGTATACAAAAATGTAAGCCATGTAGGCACTAATACACTGTTAGAATATAATAAAATTACAGGAGATATTAATACAGAAAAAAAAGTGATACAAACAATGTAATTTAAACATAACATACTAAGGTAATATAATAGTATACTAATTTATATAT
Source organism: Mobula birostris (assembly GCF_030028105.1). Taxonomy (NCBI): domain Eukaryota; kingdom Metazoa; phylum Chordata; class Chondrichthyes; order Myliobatiformes; family Myliobatidae; genus Mobula; species Mobula birostris. The sequence continues at coordinate 34,465,638 of NC_092377.1, forward strand.
ATCAATAGAGAAAAGGAACCCCCCCCCCAAAAAAAAACCACCGTGCAACTAACTAAAAGCAAAGCAAAGCAATGGGCTAACTTGGAACCAAGTAGAGTTAAAGAACTTAAAATCACGTCCTCAAACCCGATCTCCATTAAAAACAGTAAAAAAAAACAAGAAGGGTATATAAATATGGAGCAAAAAAGAGAAGAAAAGTTAGGATTAAAAGGAACAGATGTCACCACTTAGATAAACCAAGGTGAGAAGGTTATGGAAGTGATGGCTTTAAGAAGTGAATATTCCAGAAAAGGAGAGCCAAAACTTTCTTGTACTCCTGGGCAGGGTTGGAAGGAATTAATCAAACTTTTGGAATCCACTTTTCCATGCTTTCAATTGACAGGAAAGGCACAAATGCTTTGCTGCTCAGGTCCTCAATTAAGATTGCAGATAGACCCAATGAAGCCATTCATAATCACTTTTGGTTATGTTCCCAATCACCTTCTTTCTATGTGGATTCAATGTCAATTGACTAGTGGGAACTGTTTCCCACTATCTAACTCTGTCAATATCTTTCCCAATTTTAATTTGCCCTTATCAGATCATCCTTTTGTTTTTAAGGGGAACAACTTCAACTCCAACTGTTTGCACCTTCCATAAAGTGTGGGTATGGAACTGGACACATACTCCAGTTGTGACTGAAGCAATGCATTATTATGACTCTTTTCAAAGCACTGGTAACCAAATAATACTCTTGCCTTTGAATTTTTTGATTACTTACAGATATGATCATAGAAGCTTAACAGATGTATTTTTCCAGATAAGGGTGTTTAATTATCGTATAAAAGCAGAGGAAATCATAGATGTCCACAGAGCCACATCTAAGAAATATTGTCATTCAGACTTCTATTTGCGTTGTTGGGTGACAGTGTCCATCAAAGCCATTAAAAATGTTTTGATTGGCTAGCCTCATCTGACAATTGATCCAATGGTTTCTTGGAATACTGTGGTTATTCAGACTTACTTATCTCATTGAAGGTGGGAAAGAATAGGATTTGTATTTTTTTGACAACGCACGAGAAAAATGAATTAAGTTTGATGCTCAGAATGAAATGATAATCTCATTTCCTCCTACCATAATTGTACAGTAAAATTAACAGCTGCATCAGTGTAGTTACAGCACTGTTTTGTCCATCTTAACCTAAATTTGCTTATAGTTCAGCATGCCTTCTGGAATGTCTAAGTTAGCAAAAGATGGAAAGACAGGGCACTAATGTGCCATGCAATTCCATCAAATTGTCTGGGAACTGTTCCAGAAATTTATAATTCATGTATAATAAGCAGACTGTTAATACAGAATTAAATTTGATAAAGCATATTTCGTTGGGGCCCATCTCATCTCACAATAATCTACAGAATGAAATCCATGGGGTCTAAGTTAAAGTGCTACACCAGCATGTGTAGCAATTGAATAGAAACATTAACTCATTCAGAGTAAATGAGCTGAAAGGCTCCACACCAGCACATAACTCAATAGCCATTTCTATTTTCTTTTGAGTGATGCATTTGGACAAAGGTAATGACAGTGTAATTGTCCATAATTTTGGAGTAGGGAATATTTACATTTATTTGCTGTGCAGAAGGCTCTTCAACAGAAATTGCACTCAAAAGAAATTCAATTGCATATGAAATAGAAGAGAAAATGCAGGAAGTGCTGATCAGGTATCCTCCATGGAGAGAAACTGTTAATGTTTCTAGTTGATGATCAGAATTGGGGAAAATTAGAGGTAAAAATCATTTTAAGTTGCAAAAAAAAAGCAGAGAGCAGAGAAGCAAAGGGAAAGCATGAGGTAGGGAGGCCTTAAACTAGAAGAAAGAAGGGGTGAAATTTATTGATTAACCAAAGACAGGTCCAGAAGTGGGACTGGTATAAACTGCTGGAGACAGTGAAATCTGAAGTTTCCAGACGAGAGAAAATAACCGTCGGTTGAAATATGAGATACATGGCTGGAAAGGCTGGTCAATTCAACAAACTGTTGAATTCAATAATTAATCCTCAAGGCTGCAATGTGCCAAGTCAGAGGATCAGATCTGATCCTTGTAGAGCTTCACTGGATCAGTGTAAGAGGCCAAAAACAGAGCAGAGAAGGCGGACACAGAATGAAAAATAACTTCCCTTAGGCCCTCTCTGCCCCTTCTTGTTTTCTTTCTAACTTTAATCTTTTTTTCTAATCTCTAGCCTTTTAATCTGGTAAAAATGTTACTGAACTAAAATATTAAACCTGATTCTCTCTTTACAGATGCCGATGAGCACTTCTAGTAGTTCATGTTTTATTTAGACTTCCAGCTTTGAAGTACTTTCCTTCTGATAGTGCAGAGTACAGTACAGACCAGGAACAGGCCCTTTGGCCCACAATGTTAAATTAGTAATCACATGCCCAATTAAACTAATCCCAATTGTCTGGATAAGGTCTACAGTCTTCAATTTCCTGCACATTCATGCACCCATCTAAAAGCCTCATGAGCACCACAATTATATTTGCCTCCACACCACTCCCAGCAGCGGATCACAGATACTCACCAATCTGTGTAAGAAAAACCTGTCCCACGCATCTCTCTTGAATTTATGCCCTCTCACCTTAAATTCATTCCTCTGGTACTAGACATTTAAACCCTGGGAAGAAAGCTACCAGCTATCTTGGCTATCTTTACCTCTCATAATCTTATAAACCTCTATCAGATCTTCCCTCAGGCTCTCCCACTTGAGAGAAAACAGTCCAAGTTTGTCCAAATCCTCCTCATAGCATATGCCCTCTAATCCAGGCAGCATCCTGGTAAACCTCTTCTGCACACTCTCCAAAACTTTTACATACTTCCCATAACAGAGTGACTAGAGCTGAATGCTATACTCTAGATGTGGCCTAACTGGAGTTTTATATCGCTTCAGCAAAACATCCTGACTCTTTCCTTGCCCGATAAAGGAAAGCATGCATTCTTTACCATACTATCTACCCATATAGCCACTTTCAGCAAGCTGGGGGCTTGGACCCCAAAATTCTTATGCTCATCAACACTGTAAAGGATTCTAACTTTAACAGTGGGCTGTCTCTTTACATTTGATCTCCCAAAGTGCAATACATTTGGCTGGATTAAACTGCATCTGCCATTTCTCTCCTCATACTGCATCTGCTCAAGTCATGAATACTACAGAAGAAACACAGTCAGCTGGGTAGGTCTACTGGCAGAGATGTTTAAAAAGCTAACACTACTTGTATGAAATTAGATTACACAATGATTGAGTTTGGGAAATGCCTCAGTGAGTTGCTCCTCTTTATCTTTTAGGTGGTACATAATAAGAACTTGATACAGCATTCTTGATGGGAAGGAATATTCATGGTGGGAGACTGGGTTCCAATCAAGCAAACTACTTCTTTCTGGACGATGTTAAGCTTTCTGACAATTGTTAGATCTACACTTTCCATAGTATAGTTTGCAGTCCTTTGCTAAAGGGAAGTACAGTGCTCTGACCTACTATTACAAAAGGTACTTGTGGACAGTAACTGACCCAGTCACATTGGATGGTGCTCCAAGTCATTGGTAAAGAAATGCCAGACAGAAGCAGTGTTGACAATCCTTTCATCAATCTTGTGATAATTTTGAATAAATTGTTGGTAGTAGACCAGAATGGAATCTTTCCCTCCATTTTATTATCCCTAGCAATTTTGTACTCTGAGTGGTAAATATGTCATAACTGCACAGAAGAATGTGATTATGCATGAAAAGGTGTAAAAATTGTTCAAAATGACGTTGCCTGGGTTGGAGAGCTTGATTATTCAGGAGACATAATTCGCTAGCGAGAAGGAGATCAAGAAGTGACACGAATGAGATAGATAAAATAATGTGAGACACAGATAAGATTGATTGTCAATGCCTATGCACTATAATACAGGAGTCTAAAACAAAGTGGCATAAGAGGAAGGAGATTTAAAGGGGATCTAATGGATATAATTTTTACACAAAGAGTAGTTGGTAACTGCAGTGAGCTGCCAAGGGAGGAGGTGGAGGCAGGGACAGTAGGAACATTTAAGAGGCCTTGGACAGGTACTTGAATGAGTAGGACACAAAGAATATAGAATCAATAGGCAACTGCTGACAATAGCATAATGGTCAGCACAAATGCGATGGGCCAAAGGTCCTGTTTCAATGCTGTATAACTTTGTGACTTTATGCAGTAAGACTGCCTGAGCTGAAGCTCGACTGTTCTAAAGCGGTTATCTTCAGCAGTACACCTGCTGGGTTCTACAGATGTCGCCAAATCCATTGCCCTCAGGCAGGGAGTTGAGATGCTGAACTGGACAGTACATTGGTGATAACTTCTGGAGCAGAGCATGGTTCATGGCATTAAAACTTTTTCTTTTAATGCTATGAACCAATACCATTAAGCAAGGAGTCTGTGAACCCCAGGTTGTCATCCCCTGCTCCAGAGGAAACGGAGTCGGTTCATTCACTCATCACTTCTTACTGAAGATATCTGTGAACATTTCAGTCTCAAGTATTTCCTGAGAATGAGAGTGTTCAAGGATCTGCCCCCTCTCCTGTCGATTGAGCTTTTCACCATGTTCTACGTTTTGCAAGACTTTGATTGTGAGGCAGCAGCGTATAGTCATCTATACTTATTACTGAAAAGGGGTTGGCTCCATAGTTTGTGAGTGTTGATGCAGTGAGGAATAGTCAGGCTATGAGGCTGCAGATTGTGGTGCCTCAGCCATGACCAATTCAATCCCAAAATGGTAATTGGGACTTTATATACCTATTGGAATGCAATTTGTACATTACAAAGACTCCCTCAAGAAGGATACTGGGGTCGGTTGTAGCATAAATTACACACAAAGCAATTTTCAGTTGTTGTCACCCTATTTTTCCCCATTATAAATGCTGTCAACATTTTTACAAGGAATATGAATTAATGTATATGTACAATAAGTGTGCATCACACACAAGCTTTCTACATATTAGCTTGGAGTCAGTATTTAAATACCGATATTCCCTGTGTAACTGCCACCAAATTTCAAATTACTAAGGGCAGAATGGCCCACAGCTCACTAGGAGCTTATTAGCCAACTTTTTCCCAACTATGCTCTTAGGTGCAATTCTCAACAGGGATCCACGTGTGATATGCAAAACCATCGAACTTCCCCAGCAAAATCTGAACCATTTTAATTATTATACACCAACATACTCTGGAATTTTAAAATTGCAGCAGTAAAATTAAATATATATTTAGTCCTGTAAATATTTCCTTATCAGTTAAACTATACTTTCAGGTAATATTACGTTGAATAATTAGAATAGAAGAGAATACATTGAAATTAATAGAAAGCACTTGAAGTAAATTGATGTAAATGTAAGTCTGATTGCATATAAAAACCCAGGTTTTGAGATAAACCACAAAAAGTAAAATACTCCAGAATAATATTGTATTCAAACATCAGTTCATAATCAAGTATCATAAATTACTTCAGATAAACAAAAATACTAAGATATATCTCAAGACCAAGATTTTCATTTCACATCCCTTTCAGAACATCCCAAAGCACCTTATGGTCAATGAAGCATTTGTGAAGTAAATACATTTGCTGCTTTGTGGCAAACACAGCAGCCATTTTGTGCATCGCAAGCTCAAACAAATAGCAACATGGAAAAGGTCAGATTATGCTTTGGAAGAGTTGATTTGGAGATAAACATGGGCTCTACCCCAATCTCTCCTCTGGGAATGACTTATGGATCTTCTATCAGTCTTATATAATGGGCAAGTTAAACAGTTCAGCTGAGAGATAGCCCCGCCATCAGCTATTCCTCAGTATTAAACCGAAGTCAGATCACAATATACCAACAACATTGCATTACACTGTAAATACAGTACAGGAACTTATACATATGTTTTAAAACATGATATGCAATTGAGTATTTTATAACATATTGTAAAAAAATAATTTTTGTGTCCCTTATTTTCATATGATTTCTTATGTAGTTATCTGAAACTTATGAATTTGAAAGCATTTCTTTCTGTTTATGAGCAAATATCAGGTGCTTGGTTTTATCACCCTAAGAACAGTAATGTTGAATGCCAACTATTTTTGCATATTTAATTGTCCAATTCAAATGTTCATTTTTGAGCTATCATATTTTTATCATGCTCCCCAGGAACTCATTAGTATTTTTTTTAAAGCACAGAAACTAATTGTAAGCCATTTCCAACATTATTCCTTGGAACAAATGCCCTTTGAGAGTAGAATGGGCTGGAGGCAAAGAATTTTGATTCAAGCTTTGGGTTACTGAATAAATAACAGAAAAAAAACAAGAGATATAATACAGTAGGGGAATATGGGATTAATTTTGAAAATGCCTGATTAGTGCATTGCTACCCTCCAATAATTGCCTTTTGTTTTCCCTAGGCTTTTGGTTTATTAGAGTTTGGCATCTGTATTGGTCTGCAAACTCTGTCACTCAACACAAGCAGCTGGGTGGTTCTTGGAGAGAGCATTACTGGAATTCTTCCGGGATGCACTGTTAGACAAAGCAATATAGCAGGCATGCAAATCGCTTCTTCTTCTCGACCACTTACTTTTATTTAAATTCCCGATGAACTTTTTAATTTTGCGGCTCATACTATTAAAATTGGAGTGGCTGAATGAATTAACCTGCTTCTTTAAACACTGCAATTTTACAATAATACTTCTACACGTATCTGCAAGAATACAAAAAAAATTATAGTATAACCACTATTTTTAGGAGAATACCTGCACATCTTGTGCACCTGCACAAAAGAAAAAAATGCATTGCAGTTAACTGTAAGCACAAGAGATTCTGCAGATGCTGGAAATCCAGAGCAACACACACACATTCCTGGTGGAACTTGGCAAGCCAGGCAGCATCTACGGAGGGGAATAAGTAGTCGATGTTTTGGGCTAAGACCCTTTGTCAAGACTGGAAAGGAAGGAAGGAAGAAACCGGACTAAGGAGGTGAGGCAAGTGATAGGTAAAATCAGGTGAAGGTGGATGGGTAGTGGGAAGGGCTGAAGTAATTGGGAGGTGATAGGCAGAAGAGCTAAAGGGCTGAAGAAAGAGGAACCTGATAAGAGACGAGTGTGAACCACGGGAGAAGGGGCAAGAGGAGGTGATGGGCAGGTGAGGAGGAGAGAAGGGGTAAGCAGGAAGCCAGAATGGGGAATGGAAAAGGTGAGAAGAAGGAGGGGCAGATATTACCATAAGTTAGATAAATCAATGAATTAGACTGATTTCATTACTAACATCCTTCATGTACATGAAGAATAAAAATCTTTACATTATGTCTCTGTCTAAATGTGCAATGTGCAACATAGTAAGTTATAATAAATAATATGTTCAACAGAACAGTTAATATAACATAGAAATACAATGCATCAGCATGAATTAATCAGTCTGATGGCCTGGTGGAAGAAGCTGTCCTGGAGCCTGTTGGTCCTGGCTTTTATGCTGAGGTACTGTTTCCTGGATGGTAGCAGCTGAAACAGTTTGAGGTTGGGGTGACTCGGGTCCCCAATGATCCTACGGGCCCTTTTTACGCATCTGCCTCTGTAAATGTCCTGAACAGCGGGAAGTTCACATTTACAGATGCACTGGGCTGTCCGCACTACTCTCTGCAGAGTCCTGCGATTGAGGGAAGTACAGTTCCCATACCAGGCAGTGATGCAGCCAGTCAGGATGCTCTCAATTATGCCCCTGTGGAAAGTTCTTAGGATCTGAGGGCTCATACCAAACTTCTTCAACCGTCTGAGGTGAAAGAGGCACTGTTGTGCTTTTTTCACCACACAGCCAGTATGTACAGACCAGGTGAGATTCTTGGTGATGTGTATGCTGAGGAACTTAAAGCTGTTCACCCTTTCAACCCCAGATCCTTTGACGTCAATAGGGGTTAGCCTGTCTCCATTCCTCCTGTAGTCCACAACCAGCTCCTTTGTTTTTACGACACTGAGGGAGAGGTTGTTTCCTTGACACCACTGTGTCAGGGTGATGACTTATTCTCTGTAGGCTGCCTGATTATTATTTGAGATTAGGCCCATCAACGTAGTAGTCCAGGATCCAGCAGGGTGAATGTTCATGCCTTCGGGTTGCAGGCCACCCAGAAAAATCACTAAGTATTGCTACACCGATCTGCGAGTGGCTTTATTGTGGCAGTAGAGGAGGCCATAGGCCGACATGTTAGAATGGGAATGGGAAGTAGAATTACATGCATGGCCGCAAGGAAATTCCACTTCTTGTGATAGATAGTGCAAAGGTGCTCGATGAAATAGTCCCCCAATTTACGAATGTTCTCATCGATGTAGAGGAGGCTGCACGAGGAACACCAGATACAGTGGATGATCTCAACAGACTTGCAGGTGAAGTGTCATCTCACCTGGAAGTACTAGTTAGGGACCTGGATGGTGGTGGTGGTGTTGGGGTGGGGGTGGGGGTGCAGGTGTAACACTTATTCCACAAGCAAGGTTAAGTGCCAGGAGGGAGATCAGTGGGGACTAACAAACGGATAAAGGAGTCGTGCAGACCAGAAGACACTGGAGCAGAATTAGGCCATTCAGTCCATTGAGTCTGCTCTGTCATTCCATCTTGGCTGATCTATTATCCCTCTCATCCCCAATCTACTGCCTTCTCCCTGTAACCCTTGACGCCAGACTAATGAAGAATCTATTAATCTCCACTATAAATATACTCAATGGCTTGGCCTCCACAGCCATCTATGGTAATGAATTCCACAGATTCATTACCCTCTAACTAAGGAAATTCCTCCTCACCTCCGTTCTAAATGGACATCCCTCTATCCTGAGGCTGTGCTTTCTGGTCTTAGATTCACCCACTATAGGAAAAATCCTCTCCACATCCACTCTTTCTTGGCCTTTCAATATTCAATGGGTTTCAATGAGATTCCCCCCTCATTCTTTTAAACTCCAGTGAGTACAGACTCAGAACCATCAAATGCTCCTCATACGATAACCTTTTCATTCCTAAAATTACTCATGTGAATCTCTTCTGGATCCTCTCCAATGCTAGCACATCTTTTCTTCACTAAGGGGCCCAAAACTGCTCACAATATTCCAAGTGCCATCTGACCATTGCCTTAGCATTCCATCAATGTTCTTACATTCTTGTCCTCTTGAAATGGATTTACCTTCCTTACCATTGACTCAACCTGCAAGTTAACCCTTAGAGAATACTGCACAAAAAAAATTCAATGTTCAAAATTCAAAGTACATTGATTATAAAAGTATGTATACATTATGCAGCCTTGATGGTTGTCTCCTTACAGGTAGCCACAAAACAAAGAAACCTCAAATAAACCAATTAAAAAAAATATCTCCAAACACTCAATGTGCAGAGAGAGAGAAAAAACAAATTGTGCAAAAATGAAAGTAACCAAATAGCTTCAGAAATGAAATTTTACAAATGACACAAAGACTGGCAACATTGCAGCTACAGCAGGCCGCAGCCTCAGTTCAGGGCAGAGCTGGGTAAACATCACGGAGCAGTGAGAAGAGCTGGCTCTCGCCTTGCCTCCGATCCCAACACCCTGAACTTTACAATCTGGCCTAGCAGTTCAGTCAACCAGACATCAGGTCGTTCCTCATTCTCAGACTGCCCTGGGGCCTGAACACAGCTGCTACGATTTGGCCTGTCCTCAATCTTTCCAATTCGGCCCAGCACTCAAATTGGGACATTCCTCACGCTCAATGATGCCACGACTCTGCCTTGAGTCTGCTTTGACCCCAACTCCACCTTTGCTTGCTTCGTCCATGCCTCGCCTGCGCATCTGCCTCTGCCTTTGCTCATCTCTCCATTGTTTGTGTTGATCGTTATAAATAAACTGTTATAATAAGGTATTAAGAAGTTTTCTCTGTTTCGATTTTTACTGCCAATAAGCAGTCGCTGGGCATCACCATCTTAAACCAGAGTCCCTTTTCACCTCCGATTTTTGAATTTTCTCCCCGTTTAAAAACTAGTCTATGCCTTTATACCTTCTACCAAAGTGCATATACCTCCCTACACTATATTCTATCTTCTTTGTCCATTTTCCCAACCTGTCCAAGTCGTTCTGCAGATTTTCTGCTTCATAAACACTACCTGTCCTCTGCCTACCTTTGTATTGTCTGCAAACTTGGGCACAATGCCATCAATTCCATCATCCAAATCATTGACATATAATGTGAAAAGAAGCATTCTCAATGCTGACACTGTCGAACATCACTAGTTACTGGCAGCCAACCAGAAAAGGCTCCCTTTATTCCTGCTTTTAGCCTTCTGCCAGTCAGCCAATCTTCTGTCCAGACTGGTATCTTTCCTGTAATACCATGAGCTCTTATATTGTTAAGCAGCTTCATGTGTGCCAGTGTGGAGTAGCATTTGCAATTTTCCAGTCCTCCAAAATGATTGCAGAATCTAGTTATTCCTGGAAGATCATTACTAATGTCTCCAGAATCTATTCAGCAATCTTTTTCAGAACCCTGGGGTGTAGTCCATTAGGTCCAAGTGGTGTATCTACCTCCAGACCTTTCAGTTTCCAAACACCCTCTCCCTAGTAATAGCAGCTGCACTCACTTCTGCCCCTTGACGCTCTCAAATTTTCAGCACACTACATGTGTCTTTCATAGTAACGACTGATGCAAAACACTTTGTAACTTCGTCCTCCATTTCTTTGTTCTCCCCCCCCCCATTACTACCTCCCCAGCATCATTTTCCAGTGGTCATCCTCATTTCTCTTTTACTCTTTATATAGCCAAAAAAAACTGTTGGTATCCTCTTTTATGTGATTGGCTAGCTTGCCTTAATATTTCATCTTTTCTCTACTTATGGTTTTTTCAGTTGCCTTCTGTTGGTTTTTAGAAAGCTTCCAAATCCTCAAACTTCCCACTAATTTTTGTTCTATGCTATCTCTGACTTCCCTTGTTAGCCATGGTTGCCCCATCACCCTTTCGAATGCTTCTTAGTCTTTAGGATATATCTGTCTTGCATCTAACGAATTGTCTCCAGAGATTCCAGGAATTGCTGTTCTGCCGTCATCACTGCTGAAGAGCCCTTCCAATCAACTTTGGCCAGCTCCTCTCACATACCTCTGTAATTCCCTTTACTCCACTGTAACACTAATACTTCAGATTTTTATCTTCTCCCTCTCAAACTGCCGGGGGAATCCTATCATATTTTGATCACTGCATCCTAAGGATTCCTTTACCTTAAGCTCCCTAATCAAATCTGGTTCATTATGATGCACTAATGGGGACAAGTAATTGAAGCATGAACTGAATAAGTATTTTGCATCAGTCTTCACTGTGAAAGACACTAGCAGTATGCCGGAAGTTCAAGGGTGTCAGTGGGCAGAAGTGAGTGAAGTTTCATTAGTAGGGAGGAAGTGCTTGCGAAACTGAAAGGACTGAAGATGGATATGTGACCTGAACCAAATGGTCTATACCCCAAGGTACTGAAAGAGCAGGTTGAAAAGGTAGTGGAGGCATTGGTTATGATCTTTCAATAATCAATAGATTCTGGCACAGTTACAGAGGACTGGAAAATTGAAAATGTCACTCCACTCTTCAAGAATGGATGGCAGCAGAAGAAAGGAAATTATAGGCCATTTTAGTCAGACCTCAGTGGTTGGGAAGATATTGGAATCAATTGTTAAGGATATGGTTTCAGAGTAGTTGGAGGCACATGATAAAATAAGCTAAAATCAGCATGTGGCCAAGTTTGTGGATGATAAGGTGGAGAGGCAGGTAGTTTTGAGAAAGTAGTAAGGCTACAGAAGGACTTAGACAGATTAGGAGAATTAGCAAAAAAGTGGCAGATGGAATACAGTATCAGGAAGTATACGGTCTGGCACTTTGGTAGAAGAAATGAAAGCATATACTATTTTCTAAATAGTCAGGGCATGAAGGGATGCAGAGAGAAGTCAGGAGATTGGGGTTGAAAGGGAAATGGATCAGACACAACGAAATGGCAGAATAGACTCAATGGGTTAAATGTCTTAATTCTACTCCCATTTCTTGTGGTCTTATTACACCACACCCAAAAATTGCCTTTCCCCAAGTGAGCTCAACCACAAGCTGCTCTAAAAAGCCATCTCATAGGCATTCTACAAATTCCCTCTCTAGGGATCCAGCACCAACCTAGTTTTCATAATCAATCTACATATTGAAATATCACATGACGATTGTAACATTACTCTTTTTTACATGCCTTTCTTAATGCCCATTGTAATTTGTATCCCACCTCCTGGCCACAGTTCGAGGGCCTGTATATACAGTAACTCCCATCAGGTTCTTTTTACCCATGCAGTTTCTTAATTCTATCTACAAGAATTCTACATCTTCTGATCCTATGTCACCTTTTTCTAAGGACTTTTACTTCACTTTTTACCAACAGAGCAACCCAACCCTCTCTGCCTATGTGCCTGTCCTTTCAATACGAAGTGTGTCCTTGGATGTTATGCTCTCAACTATGATCATCTTTGAGCCACGACTCAGTGATGCCCCTGACATCATACCAGTCAAACTCTAACTGAGCTAGAAGATAATCTACCTTATTCCATATACTTGATGCATTCAGATATAACACCTTTGGTTCTATATTCATCATCCTTATTGATTTTGACCCCGGTTTCACTTCAACTCCTCCAACTGACTGCAATATTGCCTTTTCATCTGCCTGTCCTTCCTCACAGTCTCTACTAGTATACCAAATGCTCCATCCTCAGCCCTATCACTCCAGTTTCCATCCTCCTGCCAAATTAGTTTAAATCCTTTTCAACAGCTCAAGCAAACCTGTCTGCAAGGATATTGGTCCCCCCTGGGTTCAGGTGTAACCTATCCTTTTTGTACAGGTCACACTTTCCCAATGATCCAGAAATATGAGACACTGCCCCTGCCAACAATTCCTCAGCCACACATTCACCTGCAAAATCATTCTATTCTTACTCTCACTGATGCATGGCACAGGCAGCAATCTGGAGATTACTACCCTGGAAGTCCAGCTTTTCAGCTTTCTACCTAACTCCCAATAGTCTTTCTTTGGGACCTCCTCCCTTTTCCTACCTATGTTATCAGTACCTCATCTTCCTCATCTTCCAGTTGCTCACCCTCCCCCTTAGGAATGTTGTGGACCTGATATGAGACAACCCTGACTTTGGCACATAGGAGGCAACATACCATCTGGGTGTCTTTATCAGATTCACAGAATTTCCTGTCTGGTCCTCTAACTATGGAACCCCCTATCACTATTGCACTCCTCTTCTCCCCCTGCCCTTCTGAGCCGCAGAGCCAGACTCAGTGCCAGAGACCTGACTGCTGTGGCATTCCACTGGTAGGCCGTCCTCGCCAATAGTATCCAAAGAGGAATGACCACAGGGGTACTTTGCACTGGCTGCCTATTCCCTTTCCTTCTGCAGCTCCTATCTATAACCTCCTCATTCTCACATATGAGCTGAAGGCCAACGAGCTGCAGTTGTAATTTCTTAACACAGTCTCTAAGGAGATGCAGGTTGATGCACTATGCAGATGTAGTCATCAGGGAGACCAGAAGTCTCCCAGAGTTCACACACCTTACACAAAGAACATACCACTAACTGTGGACTCATTCTCAGTGCACTAGCCATGTACTAATGGAGAAAGAAAGAGAAAAAAATTCTAGAAACTTACTTAGAACACTTTGTCCTGATTGCACAGGCCTCTTCTTGCTCTAGTCTGTTGAACCGAAACCTCCCACTAACCCTGGTCAGTTCTGACAATGACTACTCTAATTACTCCTCCCTCCTTTTTATTGGCTCAAGTAAATCTCCCCCACCTTCTTACACTAACCCCTCATCTTTTTTTCTCCAGTCCTGATGAAGGGTCTCGGCCGAAAACGTCGACTGTACTCTTTTCCATAGATGCTGCCTGGCCTGCTGAGTTCCTCCAGCATTTTGTGTGTGTTACTTGGATTTCCAGTGTCTGCAGATTTCCTCTTGTTCCCAACGAGATTTTTTTCTCTTCAAATGGCTCCCACTCTGCAACAATGTCCCTTGTTCACCCACTATTTCAAATCATAGAGCAGAAAGAGGAGACTGTGTGTGTGTGGGGGGGGGGGGGGGGATGTGGAGTGAAAGATGCACTTAGTGGTAGGATCCTGTTGAAAATGGCTGACATTATGGAGAAGAATGAGTAGGATACGGAGACTCATGGGGTGGAGGTAAGGAGAAAGGGATGTTAATGAGGCATAAAGATGGGTGAGGATGAATGTCAGGGAAATGGAGGAGACATTGATCGTAGAGGATGGGGAAACACCATTATCTGAGGGAGGACATCTCAGATATTCTGGAATAGAAAGTCTCATCCTGAGAACAGATGTAGCTGAGACAGAGGAACAGAGAAAATGGAATAACATTTTTACAAGTATCAAGGAGGGAAGGGATATAGTCAAGATAGCTGTGAGAGTCAGTAGGTTTGTAAAAGTTGTCAGTAGACAGTCTGCATTCAGAGATGGAGACAGTGAGATTGATAAAGTGGTGAGAGGTATCAGAGATGGACCAAGTAAATTTGAGGGCAGGGTGGAAGTACAGGCAATGTTGATGAAATTGATAAGCTCAGCATGGGTGCATAAAGCAGCACACATTCAGTCATCAATGTACTGCAGGAAGAGTTGGGGAGCATTACCAGGGTATGCTTGGAACATGGACAACAAAAAGGCAAGCATAGCTTGGGCCCATGTGAGTGCCCATGGCCACACCTGGGGTTTGGAGAAAGTGAAAGGAGCCAAAAGAGACATGTTGAGAGTGAGAACCAGTTCTGCCAGGAGGAGGAGGGTGGGAGTGAAGGGGAACTGGTTAGGTTCTCAGTGGTTACGGTTAACTGCATGACAATTTTTATTCCTTGTTTGCAGGCAGTAAATTTTGAAGGTTAATATAAAGTACTCATGTAGTATCCCAACCATGAATTGTATCAACTTACTGTATAATAATGCAGCAAGGTGTCCTAAGATATTTCTCAGGAACATTATCAAAGGGAACTTGATGCAAGGTTATTGGAGCAGATGACCAAAAGCTTGGTGAAGGAGTTTGGTTTTGGGTTCTGATTACGGACTGAATTCCACAAAACCTACCAAAGGTGGCAGCAGAGGAGTAGGCTGTTAGCTGGGCATGTCTATGAGGGGTCTCACTGGTTCAAAGTCTCATGACTTCACTTCAAATATGAGAAAGAGAGCAGTCTGAAAAATAGGGCTTGTACATGCAATCGGTGGGAAGTTTCATGAGAAAAGACTGGAACGGTTATGTTTGCATTTGTTAGAATTTAAAATAGTATGTGGGGATGTTTGAAACATGTAAAATAAGTCAAATCTTATGAATTATATAGGAGCAGTAGGATACAGACTGCCTCCTCTTGTAGGAGATGCTTTCTTCTCCATTTCTTTATCACTTTCACCAATCAACTTACCAGCTCTTTACTTCACTCCTCCCCCTCTCCCAGTTTCACATATCACCTACCACTTTGTACTTCCTGAGGAGACTGAGGTCCTTTGGAGTATGCAGGCTTACTCCTTCATGTTCTGCCGGTCTGTTGACGCAGGAACAATCTCCTATGTGCTGGTGTGCTGGAGCAATGGCATCAACACCAGTGATGCCAATAGGCTCTATAAACAGATTAGAAAAGCTGGCTGTGTAATAGGAGTCAAACTGGACACACTGGAGGCTGTGGGAGAACAAAGGACTCTTCAGAATATCCAGGCAAGTCTGGACAATATTTCTCACCCTCTGTTGGCTGAACAGAAGAGCACTTTTAGTAATAGACAAAGGCAACTGCGCAGCTCCAAAGAGCGCTACATGAGGTCATTCTTACCCTCGGCCATTAGGCTCTACCAGAAGTCGACCTATAGCTGGGGAAGTGATGACCCCCTCTTATTAGACTTTATTAAAGTCTGTTTAGCTCTGTTTATTGCAGACTGTTTATCACCGTGCGCAATACTGCCTTCACATCTTATCTGGCCAATGTGAATGAATGTGCACCGTTATTGTATAACATTACAGTAATTTTTCCACTACTATCTTATCAATGTGAACTTATAAATCTTGCACATCTTATTTTTAAGGTAACTTATTTTTTATTCTTCTTACTTATTTTCTAATATTTGATTATCTGTGCACTTGTAATGCTACTGGTTCACTGTAATTTCCTTTTGGATCAATAAAGTATATGTCTATCGATCTATCTACTTCTTCCTCCCCTTCCCCCACCTTCTTACACTGACTTCTTCTCTTCCTTTCAAATCCTGACGAAGGGTCTCAGCCCAAAATGTCAACTGTTTATTCCTTTTCAGCACTTGGTGTGTATTGCTTTAATTTCCAGCATCTGCAAATTTTATTTTGTATCTGATTCCTTTTTCTCAGTTCCTTCATCACCATCACATCTGTTCCCAGGATGAGGATTTCCTTTCTAGGACATCAGAGATGTCTTCCTTTTTCAAAGAATGGGGTTTCCCTTCCTCCACCATTGATGCTGCCCTGACTCGCATCTCCTCCGTTTCCCAGACATCTGCGCTCAGCATATCTCCCCGCCATCTTAAAGCGTAAAGATTTCTCCTGTTCTCACCAAGCACCCCATGAGCCGGTTACATCCAACACATTATTCTCTGCAATCTCCGCCATCTTCAATGGAATCCCACCACCTCCACTCTCCACTTTCTGCCGGGGTCACTCCCTCCTTGATTTCTTTGTCCATTTGTCCCTCCCCACTAATCTCCCTCCTGGCAGATATCCCTGAAAGAGACAGAGATGCCACACCTGCCCATTTACCTCCTCCCAAACGTCCATTCAGGGCCCCAAACAGTCCTCCTGGTGAGCCAACACTTCAGCTGCGAATCTGTTGGGGTCATCTATTGTATCCAGTGCTCCTGATGTGGCCTCCTCTACATTGGTGAAACCTGACATAAATTTGGGGACCGCTTTGTCGAGCACCTCCACTCTACCCACCAAAAGCGAAATTTACCGGTGAGCAGCCATTTTAGTTCCTATTCCTGCCCCCATTTGACATGTCATTGCATGGCCTCCTCTTCTGCCATGAAGAGGCCACTCTCAGCGTGGGAGAGAAACACCTCATATTCTGTCTAGATAGCCTCCAATCTGATCGCATCAACATCGACTTCTCTTTCCAGTATTTTTTTTTTCTTTTCTCCTCCCCCTTCCATCTTCTTCTATTCCCCACTCTGGCCTCTTACCTCTTCTCCTCACCTGCTTATCATCTATCCCTGGTGCCACTCTTTCTTCCCTTTCTCCCATGATCCACTCTTCTCTCCTATCAGGTTCTTTCTTCTCCTGCCCTTTACCTCAACCTCCCACCTGGCTTTACCTGTCAACCGTTTAGCTTGTTGTCCTTCCCCCACCCTGCTCCATTTATTCTGGCGTCTTCCCCCGCTCTTTCCAGTCCTAATGAAGGGTGTCATCTCAAAATGTCAACTATTTATTCATTTCTGTAGATGCCAATTGACCTGCTGAGTTCCTCCAGCATTTTGCGTGTGTTGGTCTGGATTTCCAGCATCTGCAGAATCACTTGTGTGTATGGCTTACTTGCCTTCATTAGGTGGCGTGTCAGGAGAAGTCATGTTGCAGTTGTATATAAAAAAAATGATTAGGTCACAACAGAATAGAAGAGGCTTATCAGGATGTTGCCCGTATTCAAAGTATTAGCTATGAGAGGAGACGGGACAAATTTGGATTGTTTTCTCCAAACTGCTGGAAGTGAAGGGGAGACCTCCTAGAAGAAGAAAAAATCATGAGAGGCATAGATAGGATAGGTAGTCAGAGTCCTTTTCCCAGAGTAGAAATATTAAATACTAGAGGACATAGATTTGAGGTGATGGGGGGGAAAGTTTCAAGAATTAGAAGGCTAATTGTTTTTATACACAGAGTGGTAGACACCTGGAATGTTCTGCAAAGGGAAATCATGGAAGCTGTACAACTAGTAAAGTTTAAGAGGCATTTAGAGAGGAACATGAATGGGCAGGGAATGAGGGAATACCAACCATGTGCAGGTAAATGGGATTAGTTTGGAATGGCATTACAGACAGCATGGCTTAAAGGCCTATTCCTGTGCTGTACTCTTCTATGTTCTATGTCTTCTGTCTTGTATAATCCTTCTTATACCTGACTTTACCTTAGTACCTTCAGTTCTTCACTGCCTGTGCTGGTGATGCCTCCCTCCCAGATGTGTTGAACAACGTCTATGCTCGTTTTGAGGCGGAAAATGACATGCTGACGAGGAAGACCACTCCTCCTCCCAATGACCAAGTGTTGTGTCTTACCTTGGCTGATGTGAGCAAAACTCTATGCAGGGTCAACCCACAGAAGGCTGCTGGACCAGACAATATTTGTGGCAGAGTGCTCAGAGGATGTGCAGACCAGCTGGCAGATGTTCTCACTGACATCTTCAAGATCTCTCTGAGCAGCGCCGTCGTTACAACGTGCTTCAAGGCCACCACCATCGTCCCCGTGCCAAAGAAGTTTTCACTGTCCTGCCTCAACGACTACCGTCCCGTTGCACTGACATCCATCATCATGAAGTGTTTTGAGAGGCTTGTCAAGAGGCACATCAAGACCCTGCTGCCCCCCTCACTGGACCCCCTGCAGTTCGCGTACCGTCCCAACCGTTCAACAGATGACACCATTGCCATCACCCTCCACCTGGCCCTAACCCACCTGGACAAGAAAGACACGTACGTTTGAATGCTGCTCATAGACTTCAGTTCAGCATTCAACACAATCATTCCTCAGAAACTGATTGGAAAGCTGAGCCTACTGGGCCTGAACACCTCCCTCTGCAACTGGATCCTAGACTTCCTGACTGGGAGACCTCAGTCAGTCCAGATTTGAAACAGCATCTCCAACACCATCACATGGAGCACGGGGGTCCCCCAGGGCTGTGTGCTCAGTCCACTGCTGTTCACTCTGCTGACCCACGACTGTGCTGCAACACACAGCTCGAATCACATCATCAAGTTCGCCGATGACACGACCGTGGTGGGTCTCATCAGCAAGAATGATGAGTCAGCATACAGAGAGGAGGTGCAGCGGCTAACCAACTGGTGCAGAGCCAACAACCTGTCTCTGAATGTGAACAAAACAAAAGAGATGGTTGTTGACTTCAGGAGAGCACAGAGCGACCACTCTCTGCTGAACATCGATGGCTGCTCCGTGGAGATCGTTAAGAGCACCAAATTTCTTGGTGTTCACCTGGCCGAGAATCTCACCTGGTCCCTCAACACCAGTTCCATAGCCAAGAAAGCCCAGCAGCGTATCTACTTTCTGCGAAGGCTGAGAAAAGTCCATCTCCCACCCCCCATCCTCACCACATTCTACAGAGGATGTATCGAGAGCATCCTGAGCAGCTGCATCACTGCCTGGATCAGAAGTTGCACCGTCTTGGACCGCAAGACCCCGCAGCGGATAGTGAGGTCAGCTGAAGGGATCATCGGGGTCTCTCTTCCCGCCATTGCAGACCACACCACACGCTGCATCCGCAAAGCTAACAGCATTATGAAGGGCCCCACGCACCCCTCATACAAACTCTTCTCCCTCCTGCCATCTGGCAAAAGGTACCAAAGCATTCGGGCTCTCACGACCAGACTGTGTAACAGTTTCTTCCTCCAAGCCATTAGACTCCTCAATTCTCAGAGTCTAGTCTGACACCAACCTACACACACACTCAACTGAACACCACTCCACTCCCTTTGCAATTTTTTGCTCATTTTTCTCAGTTCCTGCTAAAACATTGTTTACATTTACATCATTTATTATTATATTGTAATTTGTCCTTTACTGTGCTTATTGTCTTGTTTATTAATTATTGTACTGCCTTGTGCTGTTTTGTGCACTTTATGTAGTCCCGTATAGGTCTGAAGTCTAATGTAGTTTTGTGTTGTTTCATGTAGCACCAGGGTCCAGGAGGAATGTTGTCTCATTTTTACTGTGTACTGTACCAGCAGTTATGGTTGAAATGACAATAAAGATGACTTGACTTGACTTGAATATATATCAAAACTAAAAGTACTTGCTGTTGAAGGTCGATTACTGGGTTTCCTACAAAAGATAAACTAACAATATTTTTGACCAGCGGCCAATCCAGGTATCAGAAGTTTGGAGAGGAGGGGACTTCAATCAGGTCCACTGCCCAAGGATAAAAGGCAGGAGTGGGTTGTGGCAGCTTAACAGAGCTCTGACCAGCAACCAATCGGTGTTTGGGATTAATTAGTAAAAGCAAATTAAAGGACAGCAGAGGCAATCACAGCGGTCTTCATCTGAGTGGACATAATCGGATTGGTGGTCTTAAAGCTTTAGGTCTTTGAGGCTTCAGCGAAGCAAGGCTTCATTCAGAGAAAGCAAAGGAAAGAAAAGCTTAAGTTTTTTCATTCTCTTTTTTTACATCTGCTCAACTAGGACAGCAGAGATAACAGCAGGATAGTGCAATGCTCCATCTTGCAGGATGTGGGAAGACAGGGAGACCGTCAATGTCCCTGACAACTACAACAGTGAAAAGTGTATCCAGCTGCAGCTCCTACCAAACCACGTTAAGGAGTTGGAGCTGGAACTGGATGATCTCTGGAGCATTCAGGAGGCTGACAGGGTGGTAGACAGGACACATAGGAAACTGAGTGACAGCCAGGAAGGGGTTAAGGAGCCAGTGTGGAGTACCCCTGTGACCATTTCCCTCAACAACTGATAGATCACTTTGGATACTGTCAGGGGTGATGACCAAACCGAGGGAAGTCACAGTGATCGGCTCTCTGGCACAGTGTCTGTCTCTGTAATTCAGAGGGAAGGGAGTGGGGGAGAAGAGGCATGATGTGGTGATAGGGGATTCGTTAGTGAGGGGAACAGACAGTTAGCTCTGTAGGCGAGAAAGAGTTCTCAGACATCTTCAGAAGAATGAGGGGTGACCTCATTGAAACCTGTCGAATGGTGAGAGGCCTTGATAGAGTGGATGTGGAGAGGATGTTTTCTATGGTGGGAGAGTCTAAGACCAGAGGACACAGCCTCAGAAATGAGGGGCATCCTTTTAGAATGGAGATGAGGAGGAATTTCTTTAGCCGGAGAGTGATGAATATGCGGAATTCGTTGCCACAGGCAGTTGTGGAGGCCAAGTCTTTATGTATATTTACAGCAGAGGTTGATAGATTCTTGGTTGATCATGAAAGGATACGGGGAGAAGGCAGGAGATTGGAGCTGAGAGGAAAATTGAATCAGCCATGATGAAAAGGTGGAGCAGACTCAATGGGCCAAATGGCCGAATTCTGCTCTGATATTTTATGGTCTTAAGGTTGTTTTGATAGTCAGCTCCACAGCCTGCTCTGTTGCTTGCATTACTCATAATTTACCAGGAGAATAGATGCTATGCACATCTCATTCTTTTCTAATTGGATTAGCTCTAATATTAAGCAGACTTCATTGTTTTTCCTATTGTTCCATTTTTCTTTTCTGTGAAAGACATCATTTTGTAGCTCAGCTGTGCTTTGTTGTTCTGACTGAGAATACTTGGCCTCCTTAGAGGAACAAAATTGTGATAAATGACTACTATTGCATCTGTAACAAGAATTTACCTCATATGTAGTCAGAATTGATGAACTTGTTGCAGGCAAAGAGCTTTTGCTGCTCCCTGTAACACAGGCCACTCATATTTGATTGCACTTCTAGGAATTCCTTGGCAAATTTGTTGGCATTTTTCCCTGGCACTTCCTTCAAGACTGCAATCTTCTGAAGCAGGTCAGATGTGAGATTGCCCATTTAACAATTTAGACAGAATCCATTGACATTTATGCCTCACACAAATACAACCCAAATTCAATAAAGTTACGATGTTTGGATAACCTTTCTATATAACAGTGTACAAAGAAGTTGTTGCCCATTTCTTCTTTGCTTTCATTCCTTGTGCCAGACCTGCAATGGTCTGCTATTTGAAATTGTTGTGGATTTAAGCTATTTCCAATCTCTGCCTTACTTATGTAAATGGAATATCTTTGCCAATCTGTGGAACTACCAGATTTGTAAGTGTGTGAAAGGTTTCAAAGTAAATCTTCATCAATAAAAAATAAACTCTTTCACCAGCTTGGAGCAGTATTCACACCTTGAACATAATTGTCTGCATCAAGTGTACTGCTAGCTATTAAGGGCATTTACGAGCCTCTTTCTGTCCACTATGAAATATATACATACTGTTAGGCTGCCTGTCTTCACTTGTGGAATAAATTATCCATATGAAACAATGTAAACTTAAATATTACATCAAGGAAAATTAAAGACCGAGATAATTTATCATTCCAATGTATACTAAGGAAGCAACAGTCAGAGTTTGTAGTCTGCAGCAGGCAAATACCAGATATTCTTTGCACTTCCACTGGTTTGTAGAGATTCAATGGTCATCACCTTTGACTTCCAATCTCTCGCAATATTCCATTGTCGTTTTGGCATCCATGCAGTTGCTTTTGGTAAGATGTATCCATTGGTCTCACAATTTGGTGTACAGGTGGCCAACATGTTTCCATCACTGTGTTTAACGTGCAAATTTGCACACGCTATATTGGAACCATATTGGATCTAATAATGACTGTACCGCTAGACTGGATAACAATGGTGCCACTAATGCCTAGTGTTCAAAATGAATACGGGATCAGTCATTTAGCACTGGAAAAGATCCAAGCACCTACCCTAGTTAAATGGATAAATATAGTAGCATGTTAGCTGATGCATGATTTCTACTGATCAAGAAGCAAAATACAAAACAGTAGATACAAACTTAATATGTTGGAGAACTCAACTGGTAAGGTAGCTGGCTATTGTAAAGATGCAACACAACCTTTGCCAGAACTTTAAATTCAAATTAACCATGAATTGTATTTGCTGTAACCCTTCAACTTTGGAGCTGAAAATATCTGGAACATTTCAGTGAATGTCGTGCATTTTTATTTAAGGGATGTCATGGAGAATGGAAGACAGACAGGGTGCATGGTTTCTCATAGTGAGCAGGGTGAAATTTATAAATGTCACCTACAGGTGCCATATGTCAGCCTAGATATGTACATGGGTTTGTAGGTGTGAGGGAGGAACGGGACATGCTTTGCTGTTGTCGTTTTGTTGCTTGTTGTGTCCTGTGTTGTTCTGCTGAGCATTGTGGGTACGAATATGTGGCAACACTTGCAGGCTGGTCCCCATGAAATCCTGGATGTGTTAGCTGTTAACGTA
Source organism: Mobula birostris (assembly GCF_030028105.1). Lineage (NCBI taxonomy): Eukaryota > Metazoa > Chordata > Chondrichthyes > Myliobatiformes > Myliobatidae > Mobula > Mobula birostris. The sequence continues at coordinate 34,488,895 of NC_092377.1, forward strand.
AGTTAGCAGCGTATTTCATTGTATGTTTCAATGTACATGTGATAAATAAATCTGAATCTTGAATCTAGATATGCCATGGTCAGAAAATCTTCCACACACTTTATGTCCAATCATTATGTGACTCTACACTATACCAGCAGCTGTCACATGCGTCATATACAGTTCAGTGTCCACACCACATAGGAAGCATTACTGTGTGCCTGGGGCTATCTGATAACAACACAGGCCTGTCTTTGAACTGCACTTGCTTGACAGAGCTGGCTGTCTAATAGGCAACAGTGAGGACACTGACAGAGTTGGATTTGTCCAGAGATAACATTAAGTTTATCTTCAACAGAGCCATAATTACTTCACAAGGAATTTGGAGAAGAGATGAGGATCCCTCGTTTGCAAGCCTTGCAAATGAGGACAATACAGATAAAAGAAATGCCATGAAATCTGATACTAACATTGTCGCAGTTCTCCCCCTTTCTGCTGATACTGATAGCCTCAAGTTGCTGCTGACCAATACAACTTTGCTTACTTACAATGACACAATGAAGCCCTGCTAAACGTCAATATTCCCAAACAAATTTATCACAACCAGTCAAGCACCACAAATCAAATGCTCCTGTGCATTGCTTTAGTGTCTGTCTTTTGTATCCCTGTGCTGTGGTGCAGTATTTTCCCCGTGGCTGTGTTATGGATATTGGATAACTGTTGAATCTCTGTGGAGGAGGGTACAGATAGCCGTGTTTCTCCTTACCTAGACCTGGTTTCTGAGTGCACCCCCTCAGCATGAGTGGCAGCTGTCTGGCAAGGAAGACAAAGTAAGGAAACCCACAGAATGACAATCGTGGGGTAACACTTGTTATCATTCCAAGAAAGGAAAGCAGATGTGTGTTCCATGGAGCCAGAAGAACATAAGAAGCAGAAACAGGAATTGGTCATTCAGCTGCTTGGGCCTGCTTCACAATCCAATGACATCTGGTTGAGCAGATACTGGCTCATTGGTCTGTTTCTCATAACTACTGACAGCTGATAGACCAAAAAATCCCTCCAACTTGATCTTGAATATACTTGATAATTCAGCCTTTACAACTGAAGGAGCAGCAGAGAAACCTAAAGACTCATGACCCAGCAGACAGAAATACATCTTGGTTTCCTTTTGTGGACACACAAAACCAAATTCTGAATCTATGCCCTCAAATTGGAATCTCGTTCATTGAGGTGTCCTCAAATTGGAAACTCCTCCAATAAGGGAAAGATCCTCTCGGTATTTACATTGTCAAACCTGTTGGAATTTTATATCTCTCTCATACTTGAAAATCCAACGAGCAGAGGCCCATCCTGCTTGAACTTTCTTTTGAAGTCAGTCATTACAGGAATTACCTAATAAACTTTCTCTGAGCTGCCTCCAATCAAAGATTATACCTTCTTAATGAAGAAGACCAAACTGCATGCAGTACACTGGGTGTGGTCTCACTGATGCCCTGTACAGCTGTAGCAAAGGCCTTCCTAATTACTGCACCTGCAGTTTAACCTTTTGTGTTTCATGTACAGTGCAAGGAATGTAGATCCCCTTGTACAGGAGACAAGTCTCTTCAATCTTTTCTATTCTTTCAAACAAAGGAGATACTATCACATTTTCCTATATTACACTCCCAATTCTTGCCCACGTAATAAACCTATTTACATCTTTTCCACTGTTTCTTGCAAATTAGTTTGCAATCTATTTTTATTCAATAGGATCAGACCTTTTACCTAAGTTATGAACTAAGATTGCAATTATTTGAAGTTTTAGCACAGACCTTGTGGCTCCATAGTCAAGCTGAAAATGAACCATCAATCCTATCTCTCTTTTACAACACAGGCAAAATGCTGGAGGTACTCAGCACCTCAGGTATAATCAATGGAAAGGAGCAAACAGTTGACCTTTTTGGCCGAGACCCTTCATCAGGCGTCCTGGTAAAGTGTCTTGCCCTGAAACATCAACTGTTCTATTTTCAATAGACGCTGCCTGGCCTGCAGGGTTCCTCCAGCATTTTGTGTGTGTTGCTTGGATTTCCAGCAACTGCAGTCTTTCTCCTGTTTGTGTTTCTATCTCTGTTAATTAAGCAAGCTTCCATCAAATCATTGAGGGATATAGCACTGAAACAAGCCATAAGACCATAAGACAAAGGAGCAGAAGTCGGCCATTCAGCCCATCGAGTCTGCTCCGTCATTTTATCATGAGCTGATCCATTCTCCCATTTAGTCCCTCTCCCCCGCCTCCTCACCATAACCTTTGATGCCCTGGCTACTCAGATACCTATCAATCTCTGCCTTAAATACACCCAATGACTTGGCCTCCACTGGTGCCCATGGCAACAAATTCCATAGATTCACCACCCTCTGGGTAAAAAAATTTCTTCACATCTCTGTTCTGAATGGGTGCCCTTCAATCCTTAAGTCATGCCCTCTCGTACTAGCCTCCCGCATCATGGGAAACAACTTTGCCACGTCCAGTCAGTCCATGCCTTTCAACATTCGAAATGTTTCTATGAGGTCCCCCCTCATTCCTCTAAACTCCAAGGAATACAGTCCAAGAGTGGACAAATGTTCTTCATACGTTACTCTCACTCCCAGAATCATTCTAGTGAATCTTCTCTGCACCCTCTCCAACGTCAGCACATCCTTTCTTAAATAAGGAGACCAAAATTGCCCACAGTGCTCCAAGTGAGGTCTCACCAGCGCCTTATAGAGCCTCAACATCACATCCCTGCTCCTATACTCTATTCCTCTAGAAATGAATACCAACATTGCATTCACCTTCTTCACCACCGACTCAACCTGGAGGCTAACCCTAAGGGTATCCTGCACAAGGACTCCCAAGTCCCGTTGCATCTCAGAACTTTTAATTCTCTCCCCATTTAAATAATTGTCTGCCCGTTTATTTCTTCTGCCAAAGTGCATAACCATACACTTTCCAACATTGTATTTCATTTGCCATTTCTTTGCCTATTCTTCCAATCTATCCAAGTCTCTCTGCAGACTCTCTGTTTCCTCAGCACTACCAGCCCCTCCACCTATCTTCGTATCAGTCAGCAAACTTAGCCACAAAGGCATCTATTCCATAATCCAAATCGTTGATGTACAACATAAAAAGAAGTGGCCCCAACATGGACCCCTGTGGAACACCACTGGTAACTGGCAGCCAACCAGAATGGGATCCCTTTATTCCCACTCTCTGTTTCCTGCCAATCAGCCAACGCTCTATCCACGTATGCAACTTTCCCATAATTCCATGGGCTCTCATCTTGTTAAGTAGTCTCGTGTGTCACCTTGTCAAAGGCCTTCTGAAAATCCAAATGTACAACATCCACTGCATCTCCCTTGTCTAGCCTACTTGTAATTTCCTCAAAAAATTGTAATAGGTTTGTCAGGCAGGATTTTTCTTTAAGGAATCCATGCTGAGTTCTGCCTATCTTGTCATATGCCTCCAGGTACTCCATAACCTCATCATTGACAATCGACTCCAATAACTTCCAACCACCGATGTCAAGCTACCTGGTCTATAATTTCCTTTTTGCTTCCTTGCCCCCTTCTTAAATAGCAGAGTGACACTTGCAATCATCCAGTCCTCCGGAACCATGCCAGAATCTATCCACTTTTGAAAGATCACCGCCAATGCCTCTGCAATCTCCACAGCTACTTCCTTCAAAACAGGAGGGTGCATTTCATCTGGTCCAGGAGATTTATCTACCTTTAAACTATTCAGCTTCCTGAGTACTTTCTCTGTCGTAATTGTGACCATGCACACTTCTCTTCCCTGCCACCCTCGAGTGTCCGGTATACTGCTGATGTCGTCCTCAGTGAACACTGATGCAAAATACTCGTTCAGTTCCTCCGCCATCTCCTTATCTCCCATTACAATTTCTCCAGCATCATTTTCTATCAGTCCCATATCTACTCTCACCTGTCTTTTACTCTTTATATACTTGAAAAAGCTTTTAGTATCCTCTTTGATATTATTTGCTAGCTTCCTTTCATAGTTCATCTTTTCCCTCTTAATGACCTTCTTAGTTTCCTTTTGTAAGCTTTTAAAAACTTCCCAATCCTCTGTCTTCCCACCAATTTTTGCTTCCTTGTATGCCCTCTCCTTTACTTTAACTTTGGCTTTGACTTCTCTTGTCAGCCACGGTTGCATCCTTTTTCCATTCAAAAATTTCTTCTTTTTTGAAATATACCCATCTTGCACCTTCCTCACTTCTCGCATAAACTCCAGCCACTGCTGCTCTGCCGTCCTTCCCACCAGTGTCCCCTTCCGGTCAACTTTGGCCAGTCTGCCTCCTGAACCCACACAAACTTTTAACAACCCATTTACACTAATTCCATATTAAAAAATGACTCTCCATATTTGCAGCTCCTACTGATTCTACTACTCACTTGTAGTCTATGGGCAATCTACAATGGCCAATTAATCTTCCAAATTGCATGCCTTTGGAATATGTATGGAAACCAAAGCAGCTAACGGAAATGCACACAGTCACTGGGAAAAAGTGTTAATTCCACTGAGGCAGCACCCAAGATCATAGTTGAACCTGGGGCTCCTGCACCATCTGACAGCTGTGCCACACTCTTCACATTAAAATATTACCTATCTCCATACCTTGTATGGAGATTTTCCAATGCACTGCTGACTTTCCAAGTCCAGTGACCTTTGAAAGATCAAGATTACTTCAGATACTTCTTTTAAGAGCTGAGGATGCATGCCGTCAGATCCAGTCACATCAACTCAAGAGAGTGACATCTCTGCAATCCTAGTTAACCAGTGCAGAGGTTAACTGATACAATGACACCCAAAGACTTTTTTCGGTATTGAAATCCAGAACCACAAAGGCAGAATGCTGAAACTGCAAAAAGTTTCAGCACATGTTATAGTATCCAAATGTTGTGTGAAAAGTCAATGCCACAATGGAAGCTGATACACAGCCATCAGATGCTGCATGACATTTAAGTCTTTGTGTTCTAAAGGACTTGCTCATGTTTTGCCTATTGGGGTTGATGGGTTGTAGTATCTTCACAAGGACTGAAGCAAAGATGAAGCAGATGTTTGTATACCTCTTGGTCATGCATGAATCTATCCTCCTCCTGCTGTTGACTGATGCAGGAAGTCCTCTGTAGCACTACCTTTACTTCCCAGGTATTGGCTGTGTTCAGAGTCTGGAGATTCTGAATAACAAAGGAAAATGCTGTTGCACCTTTATTTACATCCTTTTCTCATTCGTTTGGGAATGTGCAATAGAAATAATGTGGGAATGAGCATTAAGTTTAAATGTTGTCTTCTCTACTGTCTCAGCTCCATCATTGGTTACAGTCTCTGCAATGCCCAGCCCAATGGTATTGAATATTTTATCCTTCAAAGGGTTAAGGTACTGCAGCTAAACCTTTCATCAAATGTTTTGTTGCTGCCCCTGAATCACTTACTTATGCAAGGGGAATGGACATTGGTGATAAAGGGCAGTGTGGTCAAGTTATGTGCTTAGCACACTAGAAGAGACAGAAATGAATGTATGCTAACACAGATGTGGTACAGAACTCTGGAGAACTCCAAATGCCATGTGCGATCGGAGGATGCTCCCTTTACTCCATCTCTGTGCCTCATACTTCCCAACCCATATTATAAAGTTGTCTCCAATTCAATATCCTCTTATTATTTCTGATAATAACCTGTTACATGGACCATTATTAACAGAAACCACCCAGGCACACAACAGTCCAATATGTCAGTTACATCCAGTGTACTGCAAAAGAATAGGGCTATATGAACAGAAGGAAAGATCAATTAAGTTATGTGAAAAAGTAGCAGAAAGCACTAGAGGCAGATGATTGCAATTGAAAGCCACACAGAATGACAGACTGAAGAAGAAAATAAACAAAGCATGGAATAAAGGGGTGGAGTAAAAGGAAACAAAGAAATTATTAGAGATTTATTGTAGATGTTTCGATGAGTGATCCTAAAAAAAAAATCATCTATGAATCCCAAAGCAAGACTGTCCAGCCAATTTGGTGTCAGTACAAAAAAACAGTTCATTCTACAAATATTTCACTGAGGAATTGGAATTAAAAGGTGAAGATAGGCAATAGGTGTGCTTGACCTGTGGATTTCTTGCAATATTATTATGGGTAAAACGGGAAGGGAAGGTATGTAGGATCATGTGATTTGGAATGAGAAAGCTAGCTTCAGGAACCATAATTATTCTTTTGAGAGAAGGATAAATCATTCTGGCAGTAGCAACAACCTGTAGCTGAGGTGGGTGGAGCCCTGATCTGAGGCACATCTGCTTCATTTCCTTCATCTTGGATTAGGACCCTGATAATTTATCTTCAAAGGATATTCATCAAACAGTCACTATGACCCCTCTAATTTAACCTCTTCTGAGCCGCTTGCCTTGTGGGGGTTGGGTATATGTTATTTTTATTCAATAATTTTCTACACCCTCCAAATTAAAATCAAGTCTTGTTTGTGGATTAAGAGAGGACGATTGCATTTCTTTTCTTCAATCTTCTTTCTGTACAGTTAGCTAATCTCCCTACACATCTGCTTCTTTAATTATTACATTGGAAGTTTACACTTATTTTGATGATGTTACCTCTAACTTCACTTTCAAAGGAGGAAGTGTCATATAATGTTAGATGAAGAATTCAATCATCTTTTGGAACCTGTACAGTATTGGCAGGGTCAGCACATGTTGCCTACCCCTAATTGCAGATGAGAAGGTGGTGGAGAGATGCCTTCCTGAATCCCTGTAGTATTGCTGATGCTACTCCAAACGACTATTGCAGAGGATCTTTCAGAAGGTTGAATGAGCTGGATACTCTGAACTACTACAGTATGTTCCCGTAGGACTGCGAGCCTTGACCTACTTGCTGGGAGAGGAAGTGTGTTTCAGAGGTGAATATGGAGAATTCTTAGCAAGTGGCTTCAAAGCAATTTGTCAGTAATATTTACAGTGGACATATGTCAGTGATGGAAGAAATATTTGTATACTGAGGTAGGTAAGTGGCCATTGGACTAGATAATGTGGCACTTCTCAAGTGTGGTTTAGTGTTGCATATGTCCAGATAAATGGAGAGTATTGCATCATACTCCCAAAGTGCATTGTAGATGATGGAAGGTTTTGAAGACGATGGAGTCACTCTCTGCAGGACAGCTATCTTCCAATCTCTTCCTGTAGTAATGTCATTGTATTTGCTTCTTAATGGTGATCAAAGAATACTAATGCTGAGCGACTCAGTGGAAATGTCATTGAATACCAAAAGCAAGTGTCTATTACTAGAGATAGTGATTGGTACTTATATGAATGTTACTAGCCACTTACCATCTCCCATTCAAGTGCTGACTCATCTAAGAGGCGTTCGGGCCTGGACTGCTTTATTTACTGAGGAGTGGTGAATTGAGAGTAAAAATTGTGCAATTATCAATGAAAATCCCTATTTTTGATCCAATGATGGAAGGAAGTAAGTGAAGTTGGTTAGGCCCAGGGCAATGTCCAGAAGAAATTCTGCAGTGATATACTGAGGCTGGGGTGTTTTGACCACATGAGTTTCCTTTGTAAAAGGTAGCACTTCAGCCAATGGAGCATTTACATCTTTAATTTCCTCTAACTTCAGTTCCATCAAGACTTCTTGATGCATGTGCACTTAATCAAAGGCTGGCTTTTGACAGTGTAGTCACTTTCATCTCACCTCTGGTATTGAATTCTCTGGTCCATGTTAGGACTAAAGCTGTGAAGATGTCAGAAAGCAAGTTATTCTGGTGAAACCTAAGTTGAGCATCGGTAAGCAATTTTTTGAAGAACAATTGCCACTTGATAACATCTTCCAACACTTGCTGATGACCGAGAAAAGATTAATTGAGAAATAATTAGGCAGTTTGAATTTTTCATGCTTTTTGAGAACAGGACATACCTGATACCAGTGTTGAAACTATACAGGAACAATATGTATAGTTCTGTTTTCAGTACAACATTTAGGATGTAGTCCAGTCCTACAGTTACTTTCTGCATCCAGCACTCTCAGAAGCTTTCAATGTCATGTGGAGTGAATTGAATTGACTGTAAGCTTGTTTTTGTGATAGAAGGGATCTCAGGTGGAAGCTTAAATGTACCATGCACTCACTACTCCTTGCAGAACATGGCTGCAAATTCTTCTGCCTTATCATGAGAACTCACAGCCTGGGCTATACCATTGTTGAGGCCGGTAATTTTTTTGCAACTACCCTCTAATTCCTGAATTATCCACATTGAAGTCAATAATGCTGCCATCTATCTATTGAACAGTGCCTCCTCCCATTTGGATAAGCAGGGCAGCACTGTGAGGATCATGTTTTTTGATTTCTCATGTGCCTTCAATACCATACAGTCCTCACTGCAGGGAAAAAGCTCCATTCAATGCAGGTTGACACTTACTTTGTATCCTGCAATATGGACTACCTGACTAGCAGACCACAGTTTGTGGCTTCAGAGCTGTGTAGCAGACATGGCTATAAGCAGCACTGGGCCCCGCAGGGGACTGCATTGGCTCCCTTCCTATTACATTGTATACCTCTGACTTTAGATACAACACTGAGTCATGTCATCTGCAGAAATTCTCTGATGACTCAGTAATAGTTGGGTGTATAAAGAGAGGATGGGAGGATGAATACAGGGCCCTGGTGGAGGACTTAGTCAAATGGTGGGAGCTGAATCATCTGCAGTTCAACATCACTAAGCCAAAGGAGATGATGATTGACTTTAGGAAGACTATGCCTGCACTGCTCCATTACTATTGGTGGTGAGGACGTGGATGTAATGAGTACCTACAAGTACCTGGGGATGCACTTGGATGACAGACTTGAGCTGAGCACCAACACAGAGGCTGTGTACAAGGAGGGTCAGAGTCGCCTCTATTTCCTGAGGAGACTGACGTCCTTTGGAGTATACAGACCTCTCCTTCACATGTTCTACCAGCCTATTGTTGCCAGAACAATCACCTATATGGTGGTGTACTGGGGCAATGACATCAACACGGGTGATGCCAACAGGCTCAATAAACTGATTAGAAAGGCTGGCTCCATTATAGGAGTCAAACTGGACACTCTAGAGGCTGTGGTAGAACAAAGAACCCTACAGAAAATCCTGGCAATTCTGGGCAATGTTTCTCACCCTCTGCATGCCACCTTGGCTGAACAGAGGAGCACTTTCAGTAATACACTAAGACATCTGTACTTCTCCAAAGAGCGCTATATGAGGTCATTTTTATCCTTGGCCATTAGGCTCTATAATGAGTCAACTTATAGCCAGGGAACTGAAGATCCCCTTCTGTTAGGATGTTTGAGGTAACTTATTTTTTATTCTTTCTTACTTCTCTTCTAATATTTGTATACTCATATATCTGTACACTTGTAATGCCACTGTGACTCTGTAGTTTCCTTAGGAATCAATAAAGTATCTATCTCTTTCTCTTTCAATCATTCACAATCAGAGGTGATTGAAATGCATGGATTCCTTAGCTGTCTACTCCATACAGTTTTGCTGTTTAGCTTCACCAAATTACTTCCACAATTAGGGTTGCTCTTCTGCACTCATCACAGCAGCAGTACCGATTGCTTGATTGTCATAATGGAATGCAAGATGTGCTGGGGCCGGAGGTTAGAGGCAGCAGTACCATGTATTTCTACTGCTGTTGATGGTCACAGCATCTCAAGGCTATTACTTTTGAGCTGCAACATGCTTTGAAACTATCCTATTTATCACAATTAGGACCTCAAAACACAACGGAAGATGCCATCAATGTGATGATGCACTTATTCCGGGCTAGGACCACAAAGTGTCACTTTGACCAATTTTACAGCAGGTCATGAAGTGCTGTAAATTTATTCTTTGTGTTGTTTTTTCCCACAGCCCCAACCTGGCAGCAATGTCCATAGTGATTTGGCCATTTTTTATCTGTATTGTTGCCACTAAGTCATCCTCAGGGACTAACATTAAAGTTCCCCACATCAAGTTCATTCTGTCATGGTGACCCTATGTGCCTCTTTCAAATGTTGTTCAACATGGCAAAGCAGTTGAGGTGGTTTGGCGTTTAATGACTAGGAGGTTTCCTTGCCCATGAGACAGCAGGGTGAAAATCCAAAAACTGAGAGATCAAACCCTACCAAAAGAGGCTGAATGAGCTCTGACAAATTTCTAGAAAGGAGAAAACTGAAGGGAGACCTGATCATGTTTAAGATTATTAAAGACTTGGTTTGGGTGGATTTGGAGAGATGGGAGAGGAGAGTGCAGGAGACAGTAAGAAAGATGATTATAAATATCAAATAGTGATATTGTTGAGTATAGAGGTGATCAAGAGGAAGCTTAATACGCAGGAAAAGGAAAAGGAAGTGGATATGTTGAGAATTAGATAAAGAGAGATAGATGTCTTCTGTGGAACAAGCAATATTAATTGGTCTGTTAAGCCTATTTTTGTGTCGATATTGTACCTCAAATTATGAGAACTCTATTTTTATTGAAAATATAACTAATGAGTTGTCATATTAAAACTGTTACTATTTTTGTTCACTCTTAACACTTTAGCATCTGCTGTATCATCAAATACCAACCACCCTGGCTTTGGATTGTAGTTTATCATCTTAGGCATTCCCTGGCGTTCAAAAATGACATTTTAATTTTGGTCGTGTGGATTCTGAGGTAGGTATCAATGTCATAGTGTAAATAGAAGACCTTTCCATGAGGGATGTGATGGCCAATTGGGTGTGACGATTGGTTAGATAGTGAAATGGTCCTCCCCTGACTAATGGTATTGAGATTCTTCATACACTTCTGAATGCAGTTTTTCTACTTGAAGTGGCCATGGGTTAAGAGTTCCTAGAAACATTTCTTCTATCTGTCTGGTAATCACATCCCATGACAGAGATGGTATAGTGTCTGTTCCAGGTCTGAGATTTCATGAAACAAATGCTGTGACTAACCCAGTGTAGCTGAAAGAGTGTGTAGACTAGGGCCTCAACATTGTTGATTTTCGACTGGGAGAAGTGAGAATCAGAAGCAGGGTTATTATTACCGACATATGTCATGAAATTTGTTATTTTTGTGGCAGTGATATAGTGCAAGACAAAAAATACTATAAGTTATAATAAGCAAACAGTGTAAAAGAGGAATGTCATGGTAGTGTTCATGGACAGTGAACACCATGATGGTGCAGTGGAAGAAGTTGTTCTTAAAATATTGAGTGTGGGTTTTCTGGCTCCTATACCTCCTCATCCATAGTAGTAATGAGAACAAGGCATTGTCCCATATAGGGAGGGTCCTTAATGATGGATGCCACTTTCTTGAGGCATCACCTTTTGAAGCTGTCCCTGATCATGAGGAGAGTTGTGCCTGCGATGGAGCTATCTGAGTTTATAACCCACTGCTGCCTCTTTCGATCCAGTGCACTACAGCCCTTTGAATTTATTCCTGGAAAAAAAAATAGTTGGGAGTGTCAGGGACGGTATTTTGAACTGGCCAATTTCTGGAGATCATTTGATCTGAAAGCAGCAACTCTGTTACAGTGAGCTGAAACAACCAACACCTATTGATAGCTGACAACCAATCTCAGCCTGACGCTCACTGATTGACCATTGTTCCCAACAATGTCACAAATGTTCTTGGGTAAACCATTTAAACAGTCCTGCTTGGGACATACTGTTGAGTTTTGAGATTGTTGTAGTTGTGTGGTTTGACTGAAAAAAGGTTCATTTTGTGTCCCGGCTTTGTTTTATCGCTTGGCTTCGGGTCTCATTAGTAGTTATTGGTGAGTGAACACAACAAGCTCCCACACCTGAACCTTGCTCAGCAGTAATCAGGTAGATTTACTTTTGTAGGAAACAGTGGCGCAGAGAAGAGGCATTGCTTTTGCATGTAAAGGATAAAACATTTCAAGACAAGGTACTGGGAACAACAAATGATCCGAGAAATCAATCATTACAAAAATAAGAACACACAAACATAAAAAATAGGGTCAGGAATTGTGTATTTGCCCCCGCAACCTGCTCTGCTATTCAACGAGATTGTGGTAAGTCTTCTACTTCAACACTATTTACTGCCCCATTCCGTACTTCTTTAATATCCAAAATCTATGTTAATTTTGATTTTGAATGCAATCAATGGCTGAGCTTTCACAACCCTCCAAAGAATTTATAAGTTCACAACTTTATAAAATAATATATTTCTTTGTATTTATTATAATCCCTAGTTCTGGACTCCTTGTCTATAATATCCTCCTTGTATTTACCATGTTGAACCAATGAGGAATTTTGTATGTGTCAATAAATTTAGTGTTATTTCTTCTATTCATAATCTACTCAATCTCTCCTTAAGGGACAAACACAGCATCACAGGAACTATTTTAGTGAATCTTTTCTTTCCACTACATTCACACTTGTAATGAACCTCCGTCTTACAGCAAATGCATGCTTCTTTCAAATAAGGGGACCAAAATTGTTCATAATACTTTAGTTGTTCTCTCATCACAATCCTATAGAATTGTCATAAGGAATCTTTATTCTTGCACTCAGATCCTCTTTCAATAAAGGTCTACATTCCTATAAGCCTGTTTCATATGTATTTTGGCAGTATGATATTTTGGATTAAAGCCGACAAAATTGCTGGAATGGATCACTGATCTATTAATCCTACAATGGTGGTCCAGAAGTATTTTTACTTTCCCCACAAACAAATAAACAAAGTTATGGTTTGGAGTTCATCTGTATTTAAAAGTATTCATCCTTAACAGTTAAATCCTGCAGCAATATTTTACTCCAGGTACTACCTTGTGGATAAACTTGTTTTTTTTTATATAAGGTGTGTTATTCATTGATTTTAGAATAGCTAAGATCTAAATGAAATTAGATTTCAAATAAATCAAATCATAAAAATTTCATATAAATCAAAGATTTAGATTCTAAAAAACTATTTTGGCAGTTATTGTATTGAAACGTGTTTACCTTAGAAAATGATCAGAATGCTGACTCTAAGTACTAAAGTTATATTTCTTTTTCAGTACAGCAAAGAAAGAAGATAAACTTCCTTGTAACTACTTCCCATTAGAAATAGGGCACATAATGAAAATTATGCACACAATTTTAACTAAAAATTTTCAAGAAATCTTTGCTATGTATTCAATCTATAACTGAACGTGATGTAGGTGATGCTTAGGCGCTGAAATAAGTTATAATTTTACAATCAGACGTGTTTAATAAGATAAAAATCTCTTGCTCTAAATTGGTATGATGCAAAGAAATGTAAAATGTGATTCAAATCATAGCTGGGCAAGTTTGTTTCATGAAATAAACTTGTTTGAAAGAATGACTCCATGAATCTGTAAAGCACTGAAAATCTACCAATTACATATCTCATCCATTGAGTGTGAAGGAAGAAAAAAAACTGCTAGAGCTACAAAAACTTGCACACAGTTGTCAATAAACTGGGAAACATCTTGAATCTGAAAAGCCCGTGAATAAGCAAACATTACACGTGGAGTCATGGAACTGATTTTGGTTACGTCAAAATAATTGTGATGTGCATAACAAACCAATCCAAGATATTCAGAAGAATACTGTTTCTTGAAACAGTTCAGTTTACATTTAGAACACAGAACACCACAGAACAGTACAGGCCCTTCAGCCAGCAATTTTGTGCTGACCTTTTAACCTACTCTAAAATCACTCCTCCCATCTTACATACCCCTCCATTTTACCATCATCCATATGCCTATCTAAGAGTTTGTAAAAGCCCTTAATGTGTCTGTCTCTACACCACCCCTAGTAAAGCACCTCCACACATTCATCACACTCTGTGTGAAAAAACGTACCTTTCACATTCCCCATATACTTTCCTTCAATCACCTTAAAATTATGCTCTTTGTATTTACCAACTCTGCTCTGGGAATAAATTCTCTGGCTATCCACTTGAAATATGCCCCACTTATCATCTTGTACTCCTCTATCAAGTCACCTATTATCTTCCTTTGCTCCAAAGAGAAAAGCCCTAGTTTGCTCAACTTATCTTAATAATACATGCTCTCTAACCAAATTGCATCCAAGTAAATCCCCTCTACTCTGTCTCTACATCGCTCCTACATAGATAGATAGATAGATAGATAGATATATAATTTATTAATCCCGAGGGAAATTTGGTTTTGTTACAGCCGCACCAACCAAGAATAGAGCGTAAATATAGCAATACAAAAACCACAAACAAACAACAAAATGCAAAACTATGCCAGATGGAAAATAAGTCCCGGACCAGCCTATTGGCTCAGGGTGTCTGACCCTCCAGAGCTGCACGTTCGATGGACACAGGTAGGAACGACCTCCCGTGCCACCAAGTGTTGTATCAACATCCTTCCTATAATGAGCCAACCAGAACTGAGCACAAATTTATAAATGTGGTCTGACCAGGTTTTTATAGAGCTGGAGCATTATTTCACTGTTCTTGAACTCTATCCCCTGATTAATGAAGACCAACACATCAAACATCATTAACCACCCTATCATTTGCATGGCAACTCTGATGGATCAATGCATGTACATACCAAAAGTTCTCTGTTCCTCCAGACTGCTAAAAATCCTGCCATTAGCCCTGTATTCTGCCTTCAAATTTGACCTTGCAAAGGAAATCACCTCACACTTCTCTGGGTTGAATTGCATCTGCCATTTCTCAACCTGTCTCTGCATCCTGCATCCTGTCAATGTCCTGTTGTAACCTACAGCTACCTTCTGCACCATCTACAACTCCACCAACTTTTGTATCATCTGCAAACCAACTAACCCACCCTTCCTCTTCCTCATCCAAGACACTTATAAAAATCACAAACAGCAGGGGTCCCATAATCAGATCTCTGTGGGATCACTCCAGGAAGAATACGCTCCATTCACAACCCCCCTCTGCCTTCTGTAGGCAAGCCAATTCTGAATCGACAGAGCCAAATTATTTGATTCTTGATCCAGCTTGGAGCAGCGGCAACAATTGGGTTGCATCTAAAAGTCTTTTATTGCCGAGTACCAATAAAGCAATAAGGATCTGGATGATTTATTTTGAGTGATTTTGAAATGTACCAAATTTCAGAAAAAATATTAGACAACAGCATCCCTTTGAAGTATCATAAATTACAAAGTTAGGTTCATAGATATGACTTTGTTAAGTTTGAACTTCTTTAAAAAAATAAATTCTAAATTTGGCAATAAAAATTCCCATGCAGAAGATTAGATGCATTTCTTAAGAGTGTACCGCTATCAATTTGGAATTGCTCAGAATCAATCCTGGAATTTACTAATTGGTAAATCCCAAAATAATTCAGTGGATGCTGCAGGCTTAAGTTTCAACCGGCAAATCATCATCATCATCAGGTGCCACGCCCAGTTTGAGCTTTGACTGCCATGGCCCACACACTCCTGTTCCAGGTCAAGTGATCAATTCATTGACATTCATTTCCAGTTCTCTGGCTGCTGTCTCCATCATCATTTGTCTTTGCCTTCTTGTTGCTTTCTTCCCTTCAATCTTTCCCATAATTACTGTACATTCTAACTCCTCTTTCCTAATCACACGCCCAATGAAGTTATGTTGCCTTTTCATGATCTCATACAGTGGCATGCAAAAATCTGGGCACTCCTGGTCAAAATTTCTGTTACTGTGAATAGCTAAGCCAGTAAAGATGAACTGATTTCCAAAAGGCATAAAGTTAAAGACAACGCATTTCTTTAATATTTTAAGCAAGAAAACTGTTTTATTTCCATCTTTAAAAACGCAAACAACAGGAATTCTGCAGATGCTGGAAATTCAAGCAACACACATCAAAGTTGCTGGTGAACGCAGCAGGCCAGGCAGCATCTCTAGGAAGAGGTACAGTCGACGTTTCAGGCCGAGACCTTCAGCTTGTGCCTCTTGAAGTAGTCCATTGTGGATTTTGAGGTGTGTTTAGGATCATTATCCTGTTGGCGCTTTTTTTTAAACAGACTGTGCGATGTTTGCTTCCAGAATTTGCTGGTATTTAATTGAATTCATTCTTCCCTCTACCAGTCAATGTTCCCAGTGCCACTGTCTGCAACACAAGCCCAAAGCATGATCGATCCACCCCCGTGCTTAACAGTTGGAGAGGTGCTCTTTTCATGAAATTCTGCACCCTTTTTTCTCCAAACATACCTTTGCTCATTGCAGCCAAACAGTTCTATTTTAACTTCATCAGTCCACAGGGCTTGCTTCCAAAATACATCAGGCTTGTTTAGATGTTCCTTTGAACCTTTTGAATGGAAATTTTGAATGACCATGCAGGGTGCCCAAATTTTTGCTTTGGACCCTTTTCCTTTTTTGTTATTTTGAAACTGTAAAAGATGGAAATAAAGAAGTTTTCTTGCTTAAAATATTAAAGAAATGTGTCGTCTTTAGCTCTATGCCTTTTGGAAATCAGTTTATCTTTTACTCGTGGAAGGAGGTTTTGACTTTTATGTTACTGCAGAGGCTAATTAAAATGGCGTCTTTGTTATGTTAATCTGGGGAATGCGGCTTTGTTGTGTTAAACACTGAGAAAGTTTGCGCTAGCAGCTTGTTTTGGTTTAGAGTTTGATAAGAAATATGTTATTAACCAATTGGGATAGTTGTTACGTTTTTGGTTTATTTGAAGATACTGTATGCGCGGGGTTTTGGGGCAGAAGGCGGGCGAGCGAGGCAGAGGATGGACGAGGTGCTGTTATGTCCGCTAACGGGGTCGGACACCGAGGGCGTTCGGCGAGGAGACGGAGACGGACTCATGTGGAGCGTCTGGTCGACCACTGTTGTTGGTCCCAGGCGGCCGGTCGAGGTGATCCAAGGGGTCGCAGGGTGAAGAAGGTGGTCCTTGAGCCCCAACTGTTTTGTGCACGAAGAGATTGAACTTTGATAAGTGTGGAGCCTTTTATTTTCCTTTTATATTTTATCCTCTCTTAATTATATAGTTCCAGTAATATCTGTAAACTGTAAATCATTTATTCGTATCTGGGGTATTGTCTGTTATTTGGCGGGGTGGGGTACATCACACAGCATCCACACAAACTAGTTACCCAGTTTGGCGGGGCCGAGGGCTGTTTCCCTAGACGACAGCGAGCCGCGCGACCCTGAGGGTGGCCACGGGAGGGCTACATTGTGGGGGCTCGTCCGGGATTGGATCTACTGGTATGCTGTGTGGGTGCCCTGTTTAAATCTGTAATGTGTGTCTCTGTGGGTTATTTGCTGGTTATTGCTGTATGTATTGTGGGTGCGGTCTTTGTTCGAGTTCGGGCTGGCATTGACGAGTTGGAGGTGGCACTCAAGGCTGTCCATGCGGTTGGGAGAGAGAGGGAAGAGTGGTCTGATTTGGAGGTAGGGTCTGCGAATAAATGTTCTAGCTCTGGCAGGCTCCGCCTGGCACTTGGGATAGCGTCCACCCCAAGAGGGGCGGAGACGTGTGAGACGTGGGCAGAGCGGATCTCTCAGTTGTTAGATGAGTGGCAGTGCTCGGTTGAGGGAGAGCGACAGGGATTGGTTGAAAGTTTGAGTAGGCCGCCTGGTGACAGTGTTAGAGCTGTCAGGTTCACTTACACCATAGTGACAGCTGTCAGTTATTTGAAAGGGGGGGGGGAAGTTTTCAGTGTGTCTTCTCTGGCGAGGAGGGCGGCTAAATTGCTTGCAGTGCCGGGGGGATCATTTCAGGGGATCAGCCCCTCCTTCAGTTGTTCAGCTGATCAGAGAGGGATCGAGAAACTTAGTGGACGCCCAGTGGGGGGGAAAGGCTTGGGGTCTCTGGGGAAGCACGTTCCCAGCAATGTACCAATGAATTTCCGAAAGGAAAAGACCCTATTCCTGAAGGCTTAGAGGGGCCACACCCCAGGGTGTCGTTATGGATAGAGGGAAGCGATGCTAAAGCTATCCTCAACCCCGGGGCACAGATCAAGTTGTTGTACAGTTAGTTTTACAACCGGTGTCTGAAGCATTTACCCTTGACAACCGCAAGGGCACCGGAGACTTTGGGTACTAGTGGCAGTAGTTATCCAGAAGACGATGATTGGTTAATGACCCTGGAAGTCATGGAGGCATTTTCTGGGCACCCAGTGTGTCGAGTTGCTTCTGGGGACATGTGTAGTAGCCTTGAGCCAGTACTGAATTTAAACGAGACCCAGCGGTGGTACGGCTTGAGGAAAGTAGCTGAGGGTGAGACCTTCTTAGTAGATGCTCCGAACTACCACGAGGGAGGGGAGCTGATCGCTGAAGACACCTCAGTGAGAGAGAGGTCGCGGCAACTGGACCCTAGCGGCGTGGAAGATGAAGGCAGCGTGTGTGTGGATTATGCGATGTGGTTTAATGTGCTGCATCTGAGGAGTGGATGTTGCCAGATCCCGAAGAGTGCGGCTGTTGAGCTGAAGATGGCCATTACTAGTTCCCTAGGATTCTTCCGATCCGAAAAGATGCCCAAGGGCATATCCGGAGCCCCTGCATCCTTCCCGCGGGGCATGAGGAAGACCATGGAGGAAGTGAAGGTGTGTGGAGTTTTGACGTATGTGGATGACCGCCTAGAGCTTGGATTCGCCTGGGGGGACTATGAGGCGAGGCGAGTGGCTGAGCCCGGGCGACAGAAGCAAAGTGTCAAATGTGGAGGAGTTTTTGGCCGGAGGACTTTGGTGCAATGTGAGAAAAATGAACAGACGTACCAGTTGAACTTCCTGGTGATGGAAACCCAGGTCGTCAATCTAAATGAGACACAGGGAAGCGAGGGGACTTGCACCAGACTGCGGTCATGTACTGATGAATTAATCCAGCAAGAAGAAACAATGACCCACCTTCGAAGGGATCAGCAGAAACTCAAGACATCGATTCAGAACAGATTGGAAGACTTACAAGTTGGGGAAGATCAAGGAAGTGTTCTGACTAAGATCAACAGAAAACCGAGAGCCCAGGGAGGGGAGTTTGACTACACTCCTGAGGAGGTGAAGAAATGGAGGACAGATCTCAGAAAAGGGAGGCGGATGCTTGAAAGGAACCTGAAGGTGACTATCGCGAGTTTAAATGAAGTGGAAAAACTGAAAGTTGACCTGGAAGACGTCCTCAGGAAGACACAACCGGAGGCTGAACATCCTTTAACTGCTGCTTTTCAGGTCAGGGAGGAAGAAGCTGGTGGGGTAACTGCGTCCCAGATTGAGATGGCCAGGAACCCAGAGTCAGAACTACTGAGGCTGTGGCGAGAGTTGAAGGAGTCCCCGAAGAAGCTGACGTCTCGACTGAAGGAGGCTGAAGGGGTAGCCCCGGCTAAATGTTTCAGTTTGGTGAAACTTAACCAGCAGCTACCGATCGAGGGAATGAGGAAGGATACGGATTCGAAGGATGATGTGCTGCACATGTGGTACATGCTGCCTTTCGCTAACTTCCCCGTGATTGAGGAAGAGACTTTTGGCCCTTCTCCCACTGAGTCTGGTGTAGTGGGGAGGGCTAGCTGTGGGCAGTCTGAGTTACGGCAGGATCAGGAAGGAGGAGAGGCTGGGCCCCGGACACGGGACAGGGGGCTCCGAGCTGTAGTGGTGGCATGAGTGAGAGAGAAGTTGGCAAGCAGGCCTGAGGCATCCTTAGTAGTGTCTGAGCCTTTTGGGTTTAGGTGAGGGGGTACGGAGGTCTCAGAGGGTTAAGAAGCTCCCAGATAGGTTGGCCTATGTAGCGCCGTGGGACGGGAGTAAGGTCCACTGTTTGGGGAGCACTGTCACTGTGTGTATCTGTGTACGGGTGTGTTGTCTGTCTGCAGGACTGATTGGCAAGTTATTTAGAAGTCATGAGGACATGACTTTATTTGGTGGGGGGAGAGTGTAAGGGGGTTTCGACTTTTATGTTACTGCGGAGGCTAATTAAAATGGCGTCTTTGTTATGCTAATCTGGGGAATCGGGCTTTGTTGTGTTAAACGTTGAGAAAGTTTGCGCTAGCAGCTTGTTTTGGTATAGAGTGTGATAAGGAATATGTTATTAACCAATTGGGATAGTTGTTACGTTTTTGGTTTATTTGAAGATACTGTATGCGCGGGGTTTTTGGGGCAGAAGGCAGGAGAGCGAGACAGACGATGGACGAGGTGCTGTGATGTCCGCTAACGGGGTCGGACCCCGAGGAGACAGAGACGGACTCGTGTGGAGCGTCTGGTCAACCACCGTTGTTGGTCCCAGGTGGCCGGTCGAGGTGGTCCAAGGGGTCGCAGGGTGAAGAAGGTGGTCCTTGAGCTCCAACTGTTTTGTGCACGAAGAGATTGAACTTTGATAAGTGTGGCGCCTTTTATTTTCCTTTTACATTTTATTCTCTCTTAATTATATAGTTCCAGTAATATCTATAAACTGTAAATCATTTAATCGTATCTGGTGTATTGTCTGTTATTTGGGCAGGGTGGGGTACCTCACACAGCATCCACACAAACGAATTACCCAGTTTGGCAGGGCCGAGGGCTGTTTCCCTAGACGACAGCGAGCCAAGCAACCCTGAGGGTGGCCAAGGGGGGGATACACTCGCTTAGATATTCACAGTAACAGAAATTTTGACAGGGGTGCCCAAACTTTTGCATGCCACTGTACATTATTTCTCTTTTTGTGCTTGCTTTATTCATGACATCCTCGTTAGATATTCGTTTCGTCCATAATATTCTTTGCATCCTCCTCAAAAACCACATCTCTGCTGCTTCAATTCGTTTCATGTTACTAGATATTGTCCAACATCCTAAGCCATATAACATAACTGGAAAAATGTAACTTTTCAGTACTCTGAGGCGGGTTGTCATGCCTAGTTTAGTGTTGGTCAGTATACTCTCATTCTCGTAAAGGTGTCTTTTGCCATCCCTATTCTATAACCGGCAAATAGGCAGTGTGCAGGCTGACACTTTACTATGACTAATTCCTCTTCAGTTGCCAAAAGCAAAGGGTACATTCTGCTTCTGAAATTCTGCAAAGTGTAAGAAAAATAAACACACTCAGTGAGGTGATGATACAATGTGAAATATAGTATAAAATATGCAATACATCCCACATCAAAAGGGAACAATTTTGAATTTCAGATGCTTAAGTTGTGAGAAAAAGACACATCTAAGAAGTTGATCAAAGTCTTCCCTTTTTTTTACAAAACACGTATAAGATCCAAAGAGATACGGTTTCGTTCACGGTCAACCTCCATTACTTTAACTTCTACCCTTTCCCCGGGGCCAAGGCCTAGGCTTCGACGTCTTTTAGATGCAGGTAACTTAGCTGCTGTAATGTAGCGAATAGGGATCAGACCAGATCTACCGACACCAATGTCCACAAAGACCCCAAAAAGAGTAGCATTTTCCACTCTTCCAGTCAGAACAGTTCCATTTTTCAAGTCATCAATGGAGACAATGTTTCTTTTAAAATCATGTTGATCAAATCCTGTGCAGGAACATAAAGTAAGGCACATTAGCAACAATTTCAATACTTGCTCAATGTGTATATTGAGTTCACTATAAAAACAGAAAAGGAAAGGCTTGTCAAAATGGAATTTTTTTTTATAGGTTGATGGTTTTCTTGGCCAGTTTGTTCTTTAGGTGGTTACTATGTAAAAAAATGCAGTTTGTAAATCTCCATCTCCCTCTCCCTCAATACATACCCTGACACTGAATATTTAAACATTATGTACAAGCAGAGGAAAAAGGAAAGCACTCTGTAAATATATTTTACTGAGTTCTGATGTGTCATGAGTTGTCATTATATCACCGTGGTAAGTGAAATAGGTAAACTGGTAAATTGCTCTATTACTTCTACCGAGATTCGGTGAAAGACTTACCCTGCATCCTCTCCATACAGATTAATTCATTACAATGGTGCATTGAGGTAGTACAAGGGAAACCAATAATAGAATGCAGTATAAAGTGTACCAGTACAGAACGTGCACAGCAGGCAGACAGTAAGGTGTCAGGCACCATTCTACGTAGGTGTGCAGCCATGCAGAAACTTAAATGCTCCCGCGCACATAGCCTTTGTTCCCGTGCAGCTGAAATTTTCTTAAACCCCTACACAGTTTTCAGGCCATATAAAGATTTCCTGCTCAGGTTGTTTCATGCAGCTGTGTGTAAACAAAAGAGTGAACATTGGAGCCAGTTTGTGATGTAGATTACGAGGTCAAGGGTCCATCTTATCATTCAGTAGTCTTGTTTAGAAGCTGTTCTTCAGTCTGGTGGTATAAGCCCACAGGTTTTTGAATCTTCTGCCTGTTGGGAAGGGAAGATGGGAGAATGTGTGGGGTGGATGGGATCTTTGATTACGCTGGCTGCTTTACCGAAGCAGCAAGAAGTGTAGACAGAGTCCATGGAGGAGAGGCTGAGCTTTGTCCACAACACTGCAGTTTCAAATTGTGATACATCCAGATAGGATGCATTCTATGCTGCACTGGTGAGGATCAAAGGACACACGCCAAATTTCTTTAGCATCCTGAGGAAGTGGAGGTGCTACTGAGCTTTCCTGGCCATGGAATCAATGTAGTCAGTGAAAGCATGAAATCATTTATATGGCAGAATGTGACATTTGTCCAGCTCAGGGGTAACGGACATATTACTATATCCACAAAATGCTGCAGGAACTCTGCAAGTCAGGCAGCATCTATGGAACGGAGTAAACGGTTTATGTTCCGGACTGAGACCCTTCATGAGGAATGGGGAAAAAAAAGATGAGAAGTCAGAGTAAGAAGGTGGGAGGAGGGTGGGAAGAAGTACAAGATGGTAGGAGATAGGTGAAACTGGGAGAGGGGGAGGGGTGAAGTAAAGAGCTGGGAAGTTGATTGGTGAAAGACACAAAGGGCTGGAGGAAAGGGAATCTGAAAGTAGAATACCATGGAAGAAAGGGAAGGAGGAAGAGCACAAGAGGGAGGTGATGGGCAGGGGTAAGGAGAGCAGGTGAGAGAGTGAAACAGGAATGGAGAATGGTGAAGGGGGCAATTACCAGAATTTCTGGAATTCAATGTTCACGCCATCAGGTTGGAGACTACCCAGATGGAATAAAAGGTGTTGTTCCTCCAACCTGAGTGTGATCTCATTGCAGCAGTAGAGGAGACCACGGACTGACATGTTGGAATGGGAATGAAAAGCAGAATTGAAATGGATGGCTACAAGGACATGGGTTAAGGGTGAGGGGGGAAAAGTTTAAAGGGAACATTAGGGGGGGCTTCTTCACACAGAGAGTGGTGGGAGTATGGAATGAGCTGCCAGACGAGGTGGTAAATGCGGGTTCTTTTTTAACATTTAAGAATAAATTGGACAGATACATGGATGGGAGGTGTATGGAGGGATATGGTCTGTGTGCAGGTCAGTGGGACTAGGCAGAAAATGGTTTGGCACAGCCAAGAAGGGCCAAAAGGCCTGTTTCTGTGCTGTAGTTTCTATGGTTTCTATGGTAAGGAGATCCCACTTTTGTTGGGGGTGGAGCAAGGGTGCTTCGTGAAGTTGTCTCCCAATCTGCGTTGAGTATCACCAGACAAAACAGTTAGGTTACACTACACTGTACGTAAGCTCAAGAGATTCTGTAGATGTCGGAAATCCAGAGTGACAAACTCAAAGTGTTGGAGGAACTCAGCAAGTCAGGCAGCATCTCTGGAAAGGAATAAAGAGTCAACGTTTCAGGCCGAGGCCCTTCATCAGGACTAGAAAGGAAGGGGGCGGTAGAAGTCAGATTCAGAAAGTGGGAGAAGAGGAAGGACTACAAGCTGGAAAGTGATAGATTAAAGAGGTAGAGGGTGGAAGAAAAAGGAATCTGAGGAGAGTGGGCCATGGAAGAAAAGGGAGGAGGGGCCTGGTCAGGTGAGAAGGGGTAAAAGAGGAGCCCAAATGGGGAATGGAAGAAGTGAGAAGGGAGAAGGAGTAGAAATTATCTGAAGTTAGAGAAATCAGGATGGAGGCTAGCCAGAAGGAATATGAGATGTTGCTCCTCTTTCCCAAGAGTGGCCTCAGCATGGAAGTAGAGGTGGTCATGGACTGACATGTCAGAATGGGGATGAGAAGCAGGGTTAAAATAGGTGGATACAGGGAAAACTTGCCCTTTGTGGCAGACGAAATGAAGGTGCTTGTCGAAGTGGTCCCCTTCTCTACGTCACTTCTCACCAATGTAGAAGAGGCCACACCAGGATTACTGGATATAGTTGATCCCGACAGACCCACAGGTGAAGTGTTGTCTTACCTGAGAGGACAGTATTGGGCCCTGAATAGTGGTGAGGGAGAAAGTGCAGGGGCTGGACAGAAGTTATAGGTGTCTGTTAAACTGAAAGATCTGCTGCAGCAAAGAAGCAAAACATTCCTTGCATTATTCTTTGAGGAAAGGACACCACAGCTGTGAACTTATAGTACAGAGCAAATGGATAGAGTATCAGGCAGTTTGTTTTAATTATGCTGGCTGCTGAACACATGTAGGTGAAGACCCCAGTGGCATGAACCCCCCATATTTTGGATTTAGTTGTGCTATTTTAATTATTTGATTATATTTACTCAAGCCAGCAGATTTTGTTTAACATTTCGTTCCAAAGGTGGAGTTGCTTTACGCTCAAATATCATCCCACACAATATATTGAATCTACTCTTATGGCCTTTCAGCTAACAGTAGGAGCACTGCCAAAGAGATGAAGCAAAATATCAACTTGTTAAAAATTAATGTACAAGTATTCTTGCAGAAATTAGATATATGGGAAGGAAGCACAAACAAAAGCAACTCACCAGCAATAGCTTAAAGATAACATGTTGCCCTCTGCATTCCAACCTGTGCTTCTTCTCATATCCTTGCATGAAATTACTCCACAATTAGTACTGATGTGCACTCAAAAAGAGATTGCCAAATAGCTTTGTTTCTGCTTTTGCAGAGCGTGAAAATGTACAGAATGGGAAAATACACATAATCATAGCACTTCAATTAATAAACTTTTGAAGATAGCACACAGTAATTTGGTGAGGTAAGGGAAGCTGGATTTAAAATCAAAGTAGCATTTGACTTAAGTCTAGCCTCTAGCAGCTCTGTTAAAACATCAATCGAAAACATACCAACACTTGGAGTAATATCTTGCATGAAGAACCATGGGTGTGATTGTTGGAGGGCAATCAACCCAACATCAGCACTTTATTGCAGGATTTCCTCAGGGCAGACTCCTAGTCCCAATCTACTATTTCACCACACATTCTCTGTCTATCATAAGATCAGAAGTGGGGTTGCTTGCCAATAATCACACATTTTATAATTTTGCAGAATATGATGTAGCCCATACATGCATGTAGCAAGCTCCAAACAACAGTCAGGCATGGGCTGACATCATTTTCATATCACTACTGTGTCAGGCAATGATCATCTCAAGTAGGGGAGATCCTGGTCACTCCTTTGGGGCATTATACCAAATTATCCTCAGTGTCTTTGCTTTTACTTATGTGAATGAGTTAAAAGAATGAAAGCTGATTAATAATTTACAACTGGAAAAGCGCTTGTACAAGACTGAACTTGGACAACCAGCTTTCTACTATCCAACCTGATAAGGTTCTCAGCAGTTAACTCTTTAAGAGTTGGTTTAGTGGACTGGTGGCTGAAGTGTATAGGCTTACAGTTTACAGATATGGATGAAAACTTAGATTTAGACACTCAGATATACATTCAGAGTCAGCAGACGTAACTTTAAAATGCTGTAAACAACAAGGAACACAAGTTTTGGAAGGAAAACTGGACAGAGAATGCAGGAACAAAGTGACTGCGATTTCTATACAGATCTCAATAATAAAAATAATAATAACTATTTATAGAGCACCTTCCATACATTAAGGTGCAGGCTTAAATAGATTGTAAAGATAAATCAATATAGTAAAAAAAAGAGACAAATATTAAAAATAATAAGACAAACATTATATAGAGCAAAATGCAATCAAATATACCAAATTATATAAATGTAATCAACCTCAACAGGCATTAAGTAATCCTACAATAAGGCCAAATTTAAAAAGTGGGTTTTCAGAAGTGTTTTGAAACTTTCCACAGTACTAGCCTGGCGTATATCAGTCGGAAGAGTATATGGTGCATAAGAGCAAAAGGCCACATCACCAGCTTTTATATGCTAGGTTCTAAGAACACTGAGCAAACCAGTATTTGCAGACTAAACATTACAATTAGGGATGTAAGGGGATAGACACTCCAAAATAAATGTCGGAGCTACATATTTTATATATATAAAATTAACAATATTTTAAATTTGATCCTAAAGGACACATGCAGCCAGTGTAATGATGCCAAAACCAGTGAGATGTGCTCAGATATTCTTTTTATTTGGTTAAGATTCTTGCTGCTGCATCTTGAACAAGCTGCAGCTGATTTATACCTTTCTTAAGCAGTCCTGAAATGACATAACAGTAGTCTAATCGGCTAAACACAAAAGTGTGTATCAATGTGACTGGACAAGCAGAAGAAGCTTTTAGAAAAGTATGAATTGTTATAATTTGAGACAGTGAACACAAAAGCAAAGAAATAACGCAATAATTATGAACATTTGGTTCGACCTCAGTGAAGAGTATTGTGCATTGCATTTCCAGAAGGCATTCAATAAGGTGCTGCACAAAAGATATCCATGAGATAAGGATGCATGGAGTTGAGGGTAATGTATTAGCATGGATAGAAGATTGATTGATTGAAGGTAGAAAGTTGGAATTAATGGGTATTTCTCTGAATGGCAATCAGTTGTGAGTGGAGAGCTACAGGGGTCTGTGTTGGACCCACAACTGATCACGATAAACATTAATGTTTTCAGAACTAAGAGTAGCATATTAGAAACTTCTATGACATGAAATTGAATTGAAAAGCAAATTGTGCAGCAGATGCAGGGAGTCTGCAGAGAGATAGTGATAGGTTAAGTTAGAGGGCAATGTTCTGGCAGATGGAGCATAATGCGGGTAAATGTGAAGTCACTCACTCTGTAAGGAAAAATAGAAGATCAGATCATTATTTAAATAGTGAAAGACTGTAGCATGCTGTCATGCAAAGGGACTTGGGAGTGCTTGTGCATGAATTGCAGAAGGTTAGTTTGCAAGTGTAACAGGTTGTCATGAAGCCAAATAGAATGTAGGCCATTACTAGACAGATTGAATTTAAGAGCAGGGAGCTTATGCTGCAACTGAACAGTGTACTGGTGAGGACAAACCTGGAGTACTGCATGCAGTTTGAGAAAATATATTCTGGCTTTGGAAATGGTGCAGAGGAGGTTCACCAAATTGATTCTGGAGATGAGCGGGCTGGTTAGTCTTTGAGGAGAGATTAAGTTGCCTGGGACTGTAGTCACTGGAATTCAGAAAAATGCAAGTGGATCTTATCAAAACATAAGAATGATCAAAGAGGTAGATAAAATAGAGACAGGAAAGTTGCTTCAATTGGTAGTTGAGACTAGAACTAGGGGTCATAGCCTTCAGATTTGGGGGAGCAGATTTAGACAGAGATGGGAAGGAAATGCTTTTTCCAGAGAGTAATACTCTACCCAGCAAGCCAGTAAAAGCTATTTAATACATAGTTTGCATATTAGGGGAATTAAGAGTTATGGGGTAAAGGAAAGTTGGTGGAGTTGAGTCCACAGCCAGATCAGCGATGACCTTATTGAAGAGTGGAGCAGACTCGAAAGGCCAGATGGCTTCCTGCTGCTCCTATTTCTTAAGTTCTGATGTTAGTCCTGGAAGCCGCATTTCATGAAAGATGTCAAGGCTTCAGAAAGGGTGCACTAGAATGGGGCCAGGGAAGATGAACTCATTTCCTGGAAAACTAGAGAAGTAAGAATATATCGCTTACAATTACAGAAGGTTGAGAATATTTGTTTAAGAAGAGAAGAGTGAAGAGAAGATTGAAGCAAGGTTTTGAAGGTAAAACAGTCAGTAATCTAGAGAATACAAATTTTAAAATGGCAAAAAAGTCAGGCAATTGTTTGGATGGCTGGGGAGAGGATGTAAATAAGTGGGAGAAGGACTTTTTTTTAAATTCATTTTTTAATATTTGGAATCTATAGACTCATAATAAAAGTGGTGTAAACAATTTCATAAATATCCTTCAAAAATTAAAATGTGCAGAGCATTTGAAGAACAGAGACATATGACGCTGAGAACATAGTTTAATTCCATTAAGTTAATTTCTCTTTCTCTTCGAAAAAGACCTTTAAATAAATCTAACAGCCTCTAAATGCAAAGAAATCAGCCGCAAAAGAAACACAATTACATTTTAAGATCCTGTCTCAGTTATTCCCGCAGATCAAGCATAAGGAAGAAAGTAGATGTTTAGGGGCAAATGTTGGAATTCAACAGAAATAGCATCAAATTGGTTTAAATCCCAAAATTAAACGCAGTGTAACTATTACATTCATTCAGTGGCATTTAGAACCAAACTTAAGGATGGTGTAAAAATAATGTATCCTTTCCAGACAAAATTAAAACCTGATGAAGATATACAGAAGCCACACTCCAAAAGATCGTCAGAATTTCAGACAGGAAGTAATTTTTCTAAATAAAGGTGTATATTTAGCAAAGTATTTTTGCTACTTGTAATGAAAGAAATAAGGAATCCTTTCCCCAAGATTAATTTCTTCCACTGTCTTCCTTGTACCTTTTTGCATTAAGCCACAGAGTAAGCCTTGTTCATTCTGACACAAGGTGAATACTGCTTGAGATGGATAAAAGGGGGAAACATACCTAGCAGATTGAGATTTAAAACCAAGAAACATTGTGTGACTATTAGCATCCATTATTAGCGATGCAAGCAGGCAATAGTGGTAAATTTGTGATTACAGCTTTTTCAAAAGATACCTTGATAATAATAAAGTAGGCGAATGAAATTTCCATGTCCTCCTTTGATCCTCACCAATTCTTATTTATGCGCCATACAAAACATGTTAGCTAGATGAACCACAACATGGTATGGGAACTACCTATGACCACAAGAAACTACAGAGAGCTGTAGACACAGCTTAGAACATCACGGAAACCAGTCTCCTTCCATGGACTCTATCTATACTTTGCCAGCATAATCAAAAATCCTACTCACTCCAGATATGCTCTCTTCTCCTCCTTCCCATTGGACAGAGGACATAAGACTGAATCTTGTATGACCAGGCTCAATGACAGTTTCTCCGTGCTGTTATAAGGCTACTGGATGTTTCTCCAGTGTGATAAGATGAACTTCTGACCTTACAGTCTAACTTGTTACAACCTTGTGCTTTATTACCTACCTGAAATATACTTTGTGATTGTAAGACTTTATCATGCACTCTGTTATTGTTTTGCCTTGTATGACCCCAGTGCACCATTGTAATGAATTATCTGTATGGTTAGTATGCAAGACAATCTTGTTACTGTACCTTAGCACACTTGACAATAGTAAACCAAGTTACAAATTTAAATTCCCCAATTATTCTGCACCTCTATATAAATTCAGATATTTACAAGTAGAAATAATTGCCATATTATTGGCTAACCCAAGACTGTTGCTGGAAGTCATTACCTGCTCTGATGTCATAGTCACGAGGCTGTTTCAATCCATCAATAATCATCTGGAGTGTTGGCACTGTTGTATCAAATTGTTGAGCTAAAGTATCGATTGAATTGCTTTTCAATGCTGTGTTCACACTGTTCTGCATAGCATGGCTTCCAATGTCAGATAAGTTCCCACCAATGAAGGACAAGAAGCTGGAATTGTCAAAAGGAAAGTAAGTAAACCATAATAAAATTGAATACCGATGTTGTAGAAAACCTGATGAAAGTGCTCAGCAATTTAGCAAAATGTATCCTTTCCAGTACAATTAAAGTTTTATGACAGCCAATCTGAGGATAAAAATGTCATATGATAGTCACCAAAAGAATTCTAAGTTAATATCTCACCACACAAAATCAACTGTGAAAATAATCACTTACCTGAAAGAATTTAATAACACAATATACATTGTTTTAAAAATAGTCAATGATTATGAAATCAATGTAAGAAATAGTTAGCTGGATTAAAAAGCTGGACATAGAAACAGAAAATAACACTAAGTACAAATGTTCAGATCCATGACTATAAGATCTGAACCTTAACTTCCTAGTCTTCAAATATATTGTCTTATAGAGGTTTTTTTTTTCTCCTCTACGTACCCTCATTGTTGAATAATTTCTTTAGGTCTTGTGTTCTTTCCGTACAACCTACTGAATTTACATATGCACACCTATGTCTGTAATGTAAATGTACCTGACGGCACTCCTTTTCATTAACTTTTCAAACCTGATGTTCTGCACACTAAATCTTGCCTTGCTATTTGACTGCTACACCTGCATGTTGGTCTTTAGTGACAACAGGGATACCAGGGAACTTTGAACATCAACATATTCCAAATATCTCATCTTTTAAAAAGGTAAGCAGTAATTATCATTTTATTACCAGACAGTCTCATAATTTTCTAACATTATACTCTTTCTAGCATGCTGTTGTCCTTTCATTTAGCTGGTCAGTATCTCCATAATGCCTCAGCATTGTTCATATCCCACATCGTTCTATGTTATAAGAAAATTTTGAAATGTGATTTTACTCATATAGACTATCAGTCCCAATTGCTGTAGAACATCATTAATCATAAATGGTTAAATATGAGAAGGAACCCACTTTATTTTAACATATTAACTAACTCCCAACCCAAAGTATGATATGTATGTGCTCTAATTTATAAATTATGTCATGGGCTTGACTGATAGCCTTCAGAAAATCCAGAAGTACCACATCCTCTGGTTCTCCTCAACCATGTGTCTATATAAAATCTCAAGAAAATCCATTTAGTTAATCACTGACACTGCTCAGTCATTTTATTAATTTCTAATTTGATACAGCATCATGATTTCATTAATTTGATACAACATCAATTATTGCACATTCCAGTATTTTCCAAAAGTTATCATCAGGTTTACATGCAAGTTTTCTCTTTCTCCATTTAAGAAACACATTTGGTAAACTTCGACCACAGGATCCATTGAGTATTTGTGGAATTTTGGGAGACTACAACCAAAACATCTATATTCCCCCATAGCTATTTCTTTCAAATTTGGAATGTGGATCAGATCCTTGGGATTTATCAGTTTACAAACTCATTAGCTTTTTGATTATTATTTCTTTACTTAATTTATTTTTACTGGACTTTTGGTTCTATAGCACACCACAGAAACAGCAGTACCCTCATCAATCCTAGCTGCTACCTCTTGTGTACTTTTAAATAGATCTGTGCTCAGTTGCCTTAATTAATCAATTTTCTTCCAAGTGATTATTAATCAAATCACAGATCAATGTTTCTAAAAGCTTTCCCACAACTGAGGTTGTACACTAATCAAGTTTGCATGTTGATTTTATTATTAAAAATACCTAATATCATATATTTTCAAAGTTCAAAGCAAATTTATTGTCAAAGTACATATATGTCACTTTTGACAACCCTGAGATTCATTTTCTTGCAGGCATACTTAATAAGTATATAATCAAATAACAACCATAGCAGAATCAATGAAAGACCACCTGACTTTGGCATTCAACCAGACTGCAGAAGACAACAAACTGTGCACATAAAAAAGAAAGAAATAATAATAATAATAAATAAATAAGCAGTAAATATCAAGATCCTCAATTTCTTCACTTTGCAACCCCAGTCAGTCCAGGATCTCCATCAGTGCAGGTGCATGACAAGGCTGTGTGCTTAGCCTCCTGCTCTACTCACTTTACACTCAAGACCATGTGGCTATGCACAGCTCTAATGCCATATTCAAGTTTGCTGATGACACCACTGTTGTCGGCTGAATCAAAGGTGGTGATGAAACAGCATATAGGAGGGAGATTGAAAATCTGGCTGAGATGTGCCGTAACAATAACCTCTTACTCAACGACAGCAAGACCGATTATTGACTTCAGGAGAAGGAAACCAGAGGTCCATGAGCCAGTCCTCATCGTAGGCTCAGAGGTGGAGAGGGTCAGTACCTTTAAATTCCTTGGTGTTATTATTTTGAAGGACCATATGAAGAGAGCATGGCAGTGCCTCTACTTCTTTAGGAGTTTGCAAGGATTCCGCATGACATCTAAAACTTTAACAAACTTCTACAGATATGCAGCGGAGAGTACATTGACTGGCTGCATCACAGCTTGGTATGGAAACACCAATGCCCGTGATTGGGAAATTCTACAAAAAGTAGTGGATACGGCCCAGTCTATCACGGGTAAAGCCCTCCCCACCATCGAGCACATCTACATGTTATCACAGGAAAGCAGCGTCCAACATCAGGGATCCCCAACACCCAGGACGTGCTCTCTTCTCGCTGTTGCCATCAGAAAGGTGGTACAGGAGCCCCAGGACTCACACCACCAGGTTCATCAGCTGTTCTTACCCTTCAACCATCAGACCCTTGATGCAAAGGCATAACTGAAATGTTCCCACAACCTAAGGGTTCATTTTCATGTTCTTGATAGTTATTGCTTATTTATTTATTACTATTATTTCTTTCTTTTTCTATTTGTACAGTTTGTTGTCTTTTGCACACTGGATGAATGCCCAAGTTGGTGCAGTCTTCAATTATTCTATTATGGTTATTATTCTACTATAGATTTATTGAGTATGCCCGCAGAAAAAGAATCTCAGAGTTATAAATGGTGACATAAATGTACTTTGATAATAATTTTACTTTTGAGTAACTGCAGGCACTGATTGACCCCACTAGCATGATGCCTGTGACAGGTCACAGCTGTCTGAACGATGAAGCACATAGTACAAATAAACTGAAAAGCTATGAAACAAGTAATTTCGGAAAGAAAGAAAGACTTAGCCAAAGATTATTTTGTAGTGCACTGTCTTCAATTCAATTAAATAAAAGCAAATTGATGAATATCTTAAGTAGTACAAGTTTACATTCTTTCTTTTCTGATAGCTTCACCACACATACAATGCTCAGATTCAAAGCTATCAAAAAAACAGCTTCAAGGGTCAGCTGGTCACCAGGAAAAGTATGAATAGCAATTAATTACTCTTCCTCTCCTCGTAAAGTGAATAGGAAAATGCTTCCCTACAAACATTTTGTTCCAAGTCAAATAAAAAATTCATTCATAAGCTAAAATCATAAAAACCATACATACTTGTGTTCTTCTGAACCACATTTCCATTAAACAAACAACTTTTTAGTCAATTGGAAGACCTCTGCAGTGTAGTTGATTAACATTTTCACATTCAATGTCACCTGTCTTACAACAATAAATTTGCTGTCTTAGTGAACCAATGTCAACTACAAAAGCCTGAAACTCTAATGCCTTTACACCACTATTTTCCAATTTTTTTCAATGATTATTTAACTAAAATTTAGAAAAAAAACCTTCTCTAGAATGTTTTATGATATTTCTGTATCTGATTCCACCACATCAATTGAACAAGTAAAATATAATCTTAGCGTATTAACTTATTTTACATGTTTCTCACAAAGGATAGCCTAATCTTGGATTGTTGCAAAAACAGCATTTCAGTCTTAAATGTTATCTATATAGCATATCCATTTTTCCAAGAAGGGCACATTCATGTTATTATCTCTTTAATTCAGAGGTTCCCAACCTGAGGTCCACAGACCCCCTCAGATAATAATAGAGGTCCATGGTAGGGAACCCCTGTTTTAATTAATCAATGTACTGAACAAATTGGAGACTTGTCATTTTAAAGTATTATTTCACCTAGACAACACAGACACCTGTGTCAGGATGCTGTTCATCAACCATAGCTCAGCATTTAATACCATCATTCCCACCATCCTGATTGAGAAGTTGCAGAACTTGGGCCTCTGAACCTCCCTCTGTAACCGGATCCTCGACTTCCTAACCGGAAGACCACAGTCTGTGTGGATTAGTGATAACACATTCTCTTCGATGATGATCAACACTGGTGCACCTCAGGGTGTGTGCTTAGCCCACTGCTCTACTCTCTGTATACACATGACTGTGTGGCTAGGCATAGCTCAAATACCATCTACAAATTTGCTGACAATACAACCATTGTTAGTAGAACCTCGGGTGGTGACAAGAGGGCGTACAGGAGTGAGATATGCCAACTAGTGGAATGGTGCCGCAGCAACAACGTGGCACTCAATGTCAGTAAGACGAGAGAGCATTCTGACAGACTACATCACTGTCTGGTATGGAGGGGCTACTTCACAGGACTGAAAGAAGCTACAGACGGTTGTAAATCTTGTCAGCTCCATCTTGGGCACTAGGTTACAAAGTACCCAGGACATCTTTAGGGAGCAGTGTCTCAGAAAGGCAGCATTCATTATTAAAGACCTCCAGCACCCAGGGCATGCCCTTTTCTCACTGTTACCATCAGGTAGGAGATACAGAAGCCTGAGGGCACACACTCAGCGATTCAGGAACAGCTTCTTCTCCTCTGCCATCCGATTCCTAAATGGAATTTTTTTAATACACAGTATTTCTGTTTTTGCACATTTTTAAATAATCTATTCAACATACGTAATTGATTTACTTGTTTATTATGTTTTATTTTATTTATTATTATTTTCTCTCTCTGCTAGATTATATATTGCATTGAACTGCTGCTGCTAAGTTAAAAAATTTCACGTTACATGCCGGTGATAATAAACCTGATTCTGATTATTTACAATGAAGACAATAATGACATTTATTGTAATTGTTTAAAAGACTGCTTCAATGTGCAATTGAAAACAATACTCAAGCTGAAGACCAGATACCTCAGAAATGTGCATAAACCAGACATTTTAACTTCAGAAACAGTACGGTCACAGTTTGGAATGTCGTGATGATGTTTGTTTTTAAATTGCATTACCTAACTTCATACATCAAAGAGGCACCTATTGGTTAAGATTGCATTTAACTTTTAAATGTATACAATGTAATCCTCATGATTTAAAAATGACTTTAAGTTCAAAAGAGTAAATTTAATAAAGATAACCCATCTAACAAAAATGCTTCAAAGATTTTCAACTGTAAAACTCAATCATCACATTTTGTTCTTTAAAATCAATCTTGATTCATGCCCAAGCTTCCTGGAAGCAAAAAGCAACAGAATAAATCTGATTACATGCTTAATGCACCACCTTCATTCAAATGAATGTGGGCAGAGGACACTCAGTACAAAAATCAATGGCTATCAACTTTCAGCTGGGCTCCATGGAGCAACACTGTATCGATCCCTAGCTGAGGTCAATGTGCAGCGCAAGGCTGAATACACCAGTTCATATATTTTCTGATTTTCTAAATTTTCTTCAAGGGTACAATTGAGTCATTGTAAAGATGCTGAAGCTGATTAGAAAATAATGGATATAGAGCAGTGATTACATAAAGAATAATGTCATTGGGTGGTTCAAATTACATCTGAAATAGTAAAACCAGAGCTCTTGAATTATAACCATTATCTAAAACCCTGACAGCAGACTTTAGTCTGCATATTAGAGTCATACACTATGATTTTTACTTTTGTCCTTGCTAAGGCTTGACCATGCTGATAACAGGAACATATTTAAATCTTGGTGCAACCTATAGTTCTAATGGAAGAACTCCATTGTCAACTGCAACATGGGCAGATGAAGGTCAAAGCTCGCCGTGTTCTGCTTCAGTAATGTCAATTAACGGTCAAACCAAGAAGACAATGGCCATTACCTTAGGATTAAAACATATCTCATGAAGATTTCAGCTTAGCGTTCAAACTGGGTTGAAAATCCTTGAACATATATGACAATGATTCAATTTGATCCCAGGTTATTCAGAGGAAGTTACCATGATGATATAATCCGCTGACATTTTTCTTTAAGGATGCAACTGAAAACCATTAAACCATTTTTTAAAATATTGTATTATGGATTTTAGCTGACAGATGAACAAATAAAGAAAATGTTCTTCAGTTGCTCAGTGATGACATGCGTATTAAATGCAAGTCTGAAAGGTCTGAAAGTGATGTTTTCCAATGATCAACTATGAATTATTAGGGGGAAAAATCTAGGCAAAAGAAGTTCCAAGATACTTGTGTGACAGGGTCCTGAATTACCCCTATGAACTGTGCTTTCAAAAGAGAGTGAGTTGTGGAACACAGACACCTTGTTAAAAAGAGAGAGGCAAAGACTGCTCACAGTTTGTTTATACTTTCTACAATGATGCTAACTGCTTGAAAATTCTTAGAGAGAGAAGGGAGGAGCTACTTGAGAGACAGTTGGTATTCAGCACGGTGAGATAAGTAGAAGATCAGATGATAGACCTGCAAACACATGGTTTTGGACTCTGAATGAGCTTTGTTGTGCCCACAGAAAAGATGGGTTTTGGAGGATCGATCAGTGGCTCTTGCAGTGTGAAAAGGGTGTGACTGGTGGGGAGTTATCTGTGTGTCCAACCCTCGCTTGTTTTGATAATTCCACCACAGAATGGTCCCCTTTGTTGTGTCACAGTTGGTGACTTCCAAAGGAATTCGGAGGACAACAGGGAGATCGACAGCGTCAGCTCACTTGAAGATTCAAATCTCTCCCTCTCTTCATCACTACTCAACTCAATACCACGAACTGAACTGAACTTTACTCATCGTAAGACTATCTATTTACCTCTAGACTTGAAGAAGCTTGGTTTTCATATATTTCCACACTTACATACATATATATATATATATAAAATCATTGCTAACCTATTTGATATATCTGCACTTATATTACTGTATTGTGTAGTTACTAATAAATACCATTAGTTAATAGCAATACTGGACTCCAAAGTGTTTTCCATTTCTGCTGGTTCTTTAACCCATCACTGGGTACACGACACTCATCTGAATAATGCTCAAAGTTAAATCTTAACTTTTATTATTAATATAGTCTTAATATCAAAGATTTAACCTATCTTTACTTCTGTGTCACGGAGAGTCACTGCTAACTGGCACAAAACTTAAAAACTCTAAAGAAGGTAATAACGGTACTTCATTAAGCACTGGTCAAAGGCTGCAAAATTATATCCGAACTTTTATGATTCAGATTGTAAAAGTGCAGAAGAGGTTTAACCTACTACATTTTTTTTATATGCATTGCAAGGCTAACCTTGAACAGAGAGATCAGAAAGTCAGTTTGTCGTGATGCTATATGCTATTTTTTGAGAAATGCAAATGCAGAACCAGTTCCCAACGATCAAAAATGTATGAACTATGCCATATAAAGTACTTTTTTTTTACCTTTAATGACAACAGTATCATCATTCTAACAGGAAAATGATTTTGCCAACAAACATTTTAAAGCTTTGCAAAGAAAACAGAATAATACTGATATACTAGCAACACACATCAAAGTTGCTGGTGAACGCAGCAGGCCAGGCAGCATCTCTAGGAAGAGGTGCAGTCGACGTTTCAGGCCGAGACCCTTCGTCAGGACTAACTGAAGGAAGAGTGAGAGTTTGTTGTTTGCGTTTTTAAATACTGATATACTGTCCAGCCATGAACTTCATTAAGTCTCAAGAGAAGTTAAATAGCTAAAGATTGAACAATTAAATTAAGTATTCCAAGAAACAGGACACTGACAATTAAGGAGGTAATCAAACTTTCAATGAGAATACATTACCACTGCAATCCCAATGATGAATATCATCCCATAGTGCTATAAATTGAGGGATATCTGGGACATCATACTTCCCAGGAGGCCTTTCCACCCATCAATTCCATTGCCTGCAATCCCATTCTTCCACTTACTTCATTGTAGCCTGCTTCCTTCTCAAAGGCCCATTAACTCCTCTCTGATTATTATCTAGAGTATATAGAGTATAGATAATTTAAAGTATCCAATTAATCAACTGACCAGCAGATTGGGATATGGGAAGACAGCAGTACCTGGAAGAAACCCAAGAGGTTACATGGAGAACGGATGAATTTCACTAGCCACATCAGAGGTCAAGATTTGTCTTGGATCACTGGAGATGCGAGGCAACAGTATTACTTGTTGGACCACACATTTCCTTCAGAAATGTTGAAGGAAGTACAATATCTTCTAGATTGGGATGGTGCATGTTTGGGAGAGCAATATAAAAGTAATGGTCTTCACCATACATCCACTCTTGCACTTTATTTTCTGATATGCTGCTGAAAAATTCATGAAGAATTACTATATTGTACCTGTGAATAGAAGAAATTAAGCGCTGATGGTGGTAACTCGCACCAGTGGATGAGATGCCAAGGGAACTGCTTTTTCCGAGCTGATTACTTTGACTATCCAAGTCTTTTGGAGAATTACCCATCAAAGCAGATGAATAATCCACAAACATTGTTTATCAGACCATAAGACAAAGGAGCAGAATTAGGCCTTTTGGCTCATTGAGTCTGGCTGATTTATTTTTCCTCTCAATCCCATCCTCTTGCCTCCACTCTATAACCTTTGCCACCATACTAATAAAGAACTTACCAACTTCTGTTTTAAATATACCCAATGACTTGGCCTTCACAACCATCTGTGGCATTAGATTCTACAGATTCACCACCCACTAGCTAAAGAAATTCCTACTCACCTCTAGTCGAAAGGGACATCTTATCCTGAAGCAGTGCCCTCTGGTCCTAGACTCTGCCATTACTGGAAACATCCTCTCCATTGGTAGGTTTCAATGAGATTCCTCTCCACCACCCCCCGCTCACCGACCATTTTCTAAACTCTAGTGAGTACAGGCCAAGAGGCATCAAACATTCCTCATGTGTTAACCCCTTCATTCCCAGGACCATTCTTTTGACCCTCCCCAATGCTAGTACATCTTTTCAGAGACATGGAGCCCTAAGATTCCCAGGAATCAATGAGAAACTGGGAGTCAGCCAGCCATGTCTTGCAAGTGCTGCAGCCATTTTGGGAATTCAGTACGGGACCTTTTGTTTAACCCAAACACAGCCTCGGGTATCCCTCTTGGGAGTCAGTGCAGGTATGCAGGAGGTCCACATGGATTCTTGGTCAGTAAGGGTCCCAGTACATTGATGCTGATGACATAGATACAAATATCATAGAATGCCAGAAGTTGTTGGCGAAACTTTTAAGTGGCTCTTGTGTGATTGGTATTTGCCAATTATTAGGAAATATCTGGATCTTGGCACTTCCAGACATTAAATATTTGAACTTGAATTGCTAACAGCAATAAATAGATTCACTTTTGCACTTTAGAGTGAAGGACACTGATCAAACAGCTGAAGCCAAATGAGTTTATTTGCAGTGATACCTTGGGGGTCTGGGATAACTGGGTCCCAGCGAGCAAAACCAGTTTCCTGTATGTCATGTATGACGCTAGCCAATAGAGACCTTTACCCTTTTGTTTGTTCCCTCTTGTTCAAAATGCTTCCAATCCCATTATGTTCAGATTCTCATCAGACAACTAGCAGTATGCAGGGGGTTCCTCATTACCTGAAACACGTTTGAAGATTGTGAATTTCTCACTCTCCCTTGTGTAGCACACTTAATATGCTTCCTGGATAACACTGGGCGGGCTGTATTAAGTAGTGATTTAGTGCACTTGTATATTCACCAGACAATGTGAAGAATTTTTTACAACTTGAATTACTGCTTCATCTTTTCCAGTTTCAAAGATCAAGAGGTTGATTACATATGAACTGTCAAATGCTCTGGTTCCAATGCCACATAAAATATTCCTTAGAAATTGGAATATGGCTACAGGCTGAGAAGTGGGAATCCACTGATCTGCTTCATTTCCTAGTTTCCCACCACAGAACTGTATTAATGTTCCTGAAAATAGCTATAAAGCTGATAAGTCACTTGAGAAGTACAAAATGAAAAATGACTTCAGGCAGTTCCTGACTGGTTCACATCAGCAGAAAATTGGGCAATTAAATGCCACAGAACAAATTCACAAAGTGAGAAAATGAAACTAATAAAATTCTATTTGCTTTTATTAATTTTAAAAAAGAGATATTAATATCCTGATTCCAAAACCATGCCTCATGGTAGTAACATAGTACTTGGAAAATAAATGAGTGTTTTTCAAGAAAATTTTTAAGAAGTTTTTCTTAAATAACCCAGGAACTCCACTGTCACTTGTCATATTCACCAAGACTTTGCTCCTTCCTGGGCAGCGCACAACAGAAGTTGCCCCTAGCATCAACACAATACATAATCACGCCTGCATTCCTGATCTATTCCCTATTTTACACAATGCTTAGAGAGATCTGCAAGTCTATCAATAACAGATATATCTTCATAACTTCTCTAATGAGGCTGGTAATCAGAATCCAAAATGAAATATGATGAACTGGCAGTGGTTTGTCTGATTTATGTCTACCATTTAACTACCAAGATGAAAATCTGTTGAAGTGTTTTGTTTTTCCTAGCATAAGATGCTACATATGGTAATTGCTTACAGTTAATAGCACTAGTGGAGATCAACTTTGGGGCTATAAACTTATTACTTCATACCATTCCCTCTCCAATTCCTATCACAAGCCAAGTTTTCATGCTTGCATAAAACAAGTATTCCAAACACAACTCAGGTTTGAGTTGTAGAGACATTTATTAGACTGAACCAAACTGGGAAACATTGGTGATTCTGAAGCAAGTGACAGGCATTTTCCCACATAAATATCCACAGCTTTGGGAGCTTCAGACATGTATATCCTACTGCAGTCGCAGACTTGCAAACAGATACCAGTGTGTTGCCCTTAAGGCATTTATTTGACTTTGTTGGGTCTACGCTTTAAATGATTTGTTTGTAACTATTTTCTAGTTAAAGTTAAAGGTTGATGATTATGTTACAGTCCAACAAAGGTAAATTCATTGTCTACGGTATATCGCAGCATGCGATGACGTCACCTCCGGTTTCGCCGTCTCTTATGTGTAACCTCCAGTTCGGAGAAGGTGTGAAGGTGGGTGCCATGCGTGCAGCACGCTCATGAAGAGCTCCGTGTCTACCCACAAAGAAACATTATAGAAGCAACACCTTTTCACCATACGATCTTAATGTGGAAGAGTGCACAGTAAATGGTCAACCTTACTACGACTCTGTCTTCATTGGCTCTGGTTTAACTTGGTGTTTAGTCAGAGTTTCAACACACTGCACGAGAACACTACAACCAGCTTTCAAATCTGTTAACAAGCTCTTTCAGTGGACTCTTCCAATGGACTTCAGTAGTGGAGTATGATTTTGCTTAGTTTTCCAAACACTAGCCTGAGGAACTTGGTCAAGGATACCCATGGCAAATTTTGGGCCAAAGTTTTGTTTCACATGTACGAGGGACATGAGACAAATATTTTACATGTCAATCGTTTTATACTGGAATCTTGGTGACAACTACAAACAATTCTCACAGGCAGTGTGGGGTACAGGAACGATGAGTTTGGTGGCAGTGGATGGGAGATCTCCTGAGTTAACGAGGTTGCTGGCAATGCTAGAGACAATGGCCTGGTTCTGTGCAAGTGGTAAGTAAGAGGAGGTGTTTGAGAGCTGCTATCTGGCCTCAACAAGATAGAGGTCAGTCTGGGAGACTACAATAGCACCACCCTTGTCAGCAGGTTTGATGAGGTTGGCATTGGTGCAGACAGTGTGGAAAGCAGTGCTTTCAGAGGGGTGAGATTGGAATAGGCTCGAGGGAAAGTAACGTCTTGCAGGCAGGTAAGAGATGAAAAGATGCAGAATGAGGAAGAAGGCCAGAGCAGGATGCACAAGAAGAAGAAGAAGAAGAAGAAGAAGGGTGGAATCGGGAAAATGGGTCAATGGTGGGGGGGTGGGGAATCCTTGTCAAAAAAGTAGTCTCGGTGACAGAAGAAGACCTTGGCATCATGGCATGCATGGAACTCAGTGAAGTATGGGTATAGGGAGTCAAATATAAGGCCCGTGCTGAGGAGAGATATTCTGCCTCAGAGAGGGGGAGGTCAGAAGGGATGGTGAAGACATGGTAAAGGGTGGAGTTGAGGGGCCAGAAGAGAGAGGGAGTTTGGAATGTTCAGAGAAATTGAGGTGGGAGGAAAATGGGGGTTCAAGAGAATTAAAGAGGGATGAGGGTTAGAAGAGATCCTGAGAGACTGGGGTGAGTAGAATAATAGAACACTCCAGCACAGAAACAGGCTCTTCAACATATCTAGTCCACGCAGAACTATTAATTTACTGAGACCCATTGACCTGCACCCGGACCATAGTCCTTCATACCCCTCCCAGCCAAATTTCTCTTAAGTGTTGAAATCGAACCCGCAACCACTTCACTGACAGCTCATTCCACAATTCCATCTTCAAATTCACACTCTGAGTGAAGAAGTTCCCATTCATATTCCACTTAGACACTTCATCTTTCACACTTAACCTATGACCTCTAGTTCCAGTCTACCCAGCCGAAGTGGAAAAAGCCTGTTTACATTTAGCCTTTTTCTACCCCTCATTATTTTGTATACCTCTATCAAATCTCTCCTCATTCTCCTACACTCCAGGGAATAAAGCCCTAACATAACACAGATTCTCAGGTCCGGGCAACATCCTTGTAAATTTTCTCCATACTTTTCAATCTTATAGATATCTTGCCTGTAGGGAGGTGACCAGAACTATACACAATACTCCAAATTATTCCTCTGCAATGACTTATACAAATTCAACATAACAACCCAACTCCTGTACTCAGTATTTTGATTTATGAGTGCAAATGTGTGTAAAGCTCTCTTCATGACCCTTTCTACATGTGATGCTACTTTCAAGGAGTTACAGATCTGTATTCACACATCCCTCTGTTCTACTGCACTCCTTGGTGCCCCACTGTTCATCATGTAAATCCTATTCTGAGTTGTCTCCCCAAAGTGCAACCCCTCACACTTGTCTGCTTTAAATTCCATCCACCATTTTT
Source organism: Mobula birostris (assembly GCF_030028105.1). Lineage (NCBI taxonomy): Eukaryota > Metazoa > Chordata > Chondrichthyes > Myliobatiformes > Myliobatidae > Mobula > Mobula birostris. Next base: position 34,531,738 of record NC_092377.1, read on the forward strand.
CAGCTCATTTTTTCCCACTGGTCCAGAACGGGCTGCAATCCTTGATAGCTTTCCTTGCTGTTAACTACAGCCCAAGCCCTAGTGTCATCTGTAAATTTTCTTATCCCATTTATGTTATCATCCAGATTGTTGATATAGATGACAAACAACAATGGACCAAGTAGTGATCCCTGTAGCACGACTCTAGTCACAGGTCTCCAGCCAGACAGGCAACCATCTGCTAAAACTCACTGGCTTCTCCTGTGAAGCCAATATCTAATCCAAGCAACTGAACACTCTTGATTAACCTCCAATGCGGAACCTTGTCATTGGTTTTGCTAAAGTCCATGTAGACAACATCCACAGCCTTGGCCTCATCAATGTTCTAGGTAACTTCCTCGAAAAACTCTATAAGATTTGTTAGACACAACCTACCATGCACAAAGCCATGTTGACTATCCCTAATTAGTCCTTACCTATACAAATACTTATATATCTTGCCCTTTTGAATACTTTCCAATAACTTAGTTACAACTGATGTCAGGCTCAGTGGCCTATTAAGTTCATCGCTTATTCTTACAGCCTTTTCTTAAACAAGGGGGTACAGAGAAGTCATGGAAGAAGAGAAGCAATTGGACCCAGCGGTAGTGAGAGAGGTCTCGCCCTGGAGGTGGCTGGGGTCGAGGCTAGAAAATGTCACTCAAAGCTGGTAAAAAAAATGCTGCAACCAATTATTTGAAAAGCAATTGGGAAATTCGCTTATCATATGAGAGAATTCAAATACTGTAGAAAATACATCTTGGAAGGGTCTCAGCCCATAAAGTTAACTCTTTTAATCTTTTCTGTCGATGCTACCTGACCCACTGAGATCCCCCAACACTTTGTGTGTGTTTCTATGGATCTGCAGAATCTCTTACGTAAATACATCTTATATGGAGCCTTTGTCCAACTGCAATGGAGAACTGTGCACAGTTTTGTTTTGTAATTTGCCATCAGGAAGCAAGGCATTGGAGCAGCCCCTGGAACAATGGTCTTGATGTCTGAAGAAAGAGAGAGGAACTAGGCCTGCAGTTTATTCTCCAAAGTTTCGAACAGAAGAATGAGAGGTAATCTTTTTGAAACTTACAAATCCTGGAGTGCACTTTCCCTGGCTGAAGAGTTTTGGAATCAGGGCTGACAGTCTCAGAATAGGGAGCAGGCCCATTGAGACTGAATTAAAGAGATTATTTTCCATTCAGATAGTGGTAATTCTTTGGAATTGTGTAATCTGGATTGCTGTAGGTTGACAGTTATTGAGTTTTTACAAATGACATTTGAATATTGGAACGATGTAAAAAAATTGAGCATGAGGTAGGAGATCAGTCATGATATTGATGAATGGTAGTGCAGGATAGATGAGCCAGATGGCCTACTCTTGCTCCTAATTCCAACATTCTTACAATAAACCATAAGACAGAGGAGCAGAATTAGGCCATTCAGCCCATTGAGTCTTCTCTGCCATTCCATCATGATTGATTTGTTATCTCTCTCAACCCCATTACTAATGCCTCTGCAATCCCTTCAGTTATCACTTTTAGAACCTCTTTCAATTCTTGCAGCATTGACACATGATGGCAAATAACATGACCTCCTAACACTAGGACAAAGTTCTATTGGTTATGCTTGAAGTAATAAATCGGAATAGTGTGAGCTATTCTAGTTTAGTACTGCAATAATAAGCCAAGCAAAAACAAGTTGGTATCCTTTACTACTGTAGACTCCATTTGCAAAATGGAACCACTTTCATTTTTTATATGTTGTAAGAGTTACAAATGATGGCTTATATTTTACTAGATTATTGGTGTGAACTTCATGAACCTGATCAAACCAAAGTTACCCTGGAGTTCAGAGCAACATAGCTTCAGAATATACCTTTTCAATGATCCACATCTGACCTTTTCAAATGTGGAATTTAAATTGTTGGTTGTTTTCAAGCTGTCTTCTCTTTCAGCTGAATCTCTGGTCACTATTGCTGCAATTTAAGACAGAGAGGCTAAAATCAGATGTATCAGTATTACAGAGGAGTAAAGGGAATTATAGAGGCATGAGAGAGGAGCTGGCCGAAGTTTATTCAATAAACTTTATTGGAAGGGAACACTAGCTGGGATGACGGCAGGACAACAGTGGCTGGAGTTTCTGAGAACCATTCGAAAGCGCAGGATAGATCCCAAAGAAGTAGTAGTATTCTAAATGGAACATGAAGCAACGGTGACTGACAAGAAGAATCAAAGTCACAATAAAAGCTAAAAAAAAAAGAGGGCATACAATATAGCTAAAATTCACGAGAAGACAGAGGATTATGAAGCTTTTAAAAACCAACAGAAGGCAACTAAAGAAGCAATAAGGAGAAAAAAGATGAAAGATGAAGGTAAGCTAGCTAACAACAAGCTAGCTCTGATCAGATGTATGCTATGTAAGGAGTTAGGATCAACATAAAGTACAGATAAACTTTTACATGCGACAGTATTGAGATTGGTTGGGAGAGAAAAGTATCTACTGGTAATGCTCTAAAGGATTTTGACTAATGCTATGAAATCGTAACAAAAGTAAAACGATGTATTTGATATGAAACAAAGCACGTTGTTTTGACCCTGCACAAGACCTGGTTTGGATCGTATTTAGAATACTGTATGCAGTTCCTTTCACCTCATACAGTGGATGATATTATGTTGTTAAAAGTTCTGAAAATCAGTTTATCAGTCTAGTGGGATTAAAAAGCTGTCTATAATTGTGGAAGTGCACAGATCTTAGGGTGATATCATATATGCTGTTCATAATTTCTCAATTACAGCCAGTACTCCCTTACAGCTATTTGATGATGCAAGACTTCAACCTGGTGTCCACAATTCCAACCACCCCACCCCCTCCCCAACCTACAGATGGTGCTTGACCTACCAAGTTCCTCCAGTAGATTGTTATTGATTCAGATTCCAATGTGTGCAGTCCCTAATGAAATGTATGCAGTAAAAAAAGAGCATACTTAACTAGATGTGATGTGCTTTAGTGTATGACAGCAGCCATACAAATGCAAGTTTTTAAACTTTCTTTTATTTGAAAATACCTTCCCTAAGACAGTCGACTCACTATGAAAGCTACTACAAATATGAAACAGGACCCTTCTGTAAATGGCACAGCATATATTCAAGGAAGAGAATATGCCATGAAGGTGCACATGAAAGGACAAAAATGTAGAAAAATTATATGAATCAAAAACCAATGTTTTTGATTCAATATCATTTACCAGGATTTTTACCACTATGCTTATATTATTTAGCATAAATTGCATGCTCTTAAATTGCTTTTTCAAAATATTAGGAGTTGTCTTACTCCAGTCCCAGTGCGTCATTCTCTCTTACTGCATAATCATTCCCAGCAAAGCTATTTAAAAACTGAGGATATCAAGTTCATCACATTATTGCAATCTGATATGCCATTACATCTATACCCATTGCACCAAGAGAATTCATAATGATGCAACACAATCACTTTAAAAACAAAACATTTAAACCATAGCTTATGCTTTGTTTCATAGAATTTGTGATTGATCCATGCACAATACCAAGCCACAAAGTCAAACCAATAGCACGAACAAGCAGCATTTAAAAAGGTTATACTGAGTGCTCATCTTCCATTGTATTAAATTGTTCATTTTGACTGTGTGACTGAAGCCTATTTGTACAAAATACATTACACAATTAGAATAATGCAGTGACCAAATTATATATGATCAGTTACATGACTTAAAAACTTAAAAATGTGTGGTGAAGAAAATGTAACAGCCATAAAGACTGTACTGTTATTAGGGCTGTTTATTACTTAATAAAAGTAGCTCTTTATTCACAGCACAGTATTTGTGAACAAATGTTCTAAATTTCTAAACTTTTCTAAATCTGTAACTAGTCTTGATTAGAAAACATATTAACACATGATAAGATACACCTTAAAGCATACAAAATCAATTTAGTCAGCAATAAACAATAACCAGTAATAGGGAGTCTCAATTTATAATACAATTTATAAGTAGCAATGAACCAACCATAAGTTCATATGACAATATGGGAGAAAATTCACTTAGTTACAAAAGATTGAGTAAATGTAATTAATTGCAGCCAAGTATGTGGTAACAAATTCACCATAATATTTCTACAGTATACCAGACACTTCACTGACTAAATCAGAATTTCCCTTATCATAGAGTACATTCTTTGAACAGTGGTTAAAAATAATTTGGTTAAAAACAAGCATGTTCAGTCACCCAATATCTTATAATTTCAGATCTTCTCTGTCCTAAAGGATTCACTGGAACCTTTTTTTTGAGATGCAGCATGGAATAGGCTCTTGCAGCTTTTTGAGCTGCACCGCCCAGCAACCCCCGACTTAACGTCAGCCGAATGACGGGACAATGTACAATGACCCATTCACCTACTAACCGGTACATCTTTGGACTGTAGGATGAAAGCAGAGCACCCAGAGAAAGCCCACACATTCCATGGGGAGGACATACAGACTCCTTACAGACGACGTCGGAACTGAATTCCGAATACCGACGACCTGAGCTGCAATAGCACGAGCTAACCGCTACACTACTGTGGCACCTGGGAATTAGCTGTTGCTAAAACTTCCATTATTAGGTGCAGGGTCTTTAGGCACCTGCACCTCCTCCCTGATGTTGGTAACATGTCCCACATGAGGAGGATCTTTCATGATGGATACCGCCTTCTTGAAGCACTCTCTCCTGAAGGGCCCTCTATGGCTGGGAGGGTTGTGGCACTGACTGAGTCTACAACCATTTACAGCCTCTTTTGATCCTGTGCATTGTAGTGTACTTTCTGTGCTGTGTTGCAACCAATCAGAATGCTCTCCACTGTACATCTGTAGAAATTTGCAAGAGTCTTTGGTGACATACCAAATCTCCTCAAATTCCTAATGAAGAAGAGCTGCTGGCATGATTTCTTCATGATTGTATCAATATGTTGGGTCCAGGATAATAACAATAATTTAAAGTCCATTCATTCAACATCCTGGCTTTGTTATTTTAAACAGAATATTATGCTAATGGATTTCTTTAACATTTAATTGGCTCTCTATTAAATACATGCTATGAAAATTGTGATAACAAAGGAGATTTACAATTACTGTTTGCTTAAGATTTACAACTGTTATTTATCAACAAATCGTTTGAACCTGATGTTATGCCTTAAAAGATACATATCTCATAACCAATTAAGTAGCAATATTTAATCTATATTATCCTATAAAAGCAGTATATTAAAATGTTAGCTGCAACATTTTGAAAACAAATTTTCACATTTCTGAAATATGGAATAATCCTGCTTACTACTGAATTAAGTTTAATCAAGCGCTAAGCTCAGGGAGAGAAGCCTTCGTCCACTATTCCTTCAGTTGATAAGCAATTGGATTTAATAGAGAGGAAGTATTCATACCTCACATCTATGTAAACATTACCCTACTGGCAACCTATTACCTGGAATGCCTAACTGGAGTCCGAACTCTATGACCCTAATGCACAAAGAATATATCTCATGCAAGTATGGTTTTCTACAATTTGTGCACAGCATCTTCCCAGCATTGTAGCAATGATTCTATATCCAACAGCACCCTCCAATCAGGAGTATTCTGACTTGATCTTTAAAAGCTGGGTGCCAAAATCATAGATGCTCCACTAAGAGCCAGCAGTTGCAAGATCTTGTATTACATCAGTGAAACAGGTTGCAAAGAAGCAAACTTTACAACATTGTTCTGGCAATTTTGCAGTTGAAAGTACAACAATGTTAAATTGACCAAGATGTTTCAAAATACAAATTAGGTATATTTTTCAATTACCTACTGAATATTGAATGTACTGGATGGAGTGGACGTGGAGAGAATGTTTCTAATAGTGGGAAACTCTAGGACCAGAGGGCACAGCCTGACAACAAAAGGACATCGCTTTACAGCAAAAATGGGGAGGAATTTCTTTAGCCAGGGAGTGGTGAATCTGGGTAATTCATTACCACAGATGGCTGTGGAGACCAAGTTATATGGTATATTTGGAGCAGAGTTTGATAGGTTCTTGATTAATCAGGAAACACAATCAGGTTTATTATCACTGACATATGTCTTGAAATTTGTTGTTTTGCTGCAGCAGTACACTGCCTGGCATAGGAACAACTGTAAGTTTAAAAAAATAATTCAGGCAAAAAAAGATGAATAATGAGGTGGTGTTCATGGACGAGCAAAGAACTTGACAGATGAGGGGAATAACTTTTCCGAAAATGTGTGGGTCTTCAGGGCCCTGCACTTCCACCCTGATGTTAGTAACATGAAGAGAGCATGTCCCGCATGGGGAAGATCTTTCATGATGGATATTGCCTTCATGAGGCACTCTCTCCTGAAGATGCGCTCAACAGTGGGAAGGATCATGCGTCTGCTGGAACTGGCTGAGTCTACAACCCTCTACAGCCTCTTTATTCAATATGTGCATTGGAGCATCCATACTGTGCTGTGATGGAACAAAGCACAATAGGTACAAAAGGTCAGCACGATGTTCTGAGTCAAAGGGCCTGCACTGTGCTGTACTGTTCTATATCCACTGTATTTTGGTCAGAGATTGACAGGTTCTTGATTGGCAAGAGGGTGAAGAGTCATGGGGAGAATGGAATTTCAGCTGCAACACACACAAAAAATGCTGGTGAACGCAGCAGGCCAGGCAGCATCTATAGGAAGAGGTACAGTCGATGTTTCGGGCCGGGACCCTTCGTCAGGATTAACTGAAAGAAGAGATTTGAAAGTGGGAGGGGGAGATCCGAAATGATAGGGGAAGACAGGAGGGGAGGGGCGGATCTAAGATCTGGAAAGTAGATTGGCAAAAGGGATACTAGACTGGAGAAGGGAGAGGATCATGGGACGGGAAGTCTGGGGAAAGAGAGAAGGGGGGAGGGGAGCCCGGAGGGTGGAGAGCAGGCAAGGAGTTATAGTGAGAGGGACAGAGGGAGAAAAAAGAGAGAGAAAAAAAGGGAGAAAAATAAAAAATATATTAAATAAATAAGGGATGGGGTGTGAAGGGGAGGAGGGGCATTAACGGAAGATAGAGAAGTCAATATTCATGCCATCAGGTTGGAAGCTACCCAGACGGAATATAAGGTGTGCTCCCTCCAACCTGAGTGTGGCTTCATCTTTACAGTAGAGGAAGCCGAAGCCTCTTTCAGCTACAAGATTGGATTGAAGAAGTGATGGTGTTCTCCTTGGAATGAAAGAGGTTGACTGGGAAGTATAAGATGATGATGGTTATAATTAAGTTTAAGCTTACTGCCGCACCTCGCTATCAGTTGTGGGTAAGCGTGCCCGACGAGGGTCACCAGATGAAAAAAAATAGATGGTAAACCGCAACAGCACATTAGCGCAAGGGGTTTTATTTAGTGCCAGGTGGGAAAAAAAAGGACAAAAGCTGCCGAAATGTTGTGAAGAAAAGAAGTATTTACAGACAGGCAGAGGCTTTTTCCACGATGCACTTTGTCTTTAACTTTCCAATATAACTATTCACCAATCGTCAAATCCAACCTTCATGCCTCTCTAGCAAAGCCAGAGTAAGCATTTAAATCTGCCTCCGACTAACCTAGAGGGGCAAGTTCTACTGTCAATCGGGGGGGGGGGGGGGGTGCACTAATCACATGACCAGAGCATAATAATTAATTCAGATGAAAAATTGGAACATTTTAAACAGGGATTTTGACATCCTACAGTTTTATTCCATATCAAGGGCCTTAGTTAAATCCATAGACCAGTGTCCACATGTTCAGGTGAATATAAAAGAATAATGCCTCCCCACTAGTTGCTTGCTTAAGAGTGTGGTGTGCCTGCTCCCACTAACCCAGGCATTACTTTAGGATGCCCCAAACTATCTCTCTGGTCTTTTGGGGGCCATTCTGCTGTCTACAAACCGATGTAACAGTGTGAGTAAAAATAAATTGAACTGTTTGGAATGCCTGGGTCTAGAATCCTAATTTTTATGAGTTATAAACCAGTAGAGTACGTTAACTGAAGGGATTGTTTTCATTAGCCAAGCTAGTGATTGCTTTACTGTTGGGGTGTGTAAATGGTGAACTCCCAAGAACTGCAGAATGGGGGGGCCAAGTGTGTGAACTACTAGGGAAACTAGACCAGGGACAGTACGAGGAGGAGTGACTAACCAGGCAAAGGGGCAAGGTTAGCGGGAGAATGAGCATTGCCAACCTGTTCTGTCACAATTACACACCCCTCGGATAATGGTAGGGCTCCAAAGCATAAAAAAGGTTGGGAACCCCTGGTTTTACATAATAAAAGGAAGGAAAGCAGATTATTTTACCAGGTGTTTCAAAGTTTTGCAGAAACAGATTTAACATGAAGGACAAAAGATACTTGTAAATTGGGGAAAAATTCAATCACACAGATGGATACAGCCAAACGAAATGTTGTGACCCTGGGGCCAAAGTGCAAAGCGCAATACCAACAGTTATTCACAGCACAAGGCACTCATAAGATAGCAGTAAAATACAGTCACACACAAAAAAATGCATTGTCCATCTCCCTGAATCCATGAATGCTATAGCAGTCTGCAGTCGAACACAATACATCACATCTTTTGCCAAGCAAACACTAGAGGGCAGCAACAACTCCAGCATGGAGAGCGCCACACTGCCTCTGGCACTCCAGCGGTGTGCACCCACTCTGATGTCTCTCTCCTTGATGGCTGCAAACAGGTGACACCAGGGTTTGACACCATGTCCTCACAATGACAGAGGACACAAGACCATAAAATCAAAAGACGAGAAGACAAAGGAGCAGGATTAGGCGATCTGGCCCATCAAGACTGCTCCGCCATTCAATCATGGCTGCTCCAGATCTCTAACACAGTCTTCAAGGAGCTGCAGCCGGATGCACTTCATAACAAGTGTCACCAGCATGCAAACAACAGGAATTCTGCAGATGCTGGAAATTCAAGCAACACACATCAAAGTTGCTGGTGAACGCAGCAGGCCAGGCAGCATCTGTAGGAAGAGGTGCAGTCGATGTTTCAGGCCGAGACCCTTCGTCAGGACTAACTGAAGGAAGAGTGAGTAAAGGATTTGAAAGTTGGAGGGGGAGGGGGAGATCCAAAATGATAGGAGAAGACAGGAGGGGGAGGGATAGAGCCAAGAGCTGGACAGGTGATAGGCAAAAGGGGATACGAGAGGATCATGGGACAGGAGGTCTGGGAAGAAAGACAAGGGGGGGGACCCAGAGGATGGGCAAGAGGTATATTCAGAGGGACAGAGGGAGAAAGAGAGTGAGAGAAGGAATGTGTGCATAAAAATAAGTAACAGATGGGGTACGAGGGGGAGGTGGGACCTTAGCGGAAGTTAGAGAAGTCGATGTTCATGCCATCAGGTTATGCACACATTCTTTCTCTCACTCTCCTTTTTCTCCCTCTGTCCCTCTGAATATACCTCTTGCCCATCCTCTGGGTCTCCCCCCCCCCCCCCGTCTTTCTTCTCGGACCTCCTGTCCCATGATCCTCAGCACTACCTGCTTCTCCATCAAACTTCGTAACATCTGCAAACCTGGCAATAAAACTATTCCATCATCCACATCAACCTAAAAGAAGCACCCCCAACACTGACCCCTGGAGAACACCACTAGTCACTGGCAACTAATCAGAAAATGATCCTTTTATTTCCACTCGCTGCCTCCTACCAATCAGCCAATGCTCGAAACATGCCAGTTAACTTTCTGGTAATACCATGGGCTCTTAACTTCATAAGCACTTTGCCAAAGGCCTTCTGAAAATCCAAATATACAACATTCACTGCATCCCCTTTATCTATCCTATTTATAATCTCCTCAAAGAATTCTGACAGGTTTGCCAGGCAAGATTTTCCTTTAGGGAAACCATGCTGACTTTGTCCTATCTTGTCCTGTGTCACCAAGTACTCCAGAACCTCATCCTTAACAACTGACTCCAACATCTTCCCAACCACTGGTCAATAATTTCCTTTCTGCGGTCTCCCTCCTTTCGTAAAGAGTGGAGTGACAATTGCAATTTTTCAGTCCTCTGGAACCATGCCAATGAATCTGTTATTTAAATTATCAATATCCAGCAGGGTCTTGAGGTTGTAATAATTACATTTAAAAGGACAATAACACCTTTGATTGGCCTCGCAGAAGTTGCTGTGTCTGAGTGTGTTGCCATCTTACAGGAAAGAGTTAAAGGGACATAGACCCACACAACAGGAATAAAGATTCTTTAACCCAATTAATCTATGCTGACAGTTTTGTTCACCCAGCCAATTTCAATTTAATGGTTCAGCCAATATTCCTCCAAGCTCCACCTGTCCAGGTACCTGTCCAAATACTTCTTAAATGCATGGACTTAACTCTCAGCTGAACAAAATTTGCCTCAGATTTTGTTTTTGTGCAACGGTTTCTTAACATGAATTTAGTTTCAATCTGTGAAATAGAGATATGAAGTAACATTTAATCAAATGCATGACGATGACAATTGCATTTTTGAACTATTAGCCGTTTGAAGTGAACTGCAAAACTCTGTAACAAGATTAACTTGAATTTATATAGCAACTTTTGCATCATAAAAACAAAATCTGAGACTAATTTTTTTAGTTACGAGTTCATTCCACATCTGAATGGAATAACTTCAACAACAAAAAATTACTTCTTGTAATTCTCCCTAACTACTGCCTTTTCTGTTGCTGCTCCCTTAAGAATAGAAATACAAGAACCTTACAGATGACATAATAACAGCAATAAACACAAAACTTCCTGTTCTATTCAGAAGAGCAATTGATTTGATTTGCACTGTAACTACATTTATACCAAACAGATTTTGAAATATGTATCCAACAACTAAAAGCATTTATGTCATCGACATCACCTCACAAAACTCCCATAGACAACAGCATTTCCATGTAGTCATGCCACTGGGATAAAAGGAAGTACAAATATTATGTAATAAAAACAGAAAATACTATTAAATATTCAGCAGACCAGCAGCAAACTATGGGAAGAAAATATTAATCAACATTTCAAGTTATTGATCTTTCATCAGAATAGGGAAATAAAACTTCAACTTTTAAGAACCAGAAATGGGAACTCGGAATGAAAGATAAAGTTTGTGAATGGGGTCAAGAATAAGTGACAAAGGTTAATGGTGGAAGGCAGCATCCAAATATAGGATGATGGGAACAAATGAATCATTGAGTCCAGAAGGTCGTAATGGTTATAAGTGTAGCTTATTATTATGTGGAATTTCAGTGCAGCGTTGGAAGCTAAGCACTAAGAGTGGCAGTAGACAGAGGGTGTAGAGACATGAAGCTGTTACTACTAAATACAAGAGATTCTGCAGACGCTGGAAATCCACAGCAACACACACAAAATGCTAGAGGAGCTCAGCAATTCAGGCAACATTTATGGAAATGAATAAACAATCAACATTTTAGGCTGAGACTCTTCAATATGACTGAATAGGACAGGGGAAGATGCCAGAACATAAAGATGGGGGAGGAAAAAGAGGACAAACTGAATGGTGATAGGTGAAGCCCGGTGGGTGGGGGAGGAGGGATGAAGGTGATTGGTGGCAATGGCAAAGGGCTGGAGAAGAAGGAATCTGATAGGAGAGGAGAGTGGATCAGGGGAGAAAGAGAACGAAGGGGGGCATCAAGGGAAGGTGACAGGCAGGTAAGGAGAAGTGGGAAGAGGCCAGAGTGGTGAATAGAAAGAGAGAGAAGAGGGTGGGAAAAATTATCTGAAAGAGAAATTGATGTTCATAGCATCAGGTTGGAGGCTATTTGGGCGGTATATGAGGTCTTACTCCTCCACTCTGAGAGTGGCCACATCATGGCAGAAAAGTTGGCCATGGACTGGTATGTCAGAACGGGAATGGGGATGCTACTAAACCTTTATTTTTACTCATTTGTAGAGCACACCTTCATCACAAGCAATGAATTTAATGTAGGAAACTAAAGTAGATACAAGTACGATGGAAATTATATTTTGAGGATTCGAAAAGGCTGGAAGCAGAGAAGGAAAGGATGCCTGATGTAACTGTAGGAGGTGCAAAGGATGTCATTGTGAAATGGAAGAGCAAACATACAGGGAGAAAATGGCTTCAGACACACATGGGAATCCTTCCATTTGCACCTTCTCTCACAAAGTGCCCACCATCCAGCCTTGGAACTATTCTGTGCTCAGTGGAACTGTCTGTCCAGCTCCCATCAAGGAGGAGGCTACGCAGGATTCATGCCAGGAGACCAGACTGAAAAACAGTTACTTTCCCCAAGCAGTAAGTGTGATCAAAACCTCCATCCACCAATCCACTACTACTTCATCGTTTCGTGTCAGTCACCTGATGTACAGACACTCCAGTGCCTAGTGTCACTTTAGGGACGTACAATCAATCTATGGATATAAGCTATCTCACATATTTATATTTATTGATTTTTTTTATTATTATGGTGTTATTGTATTTATTCTTCTTTTTCTGCTGTATCAGATTTGGAGTAAAAATAATTTTGTTTTCCTTTACACTTATCGGCCAGAAATTACATTAAACAATCTTGAATCTTCATTGTTATTGGGTATAAATTCTGGAACTCCTTTCCAGCAGTGTGGGGGAACTTCACCTGAAGGCCAGTAACAACTTAAGGTGGCTTTCTGGACTTCCTCAACACATACTCAAGGCTTATTAAGGTTGGGTTTGCTAGAACACCCACATTGTGAAAGGCAAAAATGTATTTGGTGATAACATCATGCTGCAGATGGAGGAATCGACAAGGAATAATTGAGGAGAATGAGGGGAGATCTTACAGAGATATATAAAATTATGACAGGTACAGAGAGAGTGAATACAAGCAGGCTTTTCCCCGGGTTGGGCGAGACTAGAACTAGAGGTTATAGTTTTAGGGTGAATGGTGAAATATTCAAGGGGAATCCGAGGGGGAACTACTTCACTGAGAGGTACTGAGAGTGTGGGATGAGCTGCCAGCAGAAATGGTAGATGCAGATTTAATTGCAATGTTAATGAGAAGTACCCTGAGATCTCATCCTTAATAATCGACTCCAACGTCTTCCCAGCCACTGAGGTCAGACTAACCGGCCTATAGTTTCCTTTCTTCTGCCTCTCTCCCTTCTTGAAGAGTGCAGGGACATGTGCAATTTTCCAGTCTTCAGGAACTAGTGATTGTTGAAAGATAATTTCTAATGCCCCAATGATCTCTTCAGCCATCTCTTTCAGAACTCCGAGGTGTACACCATCTAGTCCCAGTGACTTATCTACCTTCAGACCCTTCAGTTTCCTCACGAACCTTCTCCCTGGTGATGGTAATTTTCCTCACTTCATGCCCCCTGATAACTGAAACTTCCACCATACTGCTAGTGTCTTCCACAGTGAAGACTGATGCAAAGTACTTATTCAGTTCGTCCACTATTTCCTTGTCCTCTATTACTACCTCTCCTGCATCATTTTCCAGCGGTCTGATATCCACTCGAGCCTCTCTTTACCACTTTATGTATCTTAAGATACTTTCAGCATCTTCTTTAATATTACTGGCCAGCTTACTTTTGTATTCCATCTTTACCTTCTTAATGACTTTTTTAGTTGTCTCTGTTGTTTTTAAAAGCTTCCCAATCCTCTAACTTCCCAGTAATTTTCTCTATTATATGCCCTTTCTTTGGCTTCCCTTGTTAGCCACAGTCGTGTCATCATTCCTTTAGAATACCTTTTACTCTTTGGGATGTATTTCGCTGGACACATTTCTTGCAGTTGTGGTGGTCCGGGACACTGGAGCTGTTGCAACCCGCTTCTGCCTTTTATTCTTGGGACCTGCAAGAGGAACATTACTCTATCCTGCCTGACATCTCTACCGTCCTACCTAGGCAGGTATAAAGAAAAAAAAAGCTTGAGCTTTTTTTCCTTTGCTTTCTCTGAGTGAAGCTCCTCTTCGCTGAAGACACGAAGAACTAAAGCCTTAAGATCACCACTCTGAGTACATCCACTCAGATGACGACCTGTGCTTGCTCCTGCCTTCCTTTAATTTGCTCTTATTAATCAATCCCAAACACCGAATGGCACTAGTCAACATTCTATCATGCTGTTGCAACCCACTTCTGCCTTTTATCCTTGGGTGGTGGACATGATTGAAGTCTCCCCTCCTCTTAAAACTTCCAAACTTCTGAGAGAGAACTTCCGAGGCAAATGAGATGGAGAAATTAGGGAATACTTAATTGCTCCAGGGTATCCTGGATCAATTAAATCCTTGACCCCTGAGCCTTTTCATCACTTTTTAGCAAAGCACACCACTGGAATACAGTATATTGGAATATCTGTGAACCCTCCAGAACGAGGGGTCACAGTTTGAGGATAAAGAGGAAGCCTTTAGGACCGAGATTAGGAAAAACTTCTTCACACAGAGAGCAGTGAATTTGTGGAATTCTCTGCCACAGGAAACAGTTGAGGCCAGTTCATTGGCTATATTTAAGAGGGAGTTAGATATGGCCCTTGTGGCTATGGGGATCAGGGGGTATGGAGGGAAGGCTGGTACAGGGTTCTGAGGTGGATGATCAGCTATGATCATACTGAATGGCGGTGCAGGCTCGAAGGGCCGAATGGCCTACTCCTGCACCTATTTTCTATGTTTCTATCTGAATGAGTGTTGCCCACTCAACAATCCAAAAACTCATTAGCATCTTGAACAAAGTATCCTGCTCGATTGGCACATTAGTTACTTCTATAAACCTGTATTCTCTCGATCCTTACACAGCATTTATCTTCTACAATGTACTGTTGAGTTACTTGCCTCAACTTTTCCAGCAGAATGTCCAACAACCTTGACTTACAAATGTTTTAGTGTTACATCAAACCAAATTTCTTGGTGTTCACCTGGCAGAGAATCTCACCTGGTCCCTCAACACCAGCTCCACAGCAAAGAAGGCCCAGCAGCGTCTCTACTTTCTGTGAAGGCTGAGAAAAGTCCATCTCCCACCCCCCATCCTCACCAAATTCTAGAGGTTGTATTGACAGTATTCTGCACAGCTGCATCACTGCCTGGTTCAGAAATTGCACCATCTCAGATCGCAAGACCCTGCAGCGTATAGTGAGGTCAGCTGAGAAGATCATCGGGGTCTCTCTTCCCGCCATTACAGACATTTACACCACACGCTGCATCCGTAAAGCAAACAGCATTATGAAGGACCCCACACACCCCTCATACAAACTCTTCTCCCTCCTGCCATCTGATAAAAGGTACCGAAGCATTCGGGCTCTCACGACCAGACTATGTGACTTCCCCCAAGTCAACAGACTCCTCAATACCCAGAGCCTGAACTGACACCAACCTACTGCCCTCTACTGTGCCTATTGTCTTGTTTATTATTTATTGTAATGCCTGCACTGTTTTGTGCACTTTATGCAGTCCTGGGTAGGTCTGTATTCTTGAGTAGTTTTGTGTTGTATTTTTACGTAGTTCAGTGTAGTTTTTGTATTGTTCATGTAGCACCTGGTCCTGAAAAACGTTGTCTCGTTTTTACTGCATACTGTACCAGCAGTTATGGTCGAAATGACAATAAAAGTGACTTGACTTGAGAACATAGAAGAGTACCTCAAAGGAACAGGCCATTTTGCCCTCAATATTGTGCTGAACAAGCTAAAAAGCAAATCAAAAACACCCGACCACTAATCCCTACTAACTACATCATGTCCTTATACCACCATCTTCCTTACATCTCTTAAAAGCCTCTAATGTATTTGCCTGTACCACCATACTAGGCAGTGCATTCCAAAGGTCCACATCTCTTTAAGTAAAAACCTTACCCCTCACATCCCCATTGAACCTCCCCCCTCCCCCCCCCCCCGTCATCTTCGATGCATGCCCTCTGGAATTTGACATTCCAACCCTGGGAAACAGATAGTCTCTGTCCACTCTACCTATGCCTCGCATAATCTTGTAAAACTCTATCAGATCTCCCCTCAGTCTCCAATGCTCCAGAGAAAACAACCCAAGTTTATCCAAGCAACACAAACAAAATGCTGGAGGAACTCAGCAGCCCAGGCAGCATCTATGGAAAACATTAGTCCTGATGAAGGGTCTTAGCCTGAAACATCGATAGATGCTGCAAGGCCTGCTGAGTTCCTCTGGCTTGGATTTACAGCATTTCAATATATATTTATTTATTATTAAAGAATGTATAAATTATACACCTTGAAATATGTCTGCTTTTCGGCAACCACAAGGCAAGAAACTCAAATAACCCAAAAAAGACCAAAAACCAATGCTCAGAGAAAGAGAAGAGGGAAAAAAAACAGATCGTGCAAAACAATAGAAGCAAGCCAACTGTATCCCAAACAAGATGAGTCTCAGATCCACACCCAGAGCAGCCAGAGTAGGCCCAAGCCAAGCCTCGATCCCCAATTTTCACATCAGCGGGACAGAAACACACAGCAGCCAGCTCAGTTCACAGCATTGACACCATGGAATAAAGAATGAATATTCACGGGAAAGCGAGCGAAAATCAGCCCCACTCTCGCCTCTGTATCCGACACTTGGGCTTCAAGCCTATCTGAGCCACCAGTTAAATAGTCCAAGCACCGAGTAGTGCCATGTTCCATGGTCCAGGAGCCCCAGTATGACCGGGTTGTCCCACTTGAAGCTGTTCTCAATCTCAGCAAATCGGCTCGGCGCTTGGAGCCATCCAAGCTCGCACCCGGTTAGGTGGATGAGCATCGAAACCCTTCCACATCGACTCTTCTCAAAATCGCTCACTCCATCCCCGGCAGCGATACCACCAACTCCGTCTGTAATTCCGGCTCAAACACAAAGACATTGCACCTTGGAATGCCCCAGCACATCAGCTCACCCCTGGAGCCAGCCCCATCTCTGCCTGCCTCCACACTCTCTGCAGCAATAGTTCACCACAATTTGTTTCATGAAAGATGTTATAAGTTTTTAGTTGATTCTCTTGTCTTAAGATTTACCAGCAAGCTGTTGCACATCTTTAGTAGTGTCATCTTAAACCGGAAACCTACAGATTTTCCCAAGTTTATCAAGCCCTTCCTAATGGTACATGCCCTCTAAAGCTGGTAAACCTCGTCTGCACCCTCTCCAAAGCCTCAACATCCTTTCTATAGTGGGGTGGCCAGAAATGGATGAAAAACTCAGACGTGGTCTAACTAGAGTTTTATTAAGGTGCAACATAACCTCCTGAGATTGATAAAAGCAAGTCTTTTTAGCCACTTTATTGACCTGTGTAGCCACTTTCAAGAAGCTATGAACTTGGATCCCAAGTTCTCTCTGCTCAGCAACACTGTTAAGGAACTGCCTCCTTTTAATTGCCTTACCAAGGTGCAACACCTCACATTTATCTGAGTTAAACGCCATCTGCCATTTCTCAGCCCATATCTGCAACTGATCTATATTGTACACACTTTTCACAAGTCTACCAATCTTAGTATCATCTGCAAATTTACTAATCCACCCATCTACATTTTCACCAAGGTCATTTATATACATTATGAACAACAGAAGTCCAAGCACAGATCCCTGCAGAATTCCAATAACTGCAGACCTCCGGCTCAGATGTCCCCTCAATCACTGCTCCGCCTTCTATGCACAAGCCAGTTCTGAACCCGGACAGCAAATTCACCACAGATGCCATGAAACTTAATCTTCTGGATTAGCCTCACATGAAGGACTTTATCGAACACCTTAGTAAAATCCATGTAGATAATATCCACTGCCCTACCCTCATCAATCTCTCTCATCACCTCATCAAAAAAGTCAATCAAGTTCGTAAGGTACAACCTGCCACACACAAAGCTATGCTTTCTCTCCAAGACTATGGGTTTCAACATCGTCATATACCCTATCCCTAAGAATTTTCTCCAACAATTTCCCTACAACTGGTCTGTAGTTCCCAGGATTTTCCCTTGTTCCCTTTGGCTTTGTATCTAAAACATAGAATCATTTACCCTGAAGTGCAAAATTAAGGGTTTACTTACATTTTCAGTCAAAATGGCACATTCTAATTAATAGCCTAGATTTCCCAGTCAGCAAAGGACCACTTTTGCTCTCTCTTGATCCAAAAAACAAATTTACACATAGTTTGAAGCAGCTGCTCAAAGGTGTCTAAATGCTTGGTGGCAAAGTCAGAGGAAATAAAGTACTCAAGTACATAAGTACAACATTATATCTTGGAGTGAGACATACAGCAAAGGCCTTTGATGGCTGGCCAAGCCAATCTCATGGCTTTTCCAGCTGTCACATGGAACACAATTTTATTATCTATCAAAGAAAGCAATTTAAAAACAAAAATTAGCAGAGATGTTAAAAATATAAGCAAAAGGTTATAACAATTAAAATTGGATAAGAACAATAAAAATAAGTAAATTGCATTAAAATATATGCAAGTGACAATGACATCAGGTGACATAATTAATTTACATTACTTATATCACCTCATTCAGTGATTAAAAATTCAGAGCTGGCAAATAACATTTGCAAGATGTCACCATGCTACTAAATTATACCAAATTGCTCTTGGATCCTTATAATATTAACATAATTTAATTTAGTAATGGAAGGTTCTGCAAGATTTAAAAAATGTTTTTAAGGAACTCCCTTTTGTAGGAAAAATTGTCTGTGTGCTCTGATATTAAAAATGCAAACCAGTTTTAAAGGTATAATGCTGTTATGCAGGAAGGAAATTAATGCTCTTTAGCAGAAAGAGTAGAACTGAATCACAGTATAAAAATACAACATGAGTTCATGAGTAACATTTTCTAAAGGTTGTTGAGATTCTCCATCTGTTGTAATCCTCTGACTACCAGCCCAGGAATATTGTCTTTGTTTGTCTCATTATGTGGTTAAAGAGCTATATTTTAAAGAAAATAACATATGTGCAGCACCTGGACACTCAGGCATTTGCACTCAGTGTCTGAGTTGGAGTAAAAAAACCCTATTTCTCAAACTGTGTTCACATTACTGGTTGCATCATGGCCCGATATGGAAAAGCCTAACAAGAAGTAGTGGATATGGCCCTGTACATCACAGATAAAGCACTCCCCACCATTGAGCACATCCACAAGAAGGGCTGTCTCAGAAAAGCAGCATCCTTCAACAGTCTCCATCACCCAGGCCATCCTCTCTTCTCACTGCCTTCCAGGAGGTGGTACAGGAGCCTCAGGACCCACACCACCAGGTTCAGAAACAGTTATTACTCCTCAACCATCAGGCTCTTGAACCAGAGGGGATAACTTAACTCAACCAAATACTAAACTGTTCCCACAACATAATGACTCAATTTTAAAGACTCTTCATCTTATGTTTCTGATATTCATTGCTTACTTATTATTATTTAGTTTGCTATTTGTTTTCCTTATTATATTTGCACAGTTATTTGTCTTTTCATTTTTTGTTAGTCATAGTCATACTTTATTGATCCCAAGGGAAATTGGTTTTCGTTACAGTTGCACCAACCAAGAATGGAGTATAAATATAGCAATATAAAACTATAAATAATTAAATAATAATATGTAAATTATGCCAGGAAATAAGTCCAGGACCAGCCTATTGGCTCAGGGTGTCTAACCCTCCAAGGGAGGAGTTGTAAAGTTTGATGGCCACAGTCAGGAATGACTTCCTATGACGCTCAGTGTTGCATCTTGGTGGAATGAGTCTCTGGCTGAATGTACTCCTGTGTCCAACCAGTACATTATGTAGTGGATGGGAGACATTATCCAAGATGGCATTCAACTTGGACAGCACCCTCTATTCAGACACCACTGTGAGAGAGTCCAGTTCCATCCCCACAACATCACTGGCCTTACGAATGAGTTTGTTGATTCTGTTGGTGTCTGCTACCCTCAGCCTGCTGCCCCAGCACACAACAGCAAACATGATAGCACTGGACACCACAGACTTGTAGAACATCCTCAGCATCGTCTGACAGATGTTAAAGGACCTCAGTCTCCTCAAGAAATAGAGACGGCTTTGACCCTTCTTGTAGGCAGCCTCAGTGTTCTTTGACCAGTCCAGTTTATTGTCAATTCGTATCCCCAGGTATTTGTAATCCTCCACCATGTCCACACTGACACCCTGGATGGAAACAGGGGTCACCGGTGCCTTAGCCCTTCTCAGGTCCACCACCAGCTCCTTAGTCTTTTTCACATTAAGCTGCAGATAATTCTGCTCACACCATGTGACAAAGTTTCCTACCGTTTCACAATGTAGCCGCTGTGTGTGATTTTGCATTGATCCTATTGCTTAAGACCATAAGACATAAGTGCAGAATTAGGTCATTCAGCCCATTAAGTCTGCTCTGCCATTCCAATATGGCTGATTTATGTTCCTTCTCAACTCATTTCTTCTGTCTTCTCCTCGTAACTTCAGTCACTCTGGCGAATTCAGAACCTATTAACCTCTGCTTTAAACGTACCCAATGACTTGGCCTCTGCAGCCACTTGTGACAATCCACCACCCTCTGGCTAAAGAAATTCTTCATCTCTGTTCAAAATGGACATCCCTCTATTCTGAGGCTGTTCTAGACTCACCCACTACAGGAAACATCCTCTGCACATCAACGCTATCTCGGCCTTTCAATGAAATCCCTCTGCATTCTCCTAAACTCTATCCAGTCAGTACAGGTGCAAAGCCATCAAACGTGCCTCATATGTTAACCCTTTCATTTCCTGGAATCATTCTCATGCATCTCCTCTGGACCCTCTCCAATGCCAGTACATTTTTCTTAGAGCACGGGCCCTAAACTACTCATGACACCCCTAGTGTACTCTGATCAATGCCTTATAAACCATCAGCATCCACATCCTTGCTTTTATATTCTAGTCCTCTTGAAACGAATGCTACCGTTGCATTTGTCTTCCTTACCACCGACTCAATCTGTAAGTTAATCTTTAAGTAATTCTGCACGAGACCTCCTAAATCCCTTTGCACCTCTAATTTCTGAATTTTCTCCCTGCTTAGAAAATACTTTATGCCTTTATTCCTTCTACCAAAGTGCATGCCCATACATTTCCCTGTACTGTATTCTATCTGCCACTTCTTTGCCCATTTTCTTCAACTGTTTAGGCCCTTCTGCGGACTGCCTACTCCTCAAAACTCCCTTCCTCTCCAGTTATCTTTGTATCATCCACAAACTTGGCCACAAAGCCATCAATTCCATCATCTAAATTAGTGATATACAGTGGCATGCAAAAGTTTGGGCACCCCTGGTCAAAATTTCTGTTACTGTGAATAGCTAAGCGAGTAAAAGACGACCTGATCTCCAAAAGGCATATAGTTAAAAATGACACATCTCTTTAATATTTTAAGCAAGAAAACTTTTTTATTTCCATCTTTTAGGTTCAAAATAACAAAAAAGGAAAAGGGCCCAAAGCAAAAGTTTGGGCACCTTGCATGGTCAGTACATAGTAACACCCCCTTTGGCAAGTCTCACAGCTTGTAAACACTTTCTGTAGCCAGCTAAGAGTCTTTCAATTCTTGTTTGGGGGATTTTCACTCATTCTTCCTTGCAAAAGGCTTCTAGCTCTGAGATTCTTGGGCCGTCTTGCATGCACTGCTCTTTTGAGGTCTATCCACAGATTCCTGATGATGTTTAGGTCAGGGGACTGTGAAGGCCATGGCAAAACCTTCAGCTTGCGTCTCTTGAGGTAGTCCATTGTGGATTTTGAGGTGTGTTTAGGTTCATTATCCTGTTGTAGAAGCCATCCTCTTTTCATCTTCAGCTTTTTTTTTTTTTACAGACGGTGTGATGCTTGCTTCCAGAATTTGCTGGTATTTAATTGAATTCATTCTTCCATCTACCAGTGAAATGTTCCCCGTGCCACTGGCTGCAACACAAGGCCAAAGCATGATTGATCCACCCCCGTGCTTAACAGTTGGAGAGGTGTTCTTATGAAATTCTGCACCCTTTTTTCTTCAAACATACTTTTGCACATTGCGGCCAAAAATTTCTATTCAAAAGGTTCAAAGGAACATCTAAACAACCCTGATGCATTTTGGAAATAAGTCCTGTGGACTGAAGTTAAAATAGAACTTTTTAGCCACACTGAGCAAAGGTATGTTTGGAGAAAAAAGGGTGCAGAATTTCATGAAAAGAACCCCTCTCCAACTGTTAAGCAGGGGGCTGGATCGATCATGCTTTGGGCTTGTGTTGCAGCCAGTGGCACGGGGAACATTTACTGGTAGAGGGAAGAATGGATTCAATTAAATACCAGCAAATTCTGGAAGCAAACATCACACCGTCTATAAAAAAGCCGAAGATGAAAAAAGGTTGGCTTCTACAACAGGATAATGATCCTAAACACACCTCAAAATTCACAATGGACTACCTCAAGAGGCATAAGCTGAAGGTTTTGCCATGGCCCTCACAGTCCCCCGACCTAAACATCATCGAGAATCTGTGGATAGACCTCAAAAGAGCAGTGCATGCAAGACCACCCAAGAATCTCATAGAATTAGAAGCCTCTTGCAAGGAAATTGGGCGAAAATCCCCTAAACAAGAATTGAAAGACTCTTAGCTGGCTACAAAAAGTGTTTACAAGCTGCGATGCTGTGATGCTACGAGCTGGTGGTAGACCTGAGGAGAGCTAAGGTACCGGTGACCCCTGTTTCCATCCAGGGGGTCAGTGTGGACATGGTGCAGGATTACAAATACCTGGGGATACGAACTGACAATAAACTGGACTGGTCTAAGAACACTGAGGCTGTCTACAAGAAAGGTCAGAGCCGTCTCTATTTCCTGAGGAGACTGAGGTCCTTTAACATCTGCCGGACGATGCTGAGAATGTTCTACGAGTCTGTGGTGGCCAGTGCTATCATGTTTGCTGTTGTGTGCTGGCACAGCAGCCTGAGGGTAGCAGACACCAACAGAATCAACAAACTCATTCGTAAGGCCAGTGATGTTGTGGGGATGGAACTGGACTCTCTGACGGTGGTGTTTGAAGAGAGGATGCTGTCTAAGTTGCATGCCATCTTGGTCAATGTCTCCCATCCACTACATAATATACTGGGTGGGCACAGGAGTACATTCAGCCAGAGACTCATTCCTCCGAGATGCAGCACAGAGCGTCATAGGAAGTCATCCCTGCCTGTGGCCATCAAACTTTACAACTCCTCCCTTGGAGGGTCAGACACCCTGAGCAGATAGGCTGGTCCTGGACTTATTTCATAATTTACTGGCATAATTTACATATTACTATTCAACTATTTATGGTTCTATTACTATTTATTACTTATGGTGCAACTGTAACGAAAACCAATTTCCCCCGGGATCAATAAAGTATGACTATGACTATACTATGACTATGATACTTGCCAAAGGGGGTGTTACTAAGTACTGCCATGTACGGTGCTCAAACTTTTGCTTCGGGACTTTTCCTTTTTTATTTTGAAACTGTAAAAGATGGAAATAAAGAAGTTTTCTTGCTTAAACTATTAAAGAAATGTGTCATCTCGGCCCGAAATGTCGACTGTACCTCTTCCTAGAGATGCTGCCTGGCCTGCTGTGTTCACCAGCAACTTTGATGTGTATTGCTTGAATTTCCAGCATCTGCAGAATTCCTCGTGTTCATCTTTAACTTTATGCCTTTTGGAAATCAGTTCATCTTTTACTCTCTTAGCTATTCGCAGTAACAGAAATTTTGACCAGGGGTGCCCAAACTTTTGCATGCCACTGTATAATGTGAGAAGAGTCAGCCCTAACACTGACCCCTGTAGAACACAAGTAGCCTTTGCCTCCTGCCAATCAGACAATCTTCTATTCATGCTAGTATCTTTCCTGTAGTACCACGGGCTCATATCTTGTTTAGCCATCTCGTGTGCGGTACCTTGACAAAGGTCTTCTGAAAATCCAAGTAAACACCATGCATTGACTCTCCTGTCTACGCTGCCTGTTACTTCCTCAAAGAATTTCAGGCATGATTTCTCCTTGTGTGCCTCCGAGTACCCTGAAATCTCATCCTTAATAATTGATTCCAACATCTTCCCTACCACTAAAGTCAGACTTACTGGCCTACATAATTTCCTTTCTTGTGCCTCCCCCCCTTCTTAAAGAGTGGAGTGATATTTATATTTGGTGACATATACAGTATGTACTTGTATTTCCCTATGGACATATATGCCTGTAGTTTCCCTTTTACGAATGTATTTTTGGGCTGACTGAATGATCTGGCACTGATCCTGAGTGATTCAGTGTGGAGCGCAACTACAGCCATCGCTGGGGTTGCACGCTGTGCCCATTCCTAAGGGTAGAACACAAACCTGTGGATGGCTCCATTTCTCCATGCCGATTAAAGCATTGAGCAAGACTTAAATCGACAAGAGCGGAAATTGAACTGGTGCTCAGTGCCATGTGCCTATATTTGACAGGTTTCTTTCCCGCTGCTGCTAATAGAAGGTACAGAAGCCTTGGGTCCCATGCTGCAAAGTTCGATCGCCTTGGTGGGTCACGGGCTGTGGCAGTGGAATCACTTTTGGCAGCGATTTGACGTTTAATGTCCACAGCACCGAATGCACTTTACTATTTGTGGGATTTGTTCGAGTCACGTCGATTCACGAAAATGATTCCAGGGTTGAATGTCTTGTCGTATGAAGAATGTTTGATGGCTCTGAACTTGTATTCACTAAAATTCAGAAGAATGAGGGGTAACATCATTGAAATCTATTGAATGGTGAAAGACCTTGATAGAGTGGATGTGGAGAGGATGTTTCCTATGGTGGGAGAGTCTAAGACCAGAGGACACAGCCTCAGAATAGAGGGGTATCCTTTTAGAACAGAGATGAGGAAGAAGTTCTTTAGCAAAAGACTGGTGACTCGGTGGAGTTCTTTGCCACAAACAGCTGTGGAGGCCAAGACTTTATGTATATTTAAGGTAGAAGTTGATAGATTCTTGATTGTTCAGGGCATGAAGGGATGCAGGAAAAGGCAGAAGGTTGGGGCTGAGAGGAAAATTGGATCAGCCATAAATGAATTGAGGACCAGACTCGATGAGCTAAATGGCCTAATTCTGCTCCAATATCTTTTGGTCTTCTCGCTTTATTGCACACAACTGGATCTGTAGCTGAGGCCTGCAGCTATCAACATACCGCTGAACTAACTGACTTGGCTCCTGGACTAGCTTCATTCACCTCGGCGGCTCATGGTTGTGGACTCACTTTTGGGGACTCTGCAGCTTGAAGTTTAATGTTCTGTGTGTTATCTGTTTGTTTTTTGTTATTTGCACAATTTGTTCTTTATTTTTGCATGTTTGACGGCTGCACAAAGATGAATCTCAAGGTTGTGTACTGTGTACATACTTTGATACTAAATGTACTTTGAACTTTGATAAAAAAATTTACTTTGAACTTTGAGGTGTTAACTCAATTGATTGATAGCCAATTAACATCTGTTGTCCTGCTCTGTTGGTGGCTTCAATTCACTTTAATTTCATTTACACACACACGTACATAGATAATTTCCAGATAAACCATGATAACTATTGTTATGATCCATAAATACTCATATAATCTGATGAAGAGTGTTGCCTATTATCTCAAAATGTTTGCTACTACTACCAATGAGAATAGTAGATACTTTGGTCTCATTCAATAATGCTCTGAATGGATTTAAAACAACAAGGCTTATTTTTTTCTCATTATGTCATGCTCTTTACCATTTCATTCACAGATTGTGGACATCACTGGAAATGGCAGCATTTATTTTATACCCCCAATTACACTGAACCAAAGAGACAGCTAAGAGTCAGCCACATTAATAAGTTGAGAATGAGGTCAGAGCAGGCAAGGAGGACAGATTTTCTTCTATAAAAGACATTATTGAACTAAATACATTTTTACAATAATTTGGTATTTTCATGGTTAGCATTACTGAGAAAAGCTTTTATTTTCAATTTCAACCTTTTCTCATTGCTTGCATTTAAATCAGCCAGCTCCCATTTGGGGTATGAATTTATGTCTTTGGATAAATGCTTCAGAGCTCCTGCTATAAGCCCACTAAGTTAACTAGAACACTATTGTGTGCCATTAATATTTATATAAAATGGCAGGATGTTTTAAACAATCAGCGTTTTTGTACCGAGGATGGAAAAGAAAGAGAGCTTTTCTCCACAACTGCATCCAAGTCATGACACCAACCAGTGATCCTATATCAGAACTAGTATTAGTGAAGACCAGTGTTAAATAAAACTGTCTTCAGCCCAACACTTTTTCCAAAGCTTTCTCATAACAAAGTTGCTATCACCATAAATACACCTCTTGTGCAAATGGAGTTGATCCAGAATCAGAATCAGTTTTAATATAAATTACAACAAGAAATTACAAAGAGATTAAAAAAAAATAACGAGGTAGTGTATATGGGTTCATTGACCATTCAGAAATCTGATGGCGGTGGGAAAGATGCTCTTCCTAAAATGTTCAGCATGTGTCTACAGGCTCCTGTACCTCTTCCTTGATGGTAGCAATGAGAAGAGGGCATGTGCTGGGTGAAGAGGGTTCTTACTGATGAATGCCACTTTTTGAAGGCATCTTAGATGCTGGTGAGGTTAGTGCCCGTGGAGCTGGCAGAGTTTGCAACTTCTTGCAGCTTTTCCTGGCCCTGTAGAAAACTGCTGGGAAACTGTTCAACCAATGTAGATTATACTCCAGAATCAATGTTATTCAAATGTCAGCAGTCTAGCTGCAATTTGCAGATGATGCTTGAACGCTTGCAATGATTGCTTATATGCCAAGCTCTCAGATATTGTCAACCTATTCATGCAAGCATATACGATGGGCCATATATTCAACATCTGCGACGCCTAGGCTCTCTCCCAATCTGATCCTTACATCCCCATCCACAATTTCCACACCGTCACCTGCCTCCAAACCCTGCGCATGCACACAAAACTGACTCCCCGACAATAAAAGTACACAGCAAGATAATGGGAAAGGGGATCACTACCCATAACCCAAACTTCCTCTCAGTGAAGGAAAACACTTGATAATAAAATTTACTATTGCCTTCAAAGTATCAGCACAGTCTATGGTCAAAAGGAGAAAAAAGAAAAGGGTATTTGAAAATTAAAACCACAGAGCCGGCACAAAAGTTCATGGTCCACTTGACAGCAGTGATTACAGCCCACCCATATGTTTGACAGATCTGGACTGTGTACAACTGGTGTCGCAAGGTACTGGAAAAATTCCACTAATTGCAGAAGCCCCCAAATTCACTAGAAGGATAAGCAAACCAACATCAATAAGCTTTACTGGGTAAAAATCCCAGCACTGCGGTCCTGGTCACTATTTGGTTGCCGACAGTAGACAAGTCTCATTGTTTACACACCTAATGCTAGCCTTCTGCAAGAGATGCTCTATTCTGAGCTGTGTTGTTTGAGGACATTACCTGGCAGAATGAGACATGCGTGTTCAAACTGCCCTTTCTCGTTGACATCTGAAACTCTAGCCCAAAACTAGGATGGCTTTGAGAACTTCATGCCCATGCACCGGGAGCCCTATGTAAGCAGTGTAAGGAGTATACTACCTCATAACTATCTGCCCACCTGCCCCAAGTCTGGGAAACTGTGATCCCCTGACTGGCATTTGCTACCTCAAAACTGCATTAGAATAATTCACCTTCAATTTAAATCATAAAATATAACTAGGATAATCAGTAAGCTCCAAAATGCGGAATTTTAGGAGTTGCATGTGGGGGAGATAGGCTCATCAAAAGTTCAAGCAAAATCACCTGCACTATTATGAGGTATCGGTATGTAGCCAAATATTATTTTGCAACTTCTAGAAATATAAAATAGGTAACTTTTTTATTTATTACTTTGGCTTAAGTGAGAGAATGAAATGGAGAAATATTTCAATTGACATTTATGTGAGGAATCAGTCTAAGGTGCTGAGGTAGTTCACACGTACTGCTTGTGCTCTTACCTCATTGCTGTTTTATATGATTCAGGGTGGATACACGTCTGATCTAATGGATTTGGCTGTGCAGAGGAGCACTCTGTTTTCCCCTTCTTTTTGATAGATTTACCAACTGTTACTGCTTGACGTTCTGCAGTGCCATCAAACCGCTGCTGATTACTGCTGTAAACAAAGTAGAGACAGTTTATGATTACACCTGCAAACTACGGCTCATAGTCATGCATTACTCCACCATTATATGATGCATCTATTTCAAAAATCAACATTTAAAATGAAGACAATTACAATGTTTATTTTCTGACATAGTCCTACTGCATTTCTGGTACAATCTATTTAATGGAAATGGATTTTAAACATTTTAACGTTACAGGACTTCTACATATCTTTACTTTTGGCTTTTTCTATATATTAAAAAACAAATCAAAAGAACTGCATTTACTTGGTAAAGTTCTTTATGTTTTCTGGATTAATTCGGATGAAACCAGCACATTGTTGAAAGGTTTTTGGGCCCAAGCCTTTGACATTTTTCAGCTGTTCTCGATTGATGAATGGTCCATTCTTCTCTCGCCACTCAATTATACTTTTTGCTTTACTGGCATTGAGTCCTGCAACATGCCTGGGAGAGAGAAGTTAATTATTCGATGTAATTGACTCAAGAGTATTTTGATCGATGTATTTTTCTTTCAATCACAAATGTTTTAAAGACAGCAATGTAATAATTGTTAGAAATGGAAGTACCTTTTTAGTTTCGTACCCTTGTACTGCTTAGAGTGGCAATGTTACCAAGATCAGCTGCTTGAAACCTAGCCAAATTAATTCATTCAACTGTAGAGTTTTCTAGCTTGGTGTGTGAAAATATGTGAAAGAACTTGAACTGAGATTAGATCAACCTTTGTGCTTCTAGTATTCATGTAACTGAGCTGGTTAAATGCTCAACGTTAGCTCCCATGAGATAAACACACAGCAATGCGGCCCAAGTTGTACTGCGGCAAACAGAAGGAAGTGTTGAGTATAAACTATTTAGAAGCTGCATTCTTCTAACATAGCAATTGAAATAAAATTTAATCTTGCTCATGCAGTGGGTGTTATTTAAATCTGTCAGTGGGAAGACAGGATTCAGTTCTGTTTTTAGAGAGTAAGGCAAATTGGGATTAGAGGTAACAATTTGATTTCAAACTAGTAGCACAACCATTTGATTTGAGTAAGATGTTCTCCTATGGGGATTCCTATTGGTGGGTCCTCAGGTGGCTGTAGAGGTTGATCTGGGAGCCATATATTCTGATGGAGCACGAACACGAGTAAGTGGTGGCTGTGGTTAATGCTTCGGTCCTTTGGTTGTGCGGTCTCTCCTTTCACAGCCAACACTTGTTCTCTGTAGCACAGCTAAGGTGCAGCGCAGCTCCCTCTTGAATCATTTCCTCCAGAGTACATTCTCTTCCCAGTTTTCAGATTTAATGTTGATGTTATCTTTGAAGCATTTTCTTTGCCCACAAAGGGCTTGCTGACCTTCCTTCAACTGGGAGGAAAGAATGTTTAGAGAGATGCGAGTTAGACATCCGAATGACGTGACCTATCCCTCGGAATTGGTGTTGCTTTATCGTGGTGGAGATGCTGTTCATGTTGGCCTCCTCCAGTATGCTGGTGTTAGTGTGTCTGTCCTTCCAGCTGATCCTCAAAATCTTTTGTAAGGTTCTTTGGTGGTATTGTTGCAGGGCTTTCAGGTGTCTACTGTAGGTGGTCCATGACTTTAGCTCCATACAGTAATGTAGGAAGAACAACTGTTCTTTAGAGTAAAAGTTTTGTTTGGACTTACAGGCCATAGTCTTCAAAGACTTTTTCTTAATCTTGCTTAGGGTCCACTAACACTACCCAGGTGGTGGTTCATCTCTGAGTCGATGTCTGCTTTTGAGAAGAGAATGCTTCATAGGTAGGAAAAATGGTCTCCATATTGAAGGGCAGTATCAGCAACTTTTAATGGAGGACTGGATAAATGGCTGGTTGTGCGGTAGCTGATATAGGATCTATGTCTTTTTTTATATTCAAAACAAGACCAATGTCCCAATATGCTTTGGAAGGACCTTCAGGATACATTGGAGGTCTTCTTCAGTGTGAGCTGTGACAGCGTTGTCATTCACATACTGTAGCACCATGATAGTGTTGGTGTTGACCCTGATCTTGGCCTTGAACAGGTTGAAGTTGAAAATCCTGTTGACTATTCGATACATGATTTGGAACCCAGGTGGCAGGTCTTGGCCAGTGAGGTGAAGGATGTCAGCAATAAAGATGACAAATAGAGAGTGGGTGCAACGATGCAGCCTGTTTGACTCCTGTCTTCAAAGTGAAGGGATCAGATTTGGAGTCACTATTGCTGAGTACTGTGGCTGACATGTCACCAGCCTGGCAGTATGTGGATTTCCAAGGCTTTCTCAGTCCACCAAGAAATCTTTTGCTCCCTTACCCTTCATTGGACATTTGCTTTGGCTCTGGAGTAAGCTTCTCTTTTGGCCTTGCTGCCAATGTCACAATGCCAGGCATGAAAGACTTTCCTTTTCTTGGAGATGAGTTGTTCCCTCTTCATGTTATCATCATCAAACCAAGCCTGATGTTTTCAAGTCCTAATGGACTTGTACCCAAGGGTGTTTTTGCAGACATTGAGGATGATGAATTTAAGCAGACCCCAGAATTCTTCAATATCCTCCATATGTTCCTGTTGGAATTTTCCCCAAACTAGGGCAGAAGGTGCTGTTGCGTGGCAGTGTCAAGCAGGTTCTCAAGTTTTAGTCTTGGTCTCATACGTTTCTTATAAACCCTCTTCTTTTTCATTAATCTGATGGACATGGTGAAGTGGATAAGGTGATGATCTGTCCAGCAGTCATCTGTGCCAATTATGGCCCTTGTGGTATTCACATCATGGTGGTCCCTATCTCAGACAACGACATAGTCAATGAAACACCACTATTTAGATCAGGGATATCACCTTGAATTTGCTTTACTGGAGGAAGAGAATATTAGCGATAAGATTGTGCTCAGCAGATATGATGAGAAACAGTATTTCATTTGAGTTGATGTTGCCAATGCCTTCCTTTCCTATGGTACTCTTGCAAAGTTTAAAGCCTCGACCGACCTTGGTATTTAAATCTCCTAAGACAGTGGTCCCCAACCACCGGTCCGCGGACTGGTACTGGGCCGAAAAGCATGTGCTACCGGGCACTGAGAAAACGATATGATTTGGCGACGTGAAACTATATGAGTCAGCTGCACCTTTCCTCATTCCCTGTCACGCAGTGTTGAACTTGAACACCACCACCCCTCCCCCCCACACCCCACCTGTCGGCCAGTCTGCAAGAATATTGTCAATGTTAAACCGGTCCACGGTGCAAAAAAGGTTGGGGACCCCTGTCCTAAGAGAATTAACTTATCTTCCCTTGGGGATGCTCCACAATGTTGCATCTCAGCAAGCGCAGAAGGCCTTTCTTTCATATTCATGAGTCCAGAGTTGGTGCATAAGCACTTACAACAGTTGCCATCTGATTGTTAGCAAGCACCAAACAGATGTTGGGGTGTTCACTGATCCCCATGGGAAGTTTAGAGAGTTCACTGACAAGCAGTTCTTTATTGCAAACCAAACACCACAGATCTTGTGCTCGTTAGCTGCTTTCCCTTTCCAGAAGAAGGGTTAACCATCCTTCTCTTCCTTCTGTTGCCCTTTGTCGGCCAGGCATGTTGTTTCAGAAAGAGCAGCTAGTTCACTCTGGCATCTCCTCAGTTCTCTGGTGATGATCGCTGTTTTCCTCTTTGGTCCATCACTGGTTGCACTATCTATCAGAGTGCACACATTCCCGGCTCAAAAGGTCATGTTTCTTTTTTCTGACCACCCATGGTGACCCCTCTGGGCGTGGTAATACAGTCAGGAGGTTTTGAGGCAGGTTATTTTTAGGGCACCTTTTCGAGCCTCTTCCCCAAATGGGGTGAGCAGAGTGGGACCTAAATATGGCTGCTCAGTCGTGGGTGCAGCTGCCAAAGGGTTCCTTCTGCCTCAGTCCAAGAACCCAGACACTGAATCAAACACCCACCACCCAATATGCCAGCTTGCGAATGGTAGCTTCCAGACCTCACTATCCTGCCCCCCAGCAAAACTAGTGGGTGTTTGTTAAGTCAAATTTATTTCACAGCAAGAATGATCAAAATATCATTGAATTCCATGTTATTTTCAAAAGGGAGAACTGTGGAAGAGCTATAAAGGTTTAATTTTACATCAGATAGAGTCCTATCAATAAACTGACCATTCTGCAAATAAGTAACATCACAATTGGGCAGTAGGGGATGTTTGCTCAGGTAACAACCCAAGGGACATGAGGTATTTTTGTCAAACAAGGACAACTAAACATGAAAAAGAAAATGTACTTAAGTTCCCAAACTGGATACTTAGGGCACAATTATACCAAGTACAGTAAAAACTGGCAGATCAGGCAGTAAAATCTACAGAAAGAGGTGAATACAAACTTACAAGTAATATCACAATTACATTAGGGTAAAACAGGTGCTGAGGATCAGTTTGATTCTCTTAAAAACGCAGATAATAGGCATAATGTAAAATTGAATTTCAAACATCGCAAAAATAAAAACTTGCATATGTCAAATAACAATAAAGAAAATAATGGCAATAAAGATAATTCTTCAGGACTATATTTGGAGTCAGTGAGTTGTAGGCATTCTATGTTGGTGCCAGAAGCATGGCGACACTCAGCAGTTGCCCCGGCTTTGGACTGTGTTGGCCCTTGACGCAAAATGACACATTTTATTGAACATTTCAATTCTTCGATGTATATGTGACAAATAAGGCTAACCTTTAAATCTTTAAAAATCTTTCTCTAGCCCTCACACTTTATTTTGCATTGCTATTGTTTTACTTTGTTGTACCTCAATGCACTGTGTATGATTGGATCTGTATGAACAGCATGCAAGACAGCTTTTTCACTGTATCTCAGTACATGTGACAATTATAAACCAATACCAATGAATTCAATCAATCTACACTGTTGAGAAATTATATTAACTATTTATAATGAAGGACAAATAGTTCAAAAGTAATTGTGAATAGTTTTGTGATTTCGTTATCTGATCCGTTGTTTATAAATCATTCAGTTTCTATAGGTCTTGACCATTTTCTCCTAGCACTCAACATTTTGGGCAGAGACGCTTCATCAGGATGACATCTCAGCCTGAAACGTTGACCATTTACTCCTTTCCATAAATGCCACCTGGCCTGCTGAGCTCCTCCAGATAACTGTGTGTGTTGCTTAGATTTCCAGCATCTGCAGATTTTCTCTTGTTTGTTTCTCCCGGCACTAATGGTTATACTCTATTCAATGCCAAGACCTTTTCTAGTATTCCTTCAGCTCAATATATTTTTGGCTATTCGTGTCACCCTTTTTTTAAAAAAACATAAAAACTTAACAGTAATCATATTCACAACGAGTTTACAGATCCTTTAAAAGATCTGCATATTTAGCTAAAATTATCAATGATCTTTTAACAAAAAGTATCAACTAGTTATTATAACTATATAAATCATTTATCTAAAATTGGTTAATATAGCAAACACGTCACTTGACTATTGTACATATTCTGTGGTGTGACTGATATAAATTCAGCACAAACTTTATTCATCAGCTGAGGTTTGGCGATCTCACTCTATCAGTTTATTCCCGGTTTGACAGGAACTGAAAACACAGCCAATACAAACATAAGAAAGAAGAGATCATTTAGCCTACAAGACTCCTCCACAACACAATTTTATACTTTATTCTCGCCAAACAATTGATACTAGAACGTACAATCATCACAGCGATATTTGATTGTGCGCTTCCCACTCCCTGGACTACAAATATTAAATACTAAAAATATTAAAAATAGTAAAAATTAGTAAATATTAAAAAAATAAATTATAAGTCATAAATAGAAAATAGGAAAATGGAAAGTAAAGTAGTGCAAAAAAACTGAGAGGCAGGTCTGGATATTTGGAGGGTACGGCCCAGATCCGGGTCAGGATCCCTTCAGCAGTCTTATCACAGTTGGAAAGAAGCTGTTCCCAAATCTGGCCATACAAGTCTTCAAGCTCCTGAGCCTTCTCCCAGAGGGAAGAGGGACGAAAAGTGTGTTGGCTAGGTGGGCCGCGTCCTTGATTATCCTGGCAGCACTGCTCCGACAGCGTGCGGTGTAAAGTGAGTCCACGGACGGAAGATTGGTTTGTATGATGTGCTGCACCATGTTCACGATCTTCTGCAGCTTCTTTTGGTCTTGGACAGAACAACTTCCATACCAGGTTGTGATGCACCCTAGAAGAATGCTTTCCATGGTGCATCTATAAAAATTAGTGATGGTTTTAGGGTACAGGCCAAATTTCTTTAGTTTTCTCAGGAAGTAAAGGTGCTGGTGGGCCTTCTTGGCAGTGAACTCTGCTTGGTTGGGCCAAGTCAGGTCATTTAGTCCTTGCTGATGTTCTAGCATGTACATCTTCCCACCATATTCTCGTAGATTCCCATATTTAGAAAGCTACAGATCTCTGATGTAATATGTTCACAGATACTTTTCAAATATTTGCAATGTTTGAATGAAGTAATTTCTTTTCTTCTCTGACTGAGAAGGCCAAACACTTATTCTGAGACAAAGAGCCCCAATTCTTTTCTCCCCAGCAAAAGGAACTATATTCTAGACATCCAGCTTGCCAGGTCTCTGAACAATGCCATATGTTTCACTGAGAAAATTTTATTCATCTAACCTCACCAATCTCTCCTCATAAGACAATTATCCCATCCTAAGAATCAAATTAATGAACCATCTTTTGGATGCAAATACACTTTATTTTACATGCAGCTCTTAGCAGGGAGTTGCAGAGGAAAATTGAGAATAGCTTTCATTCTTGAGCTTGAGCCATGAACTACCTAAATACTCCAGAATCAGCAGTCCCTTGTGACTATAGTCAAATTATGATGTGATTACTTATGAAACATTATTCAAACTTCCAATATTTCTTAGTTTATGTCTGATGTTATAAATTTTCATATAAATTTAATATATTCTCACATTAATATATTCTCGCATTTTACTTTTTTTTCAGCAAGCAACACCTGACAAAATTATGCAAATTTAGATTGAAGTCCTGAATATATTCACTGTCAGATTTATATTGCATTGTAATTGCAAGAAATCACTGTGCTTAGTCAATTTAATTCCTTTTTATACTTTAGATTTTACATCTATATGACCAAAAAATGTATTTATCTAAATAAAAGGCAAGAAACAGCAAAATAAAACAGCTTTAAAAAATACAAAAGCAAACTCCCAAAATATATGAAGTAGCTGCCTAGGCATTTAAGTTTGGTAAGAACAACATAATGAAAAAAAATGCAGGCAGCAGTCTGTTACTTTATCATTGTTCTAAATTAGAGGAGAAGATGGCAGCGCGACGCAGCATGTGCCACCTCTCCGGTGATGAATATCTGTAATTTGTCAAGTAGGAGGCCGTGCACAATCCTGATTTGATGGAGGCAGACATGACAGCACAGAGGAACATCTGGTGAAACTTCTGAAATGCCTGCTTCGCTGCCACTGCTACTGTGTGATCCGAAATCTCCAGAGGGGAAGGCCCTGAATCCTCGGCTTTGCCTGTTGCTTGGTGGCCGGGACCGGGGTCGAAGCACTTGACAGAGATGGTGCTTGGTGTCGGAGGGCTGGTCGGAAGCTCGAAGTTTTCGGACGGACTCAGAGTCGGACTGTGGTCGGGTGCTTCCAGGATGCTGCATCGGCAAGTTTGCGGCGCTGGAAGCTCATGGCAGGGAGAGTTTTTTCCTTCTACTGTCTGCGTGAGATGATGGACTACCAGGACTTTGAGACTTTTTTTTACCATGCCCATGGTCTGCTCTTATCAAATTAAGGTATTGCTTTGCACTGTTGTAACTATATGTCTATATGTTATAATTATGTGGTTTTTGTCAGTTTTAGTCTTGGTCTGACTTGTGTTTCTGTGATATCATACCAGAGGAACATTGTATCATTTCTTAATGCATGCATTTCTAAATGAAAATAAATGAGCACTGAGTGTCCTCATAATCTTAAAAAAAAAATTATACCCTTATAGGCACCCCTGCCCGTCTACATCTGCTCTTTTTTTCTTCCTAACCAGGGCTTCAATATCGCTTGAAAACCAAGGGTCCCTAAACATGTTTATCTTTACCTCTTTATCAGGCACACACAAGCTTTGTCCTCTCAAAATTTCACTTCTGAAGGCCTCTCACTTACCAAATTACATCTTTGCCAGAAAACAGCCTGCCCCAATCCACACCTGCAGATCATTTCTGATACCATCAAAGTTGGCCTTTCTCCAATTTAGAATCTCAAGCCGAGGACCAAGTCTATCATTTTCCATAATTACCTTGAAACTAATGGCATTATGATCACCAGATGCAAAGTGTTCCTCTGCACAAACTTCTGTCACCTGCCTTGTCTCATTCCCTAATAGGGGATCAAATATTGCACACTCTCTCGTTGGGACTTACCGTCTTAAGTGTATAGAAAAGTACAGGACAGAAACAGGCCTTTCAGCCCATCTAATCTGTACTGGACCATTTAAACTGCCTACTCCCATCGACCTGCACCTGGTGTATAGCTCTCCACACCCCTATCATCCATGTATCTATCCAAACTTCTCTTAAACGGTGAAATCAGCCTTGCATGCACCACTTGTGCGGCAACTTGTTCCACAATCTCATGACCTTCTGAGTGAAGAAGTTACCCCTCATGTTTCTCTTAAACTTTCATTATAACTCAGTTCCTCCAGAGCAGGCAACATCCTTGTAAATTTTTTCTGTACTCTTTCAACCTTTGTTACATCCTTTCTGTAGTTAGGTGATTTAAACTGCACACAATACTCCAGATTAGGCTTCGCCAATGTCTTCAACATAATAGCCCATCTCCTGTATTTTGACTTGTGAAGGCCAACGTGCCAAAAGCTTTCTTTATGATCCTGTCTACCTGAGATGTCACTTTCAATGAGTTATGGACCTGTGTCCCAGAACCCTTTGTTCTACTACACTCTTCAGTGCCCTAGTGTTCACTGTGTAAGACCTACCCTGGTTAGTCCTACCGAAATGCAACACTTCGCGCTTGACTGCATTGAATTCCATCTGCCATTTTTCCAGATCCTATTGCAAGTCACAATAGCCTTCCTCACTTTCTACTATGCTCCCACTCAGCGTCAACCACAGATTTGCTGATCTAGTTAACCACATTATCATCCAGATTATTAGATGACAAACAATGATGGACTCAACACTGATCCCTGTGGCACACCACTAGTCACAGGCCTCCAATCAGAGATGCAACCATCTACTACCACTCTCTGGTTTCTCCCACAAAGCTAATGCCTAATTCAATTTACTTCCTCACCTTGAATGCCAGGCGACTGCATTATCTACTGCTTTGTCATCATCAACTTTCCTGGCAACTTTGGGGTTCTAACGTTTTTTTTTACTTTCATCCATTCTTTGGGGTACTCCTGCTTTCGTGGACGTCTGAGAAGGCCAAGAATTTCAGGTTGTATTTTGTATATTAAGTGGAACTATTGAACTTCCTCGAAAAACTATATGTAATTGGTTGGACATCACCTACCACGCACAAAGCTACGCTGACTATCCTTAATCAATCCACATACTTATATATCCGGTCGCTCAGAAGGCCTTCCAATAACTTTCCCACTACTGATGTCAGGCTCACTTGCCTAAAGTTTTCTGTTTAATTTTTCAGCCTTTCTTGTCACCTGTCGCTAAGGATGATTTAAGGACTCCTATGTACTCATTAAGGAAGCTTTCTTGAAAAAATTTGACAAACCCTATCCCATTTAGTTCATTTTCAGAATGGAAGTCCCAGTCAATACGTAGAAAGTTAAAATCACCTACTATAACAACATTTGTTTCTTGCAACAATCTGTGATCTCTCTATAAACTTTTTTCCTCTAAATCTCATGGACTGTTCCGTGGTCTATAATATAGCCTCATTAACCTTTCTTATTCCTCATTTCCATCCATAAAGACTCAGTAGACAAGTTCTCCAGTCTGTTCTGAGCACTGCCATGACATTATCCATGACTAGTAACACCATCCACCCCTATAATCTCTCCAGCTCTGTTGCATCTACAACAGAACCCCAGAATATTCAGTTGCCAGTCCTGCCCCTCCTGCAATCAAGTCTCACTAACAGCTACAATATCATAATTCCATTTGTTGATCCATGCCCTAAGCTCATCTGCCTTTCCTACGATATGCAGATCAGATCTTTTTGATTCCTGATTTTGTATGAGTTTTGAATAACATCTGTCCCCAAAACCTCTCCACTACCTGTTCTGGCACTCTGGTTTCCATCCCCTGCAACTCTATTTTAATCCCCCTCTCTGCAGCTCTAGCAAACATTCCTGCTACGATATTAGTCCCCCTCCAGTTGAGGAGCAAACTGTCTCTTCTATACAAGTCTCACTTTCCTTGGAAGAGAGCCCAATGATCCAAAAACCTGACGCCTTCCCTCCTACACTAACCCTTTAGCCATGTATGACCTTCCTATTTCTGGCCTATCACGTGGCAGGGGTGGCAATCCTGAGATCACAACCCTGGCCATCCTGTCCTTTAACTTAGCACCTAAATCCCTGAACTCACTTTGCAGAGCCCCATCACTCTTTCTACCTATGTCATATGGACCATAACTTCTGGCTGCTCACCCTCCCACTTAAGAATGCTATGAATTCAAGCTGAGATGTCACAGACCCTGGCACCCAGGAGGCAACACACCATCCGGGAATCTCATTCTCTTTGTGTTCCCTTAACACCACAGCTTGCCTCTTCTCTTCCATCCCCCCCCCCCCACTTCCCCTTCTGAGTCACGGAGCCAGATTCAGTGCCAGAGACCTGACCACTGTGACTTTCACTGCTAGGTCATACCCTACCCTCCTCCCATAGTCATAGTCATACTTTATTGATCCCTGGGGAAATTGGTTTTCATTACAGTTGCACCATAAATAATTAAATAGTAATAAGACCATAAATAGTTAAATAGTAATATGTAAATTATGCCAGGAAATAAGTCCAGGACCAGCCTATTGGCTCAGGGTGTCTGACCCTCCAAGGGAGGAGTTGTAAAGTTTGATGGCCACAGGCAGGAATGACTTCCTATGACGCTCTGTGTTGTATCTCGGTGGAATGAGTCTCTGGCTGAATGTACTCCTGTGCCCAACCAGTACATTATGTAGTGGAAGGGAGGCACTGTCCAAGATGGCATGCAACTTGGACAGCATCTTCTTTTCAGACACCACCGTCAGAGAGTCCAGTTCCATCCCCAGTATCCAGTATCCAAAGTTATGTACCTGTTATAGAGGCGGATGGGCACAGGGGTATTCTGCACTGGCTCCTTAATCCCTTTCCCCTTCCAGACTGTCACCCAGTTTCCTGTGTCCTGCACCTTGGGTGTAACTACCTCTATATGTCCCACCTTTCACCCCCGCAACCTCCCGAATGATCCAGAGTTCATCCAGTTCCAGCTCCAACTCCTGAACACAGAGTGTCAGAAACTGCAGCTGGATGCACCTCTTGCAGATGAAGTCGTCAGGGACACTGGAGGTCTCCCTGCCTTCCCACATCCCGCAAGGAACATTTAACACTTACTGACATCCCTACTGTTCTAACTGTTTCATAATATAAAGAAGGAAAACAATAAATAAACCGGAGAAAAATATCTACCTGCAGGTTTCTTGACCTCTCTCATATAAGCCTCTCTGTGCTGAAGCCCTGAAGAGCTAAAGCATGAAATAACCACTCTAATATTACCACTCTAATATTACAACATTAACAATGAAAAAAAGTACTTCTTCCCAATCTAGTTCTACAATCAATAACCCAATACAGCTAATGATAAGTGTAAAAACATCCTTGATGGTGAAATTAAAGCTTTTAAATCAATGAATGCATGTTGACCTATGTAAACTTACTTAACAACTGAAAGGGACATAGGGAACAGAGAAAATTTGTAGAAAAGGAAACTGAAAATATTTTGTTCTTGTACACATATTTTTAATACCTTAATGGAGCTAAATAAATCATAGCATGTTCAAGTTGCAGTGACTTACTTTAATGACCCAAAATACAAATATTAAAAATACATTTACACATATGTATGTTTTAGTTCAAAGGCTGTGTGTTTAACAAGGTCTGTAATTCATAACTTGATAACATTTTGTTTAATGCCCTTCACCCAAGTTTTTCAAAGGAAGATTCTTAATACTATGTAGGTAAAGTGTTGCCTTAACTTGCCATTACCTTAAAGATGACAATCTGAAACAAGACCACAATGCACCAGCTGGGATTAAGTTAAGACACAGACTAAACAAGAGACACTGTGATCCATTGCCATGTTATTATTGCACTGGAAAAATAATCTCCCTACCTCATAAGGGTTTCTGAGGTGATGTTGATATCCACTCCCACAAAACTGACACATTCTTCAACCACACTGTCCAAGGTAGCTTTAAGCAAAGTTTGGGACACATCGTGCTGAAACCAAAGACCAGTCACTGCTTAGAACATTCGTGAAAAATATTTTAAAATTATTCAAGTTTTACAATATACTACAACCAGATAAGATCATAGAATTATAATATTACCTTTCATTCACAGTCTTTCATTTCTAAGCCAGTATATTCTAATGAAGGCCCTGTGCCATTGGATATGCATAAAATCACCAATATAGAGTTTAGCTGTTCATGCACATTAACATATCAAAGTTAAGGATTACTGGCCGATCTCCAACATTTACAAATACCGTTGATGGTTTAGTTCTGATGACCATAATTCACAACATCTATTGTAAATACACTTCAAAGTGAGTTAGTTGCTTCAAAACATATATTATGAAATATCTGTAATTAGGCTTCCAATTCATATCTCTCCCAGCCATCTTACTGGTTCATTCATCGGTCTTGCCACACAGAAATTTAAATGATAGTATGGAAACTGTGTGATCCACACAACTCCGTTATTTTAGCAAACAGCTCCACTGATCCACATAATCCTTGATTGAATCTCCAGTTTCCTGCTTCATATCCTATCATAAGCCTTTCAGCCTTTCTTTTTACAATCATAGATTCCTCTCTTGTTTAGGTTTGTGTCCAACAAGACAGAAATATGCTTATCCAATTCCCCCTGTCCAATTATTCAACTCAGCATGCCATTCATTTCATCTGTCCTCACAAAACAGCTACTTACTTGGGTACAACTGCTACCGGTTACCTTTTGAGCCAAAATTTTCTCATTGGATATTTACAGAAATATATAGAATATATTAAATGCATTGGGCCACAAACGTGTGCATGTGTGTGGAGAAGGAAAGCACACATATGTTTTCAGAAACTCATTTAAATAATTAGATGTCAAAGCCTTGACTCATGTCCAGCAACAGAAAGTCCCTGAAAACCAGCATCTAATTCCCACAAAACCTGGCTGGTGGCGCGGTGGCGCAGTAACATCAGCACCGAACTCCAGAGCGAAGGTTCCCGAGTTCGAATCCAGTCGGGTCGCTCCCGGGCACGCTGTCCATCCATGCCGGGTTGAGTGTCGAGCTCACAACTTGGCCTCATAAAAAAAAACACGGCGCTGTGAGAAGGACGTGGGGGACCACTCACAGAATCTTTCCTCCAAGACAACCACTTGAAAAGTGGTCGGCGAGGCTCTGGCAGAGTGTGGCCCACACACACACACAAAAAAAATTAACTCCCACAAAAATGAGAAAACAAGAAACAGTGGGATGGTTTGCACCAAACATACTGCAGGACTTTAAACCGTGGAGCTTTTCTTTATGTTCTGCATCTATAAGACTGAGGTCCTTTGGAGAATGCAGGACTCTCCGTCACATGTTCTACCAGTCTGTTGCCACCAATACAACCTTCTATGTGCTGGGGCAACGGCATCAACACGGGTGACGGCAACAGGCTCAATAAACTGATTAGAAAGGCTGGCTCTGTTATCGAAGTCAAACTGGACACAATGGAAGCTGTAGAAGAACAAAGGACCCTAGAAAATCCAAGCAATTCTGGATAATGTTTCTCACCCTCTGCATGTCACCTTGGCTGAACTGAGGAGCTCTTTTAGAAATAGACTAAGACAACTATGCTGCTCCAAAGAGCGCGCTATGAAGTAATTCTTACCCTCGGCCATTAGGCTCTATAATGAGTTAACCTATAGCTAGGGAAGTGATGACCTCCCTCCTGTTAGGTTGTTTGAGGTAACTTTTTTTTTTATTATTTCTTACTTCTCTTCTCTGTGGCCAAGTGGTTAAGGCATTGGACTAGCGACCTGAAGGTCGTGAGTTCGAGCCCCAGCCAAGGCAACGTGTTGTGTCCTTGAGCAAGGCACTTAATCACACATTGCTCTGCGATGACACTGGTGCCAAGCTGTATGGGTCCTAATGCCCTTCCCTTGGACAACACTGGTGTCGTGGAGAGGGGAGACTTGCAGCATGGGCAACTGCTGGTCTTCCATACAACCTTGCCCAGGCCTGTGCCCTGGAGAGTGAAGACTTTCGAGGCGCAGATCTATGGTCTTGTAAGACTAACAGATGCCTTTACTTTAATTCTCTTCTAATATTTGCATATCTCTGCACTTGTAATGCGACTGTGACACTGTAATTTCCTTTGGGATCAAAAAATTATCTATCCAATGCAGTAAGTGGTACAAGAAAGACACAATGTTTTAATGAAAATACAAATTTTGTTCTGAAATGTAACTTAAAGGGATAGTTAGAGTTATAAGAATGGCCTTAAAAATTTCTGATCTCTGGGGTTTCATCCC
This sequence comes from Mobula birostris, assembly GCF_030028105.1. Lineage (NCBI taxonomy): Eukaryota > Metazoa > Chordata > Chondrichthyes > Myliobatiformes > Myliobatidae > Mobula > Mobula birostris. The sequence goes on from NC_092377.1 coordinate 34,574,588, forward strand.
AATGTACACCAAGTATCCGTCAAGGCAAACTGTTTCTGTAATAGTAATAACTGGATAAATTATAAACCCATAACATAATATCGAAAATGTTAGAAAATTGGTGTAATTGCATAGGTCTCATAGAGTAAAACTGCATTAATCTGGCATGCTTTGGGCACTAGAGATACTGGACTACCCAAATTTCTAGACTACTGTATGCTATTCCCATTAATCCTTGAACACACTATCAATAATAGTATAATAAATTTTCCAGTGAAGACATTAAGCTTCAGGGAAGCAATGAAATGGACTTTACTGCATTTCAAGCAAACACAGGAAAGAGGGCTCCAGTAAATTATAGGGAATGTGGGAAGAAAAACAGGTGTGTAAAAGGGAGCAAAGAAATAAGCAGCCATTGTACCAGTTGTTGAACTATTTGGATTTTCAAATAGATAGCAGATTAATGGAATTCTATTGTAGTAAAGAGCATACAGCTGATAAAATAGACCAAGCAAAAAGAGAAAGACATTCTTCCATAATCCCCTCAATTTCTTTTTAATCAAAATGAAATTTACTGTACAGTAAAGATCACCATTTAAACAATTTTTAAAGTTATTTATTCATCTGTACATTTATACATTCACCTGTCAATTTAGAAAATCCCTCCAAAATTAGATGTTTCCACAAAAAATCCTCGGGCACTGATGAAAGACCATTTTATTTCATGTTTATTCTTTTGATGATCATGTGGTTTCTTTAACTCTGGTTTTTATGTTGTTTAATCACACTTTATTTTAAATCAAAAGTTTGCTTGTTTTGTAACACAACGCCCTGTGAGAAATTATACACGATGGTTCTAGCTTTTACTTAAAAATCAGAATGGTTAAGTTAGACTTTTATTCTTTCACAACTTTCTGCTCAACTCAGTTGAAAGCCATGACTCAAACTACAATACATTGGCACAATAATAATAGCACTCTGTTAGTCATCCAAATTACCACAGTGGTTTGTACTAATGTAGTGAATAATACCGGGCAATTTAACATGAAGACATAATAACAAAGTCTAACTGTATTCCCACTCACAATTAACAACCAGAAACGGGAGTAATGTAGTGGAATACGAGATATTGCAATCAATATCTATAGTGAGCCGACTCTGTCCCATAGTAACCTTTTCTCCTGCTACTTTAGGGACTCTTGTTTCATTCTTCCAGTTTCTCTGTGACATCTGTTCTGATAATGCCATCATTAATATCAGTGCTTCTGATACATTTCTCTTTCCCTCAAATCTGTAATTTTCAGCATTTCTGTCCTCATCCCATTTCCTCCATCCCAGAGAGTAAAAAAAAGGTTCCTTTGCCTGCAGCTTACATCCAAAACTCCATCATAAACTAATGATCTACTGCTCTTTCTGTAACTTCTAGCAGAATGCCAACATCACGTGCATCCTCCTTTCCCTGCCAGACATTATGAAAGGACTCTAAAAATTCTTAAATCGTAGCTCACTTACTAGCCCTCCTTGGCCTTTTAGTTCTTTTCCTCACCTAAATAAATTTCAGTTGTGAAATATTTGCAATTTTTCAATTTATTACACAATGACGTAACATTTTTGAACAATCAAATGCATATTGAACAAGTTATTGAGAGAAGCTTCTTATGATTCTTCAGCTCAATTCTCCATCCCATTGCCTGCTCCAATGAGGCCCACGTTCAGCTCAGGGAACAAAGAGGAAAAAAGGCATTCTCAGTCAAGATCTTACTATTCCCACATACACTTCCTCTCGGATCATCTTGTTTGGCTATCAGCCTATTGTTCACGCTACCATTAGCCTTTTTGTTTTTCCAGTCTTCTATCCAAACGGAGATTGATTTTAGTTCAGAGTAACACATGCTGAATTCTGGGGGAACTCAGCAGGTCAGGCCGCATCTATGAAGGGAATAAAAGTTGGTGTTTTGAGCTGAGAACCTTCATCACTCTTTTTCCACTCCATAGATGCTGCATGACCTGCTGAGTTCCTCCAGCATTTTGTATGTATTACTTTGGATTTCCAGCATCTGCAGAATCTCTTCTGTTTATGATTTCTCGCTTTTAGTTCCCTCTTTTTTAGGTTTCTTAAAATTTGCAGGATCGTCAACTTTCCCAGTCTGAATGAAAGATCGCTGACTGGTAATATTAACCTTATTTTCCTCTCCCCCACAAATGCTGCACTATTTGTTGTGTAGTTCCAGCATTTTCTGTTTTTAAGACAAAAATACAAACAAAAGAACATAAGAAAAGAGGGTTGAGCGAGATCTACCAGCAAGAAGGATGGTGGAAGGAAGGAATTGTAATGTTGAGCTGAAGAAGTCAACTATTCCTTTCACCCCACATATGCAGCTTGACCTTCTGAGATCCTCTGTGTTCCAGCACCTGCAGTTCCTTGTCTCTCCATAAGAAAACAAGAGCAGGAGCCAACCATTTAGTCCCTTAAGCTGCTGGCCTCTCAATATGATCAGCACTGATCTGCTCCAAAGTTCACTTGCTTTTCTCTGCCAGTTTCCCACAGGCCTCAATTCCCTTATCTTTCAAAAAATATATCTTTTCTTTTAAATATCCCAACAACCTTGTCTCCACAACCTCTGTGTTAGAGGATTCAGGGATTCACCGCCTCCTGCATGATGAACTTGCATCTTAATCATCTCAATGATTTGATTTTAGTTATTCATCTTATAATAGTATTTCTAGGAAGGCCAGTACTTTTTGTTCAACTTTGAAAAGTTGGTGAGCCATCTACTTGAACTGCTTCATGTGAAGGTTATTCGTCCGTGAGCCAGTCCTGATTAAGGGATCAGAGATGGGGAGGGTCAGTAACTTTAACTTCACTGGTGTTATCATTATAGAGGATCTGTTCTGGGAACAGCACGAAAGTGCCATTACAAAAAAGACACGGCAGAAGATTTGACATGACATCTAAAACTTTGACAAACTTCTATAGACGCACAGTGGAGAGCATCCTCACTGATGGCATCATGGCCTGATATGGAAACACCAATAGCCATGAATGAAAAAGCCTACAAAAAGTAATGGGTACAGCCCAGTGCATCACTGGAAAATCCCTCTCCACCACTGAGCACATCTAAAGGGAGTACTGCCACAAGAAAGCAGTATCCATCAAGGAGCGCGCCATCCAGGCCATGCTCTCTTCTCGCTGCGGCCATCAGGCAGGAGGTATAGGAACTGTAGGTCTCACAACACCAGGTTCAGGAACAGTTATTACCCTTTAACCATCATTTTCCTCAGCCAGCGTGGATAACTTTATCCACTTCAACACTGAACTGATTCTACAACCTATGGACTCCCTTTCAAAGACTCTACAACTCAGGTTCTCAGTATTATTTATTTCCTTACCTATTTATTTATTTATTTGCACATTTTTTTTGCACATTGGTCACTTATCAGTGTTTGTGTGTAATTTTTCATTGATTCTATAGCATTTCTTTGTTTTATAGAACATAGAACATAGAATAGTACAGCACAGTACAGGCCCTTCAGCCCAAAACGTTGTGCTGACCCTCAAACCCTGCCTCCCATATAATGCCCCCCCCACCATAAATTCCTCCATATACCTGTTTAGTAGTCTCTTAACTTTCACTAGTGTATCTGCCTCCACCACTGACTCAGGCAGTGCATTCCACGCACCAACCACTCTCTGAGTAAAAAACCTTCCTCTAATATCCCCTTTGAACTTCCCACCCCTTACCTTAAAGCCATGACCTCTTGTATTGAGCAGTGGTGCCCTGAGGAAGAGGCGTTGGTTGTCCACTCTATCTATTCCTCTTAATATCTTGTATACCTCTATCATGTCTCCTCTCATCCTCCTCCTCTCCAAAGAGTAAAGCCCAAGCTCCCTTAATCTCTGATTATAATCCATACTCTCTAAACCAGGCAGCATCCTGGTAAAACTTCTCTGTACCCTTTCCAATGCTTCCACATCCTTCCTATAGTGAGGCGACCAGAACTGGACACAGTACTCCAAGTGTGGCCTAACCAGAGTTTTATAGAGCTGCATCATTACCTCACGACTCTTAAACTCTATCCCTCAATATATGAAAGCTAACACCCCATAAGCTTTCTTAGCTACCCTCTCTACCTGTGAGGCAACTTTCAGGGATCTGCGGACATGTACCCTAAGATCCCTCTGCTCCCCCACACTACCAAGTATCCTGCCATTTACTTTGTACTCTGCCTTGGAGTTTGTCCTTCCAAAATGTACCACCTCACACTTTTCCAGGTTGAACTCCATTTGCCACTTCTCAGCCCAATTCTGCATCCTATCAATGTCTTTCTGCAATCTTTGACAATCCTCTACACCATCTACAACACCACCAACCTTTGTGTCGTCTGCAAACTTGCCAACCCACCCTTCTACCCCCACATCCAGGTCGTTAATAAAAATCACAAAAAGTAGAGGTCCCAGAACCGATCCTTATGGGACACCATTAGTCAAAACCCTCCAATTCGAATGTACTCCCTCCATCACGACCCTCTGCGTTCTGCAGGCAAGCCAGTTCTGAATCCACCTGACCAAACTTCCCTGGATCCCATGCCTTCTGACTTTCTGAATAAGCCTACCGTGTGGAACCTTGTCAAATGCCTTACTAAAATCCATGTAGATCACATCCACTGACTACCCTCATCAATATGCCTGGTCACCTCCTCAAAGAACTCTATCAGGCTTGTTAGACACGATCTGCCCTTCACAAAGCCATGCTGACTGTCCCTGATCAGACCATGATTCTCTAAATGCCCAGAGATCCTATCTCTAAGAATCTTTTCCAACAGCTTTCCCACCACAGACGTAAGGCTCACTGGTCTATAATTACCCGGACTATCCTTATTACCTTTTTTGAACAAGGGGACAACATTCGCTTCCCTCCAGCCCTCCGGTATCATTCCCGTGGACAATGAGGACATAAAGATCCTAGTCAGAGGCTCAGCAATCTCTTCCCTCGCCTCGTAGAACAGCCTGGGGAATATTCCGTCAGGCCCCAGGGACTTATCCGTCCTAATGTATTTTAACAACTCCAACACCTCCTCTCCCTTAATATCAACATGCTCCAGAACATCAACCTCACTCATATTGTCCTCACCATCATCAAGTTCCCTCTCATTGGTGAATACCGAAGAGAAGTGTTCATTGAGGATCTCTCAAGAAAATGAAATAGAATGCCTGCAAGAAAATGAATCTCAGGGAGGTATATGGCAGCATATATGTACTTTGAATTAGTCCACAGTGTTATTAAACTGGATGTTCCAGGGTTTAAAACAAGTGATGATGAAAGAACAGCAACTATATCCAAGTCAAAACAGGAGCCTGCAAGTGCTGGTGTCTCTGGACACCTGCTAATCTTCTTCTCAGTGTTTGAGGCCACTGATTTGGGAGTTGTTTTCATAGTTTTTGAGACAAGTAACATTTGTATGCAGTGCACACTGCACTCACTGTGCTCAGGTGGTGAATGGAATGAATGCTTATGGAACTGATCGTTGGGCAATCTATTACAGCATTGCACTGAAAATGAATTTCCCCAGATACTCTCTTGTATTGCTTTCTCAGACATTACAAGGCTCTTGAAGTAATGGCAGGCAAAATGGAAAAAGCTACATTATGACAGACCATTGATTACACCTAGGCCCAAAATAATGGAAAAATTGTTGTAACTAGTAGGTCTGGCAGTATCTGTGGTGAAAGGAAGAGACCTAACGTTTTAAGTCCCTGAGCTTTTTCCCACATATGGGACATCACTAATTAGTTGCAATCCAGGAAATATTTTAACTTCTCAGTGTTTCACATTTTCAAGAGTAAAAAGCCAGTAAGTGGGTGGATACTTTTCACACATTTTTAATGTTTGTTCTCTCTATTTGAAGACACCTCCCTGTAAAACACAGTTACTGCTTTTTAAGTTTACAATACATTGACTGATATCACTATTTTCTTTGAAAGGCTGTGTTGAACAAGATTTTCCTAAAAAGGTTTCTAACTGCAATAGTGCATTGTTTTGACGGCATTCTTGCAAGAACCCTCTTTTTTTTTTAACTGTAACCTAGCTTTATTTTGGAAACATTACTTCATGAAGAAACAGATCCTATACAACAAAATGAAAGTGAACTTTTCACATTTTTTCTCCACACATTATAGTGCATGACTGATCTGCAGTACCTGTTTCCTGTCCAGCCTTTCAAGAGAAAGGGTGGAAAAATTACTTTGCTGTATATTCTCACTACAGCTGAACCAGATAAACAATGGGAGAAGTTTGGATCTAACACTACCACTATTTTTTCCCCATATTCATTAGTGGGGTGAGCCAAATAATTTCACATCACCATCTTACAAGTAATTTTCTTAAACTCAAAATAATCTGCAGATGCTGGGATCAAAGCAACACTCACAACAAGCTGGAAGAACTCAGCAGTTTGGGCAGCATTTCCGCGGATGCTGCCCGACCTGCTAAGTAATTTTCTTTCCAGGAATTACCCAGGAACCGGCAATGTCTCCTTATACACCAGACCTATGGTTCTACCGATCATCTGTGTAGCTGAACTATCTTTTAGACTTCTTTGTTTTGCGATTTCTCTGTTGGTTTTCCCTGCAAAACCAACCACTTCAATTCACTTCAATGAATTGAATTTCCAGCTACCACAGAGCTAAGCAGCAGTAGTGTGAATTAACACAATACTTTGCTGTCATTAACAACCTGATTAAGTTAACCTTTCCTCAAGGTTAGAGGAAATTTTGAACAAAGATTGAGTGACTCAGAGAAAATTTGGAATCAGGTTAACTCACCCCACCACCACCTCCACCACATAAAAAGCATTTAGTGTCACTTCTTGGCAATACAATCAGTCTATGTCAGTAACTGTTACTTGTACATTGTGTTTTATAGACCATAAGACAAAGCAGCAGAAGTCGGCTATTCGGCCCATCGAGTCTGCTCCGTCATTTTATCATGAGCTGATCCATTCTCCCATTTAGTCCCGCTCCCCCGCTTCTCACCATAACCTTTGATGCCCTGGCTACTCAGATACCTATCAATCTCTGCCTTAAATACATCCAATGACTTGACCTCCACTGCCGCCCGTGGCAACAAATTCCACAGATTCACCACCCTGTGGCAACAAATTCCACAGATTCACCACCCTCTGGCTAAAAAAATTTCTTCACATCTCTGTTCTGAATGGCCACCCTTCAATCCTTAAGTCATGCCCTCTTGACTCCCCCGCCATGGGAAACAACTTTGCCACATCCACTCTGTCCATGTCTTTCAACATTCAAAATGTTTCTATGAGGTCTCCCCTCATTCTTCTAAACTCCAAAGAGTACAGTCCAAGAGCGGACAAACATTCCTCATATGTTAACCCTCTCATTCCCAGAATCATTCTAGTGAATCTTCTCTGTACCCTCTCCAACATCAGCACATCCCTTCTTAAATAAGGAGACCAAAACTGCACACAGTATTGCAAGTGAGGTCTTACCAGTGCCTTATAGAGCCTCAACATCACATCCCTGCTCCTATACTCTATTCCTCTAGAAATGAATGCCAACATTGCATTCGCCTTCTTCACCACTGACTCAACCTGGAGATTAACCTTAAGGGTATCTTGCATGAGGACTCCCAAGTCCCGTTGCATCTCAGAACTTTGAATTCTCTCCCCATTTAAATAATAGTCTGCCCATTTATTTCTTCTACCAAAGTGCATAACCATACACTTTCCAACACTATATTTCATTTGCCACTTCTTTGCCCATTCTCCCATCTATCCAAGTCTCGCTACAGACTCTCTGTTTCCTCAGCACTACCGGCCCCTCCGCCTATCTTCGTATCATCAGCAAACTTAGCCACAAAGCTATCTATTCCATAATCCAAATCGTTGATGTACAAAGTAAAAAGAAGCAGCCCCAACACGGACCCCTGTGGAACACCACTGGTAACCGCAGCCAACTAGAATGGGATCCCTTTATTCCCACTCTCTGTTTCCTGCCAATCAGCCAATGCTCTATCCACGTATGTAACTTTCCCGTAATTCCATGGGCTCTTATCTTGTTTAGCAGCCTCATGTGCAGCACCTTGTCAAAGGCCTTCTGAAAATCCAAATACACAACATCCACTGCATCTCCCTTGTCTAACCTACTTGTAATTTCCTCAAAAAATTGCAATAGGTTTGGCAGGCAGGATTTTCCTTTAAGGAAACCATGCTGCGTTCTGCCTATCTTGTCATATGCCCCCAGGTACTCCCTAACCTCATCCTTGACAATCGACTCAAACTTCCTAACCACCGATGTCAAGCTAGCAGGTCTATAATTTCCTTTTTGCTTCCTTGCCCCCTTCTTAAATAGCGGAGTGACATTTGTAATCTTCCAGTTCTCCAGAACCATGTCAGAATCTATAGGATTGCTTTTATATTTATATTTATTGTGGGTTTTTTTTTTGGTTTTTATTATGTTCTTTATGTTTATTCCTCCAAGAGGACCACAACCTTGTTGCAGGGTTTGGAGGCGCGGCATGCCTCAATGACATGGAGAGCTATGTTGGCTGGAATCAGGCCTTGTGCTTTGACTCTTGGTAGCAACACCCATGCTGAACAGGTCAAAGGGTAGAGACCAGACAAGAGTGGTTGACCAGTCTTCCAGGTGCAGGGGTTCAGCTCAGGGCTAACAACCCTAAATGGTCAAAATAAATTGTTACAGAAACGGCAATAAAGAATCCTATATCTGTGTGCGACGGTATTCCTGAGTCTCCACCTTGGACTTGCACGGCTGACAGTGGTGAAAACCGAAAAGAAGCTACTGGCACGATGAAGGAAGCTCTGAACACCACCAAGACCAAGACCAAAATTGGTTTACAACTTGGCTCCGTACTGTCGAGGCAGAAATAAAGCACATATGGGGCACAATAGAGAAGATGGCCAAGGAGGAACAGAGATGGAGGGCCGTCGTTGCTGCCCTAAATGCCAGTGGTGTAACGGAGAGTAGTTATGTTTATTGTGTTTTGATCCAGAATAACAATCATTTCGTTCTCCTTTCAACTCGTGTATTGAAGAATGACAATAAACAATCTTGAATAAATTACGATTATTACCAAAACGATTGCACACAAGAATCATTTCAATATCACGGGCTTCATATTACATGACCCATTTTCCTCAGACACCTCTATAATAAACCCTTAAGAATAATATGGTGTTGTCAGTGAGAAAGTTTTGGAGGGGTGATCTTTCAGGCTGATATCATCATAAGTGCAAAGACAGGTCACGCAGTCTCCCACACATAAAGGATTTGCAGATTTTAAAAAACTGTTAAACTCTATGTGGAGTTCAGCATTAAGGATGAGCAGAGTTGACAGCAAGCATCAAAGCTGGATGCGCTGCGAAAAAAATAATTGAGCAATGGTTCGAATGATCAAGCCCATGGTCCAAACAGCCTGAGTAATGTACTCTCCTTCAACTTTAGTACATATTTCTTTGATACTATTACCATAAAAATTAAAACATTAATGTATTTGGGCTTAGCAATCTCACATTTAATATCAAAATAATAAGGAACTAGATGAAAACTTTCTTATGCCTGTGGGAGTTGTAAATTCAGTCTTTTTCTCACAAGCAACAGCACACTAACAAAAGTTTACAAGTGAGCTTAATTATATTTTCAACCTCTCGCATATATTAGGGTGTTTCTATTAAATATCAAATTTTACATTTACTTTGCTGTGCAGATGCAAATTGTGATTTTACAACCTCATGTTATGACTGCATGGATTTAATGAATACTTTCCCTTGGGGATTCCAGGTACATTTATATGAGCTATGTAAACAAACGTTTCCATGCAACGTGGGTAGTGTTTATGACCCATTCTGTAATGAACACTGGCTGTTTACAAATTTTCAACAAGGTCTACAGATTAAACCATTGAGAATATATCTCCAAATATAAAGAAATAAATTGAAATGTTGCAGCTTAAATTTTTATTTGAGTTAAATCTAATATACCATATTTTCATAAAATAAAAATTTATGTTGGGTTCTTTACGGAATTCATTTTAGGGAACAGTACAAGTTGTGTTCTTTTATTGTGGGCTCAGTCAATATCACCAACACTATGCAGAAATCTTGTGATTTTCTATGAATACTAAATCTTACTAGTATTCAAAGATTTCTGATTACCCATTGTAGTGCATAGTGGGAACTACAGTATGCAACCTTCATTCTTCATGCTAACAGTTTTGGCCCTAAAAGATTGCATGGTCAAGTCTCAGTTATTTCGGTAAGGTGTAAAATCAATGAATCACAAGTAGTGCACAGATAACTTCAGGCATTTTCTCATGTAATTTCTATTACACTGGAAGCGTTGTTCCAATCACACAAGAGGATACTGTGGTGATTAATTCTGACTTTACAGCATTCTTTGTGAAGGAAGTGCATTGGATCTGTTTTGCATCTCCCCTGAAGGTTGAGCCAAGATTAGAAACATGCCAAGCAAGAAATATTTAGAAGTCTCAAGTGAATGCAACTGATTGCCACTACATAGTTCTGCTCCCATCAAGAGCATTCCTACCAATAAGCAACCGGATGCCGATGGTTAAAAGTTCACACGGATAGCAGTTTTTGTACCTGCTCCTGCATTTAACATAGTGCACGAAGCAAATTCACCTGAGCGTGCTTACAGAAAAATGCAAAATATGATGACAAAGCACAGGTCACCTCAGAAACATCTTTACCAGTTCCCTTACAAAGTACTTCAGGAAATGATATAAAATTATTACACAGATAAAAGATAATATGACCCAACTAATCCACATTCCGCATGAGCTGCCTTCCACTCAATTTCAGCTAATCCTCTGCAATATCCTCCTGTTCCCCATTATACCCTTTACTCATATATAGTAATATACTAAATTATCTATATAAAACTTTGAGAGCATTCCTTTCATGTTACAATATTTCAAATATAAAATTAGTCATGTCAAACAAGAGAAAGTCTGCAGATGCTGGAAATCGAAGCAACACACACAAAATGCTGGAGGAACTCAGCAAGCCATGCAGCATCTATGGAAAAGAGTAGAGTTGATGTTTTGGGCTGAAACCCTTAATCAGGACTGAAGAAAAAAAGATGAAGAGTCAAAGTTAGAAGGTGGGGGAAGGGGGAGGAAGAAACACAAGGTGATAGGTGAAACCAAGGGGGCGGAGGTGAGGTAAAGACCTGGTAAATTTATTGGTGAAAGAGATACAGGGCTGGAGGAGGGGGAATCTGATAGGAGAGGACTGAAAGCCATGGAAGATTGGGGAAGGAGTGCCAGAGGGAGGTGATGGGCAGGTAAGGAGGTAAGGAGGGAGAAGGAAAAGGGGATGGGGAATGCTGAAGTGGGGAAGGGTTCATTACCAGAAGTTGGAGAAATCAATATTCGTGCCATCAAGTTGGAGGCTACCAGATGGAATATAATATGTTGCTCTTCCAACCTGTGTGTGGCCTCATTGCGACAGTAGAGGCCACGGACTGCCATGTTGGAATGGGAATGGGAAATGGAATTAAAGTGGATGGCCACTGGGAGATCTCGCTTTTTCTGGCGGATGGAGCGTAGGTGCTCAGAGAAGCTGTCTTCTATTCTACGTTCGGTCTCACTGATATACAGGAGGCCACACCGGACGCACCGGATACAGTAGATGACCCCAACAGACTCACAGGTGAAGTGTCGCCTCATCTGGAAAGACAGTGTGGGGCCCTGAATAGTAGTGAGGAAGGTGGTGTAGGGGCAGGTGTAGCACTTGTTCCACTTGCAAGGATAGGAGGGAGATCAGTGGGGGGGGGGTGCGGGAATGGACAACTGAGTCACATAGGGAGCAATCCCTGCGGACCTGCGAAATTTGCATTTCGTAAGTGTGAAGACTTTTGGAATCATGAGCACAACTGAACTTAGATTCAATAGTTCATTCACGCATGATTTTCTTTGTATTCGCTCACTGATCTCCATTATCCACTTAGTGGTACAAATATTTCAGCCTGTCATCAGCAATTTACTCAAAACAGCGACACATTGTCATTGTGCAGATTGGTGGAAACTGCTTTGAGACGATATAGCAGTGCAGATTTTAGAAATTTAGCATCTAATCTCAACTAATGGAAAAGCTACATTTTGGTACATAACCATTCTCTTGCATATACAGTGGCATGCAAAAGGTTGGGCACCCCTGGTCAAAATTTCTGTTACTGTGAATAGCTAAGCGAGTAAAAGACGACCTGATCTCCAAAAGGCATAAAGTTAAAGACGACACATTTCTTTAATATTTTAAGCAAGATTACTTTATTTCCATCTCTTACAGTTTTAAAATAACAAAAAAGGAAAAGGACCTGAAGCAAAAGTTTGGGCACCCTGCATGGTTAGTACTTAGTAACACCCCCTTTGGCAAGTATCACAGCTTGTAAACACTTTCTGTAGCCAGCTAAGAGTCTTTCAATTCTTGTTTGGGGGATTTTCGTCCATTCTTCCTTTCAAAAGGCTTCTAGTTCTGTGAGATTCTTGGGCCGTCTTGCATGCACTGCTCTTTTGAGGTCTATCCACAGATTCTCGATGATGTTTAGGTCAGGGGACTGTGAGGGCCATGGCAAAACCTGCAGCTTGTGCCTCTTGAGGATTTTGAGGTGTGTTTAGGATCATTATCCTGTTGTAGAAGCCATCCTCTTTTCATCTTCAGCTTTTTTACAGATGGTGTGATGTTTGCTTCCAGAATTTGCTGGTATTTAATTGAATTCATTCTTCCTTCTACCAGTGAAATGTTCCCCTTGCCACTGGCTGCAACACAAGCCCAAAGCATGATCGATCCACCTCCGTGCTTAACAGTTGAAGAGGTGTTCTTTTCATGAAATTCTGCACCCTTTTTCCTCCAAACATACATTTGCTCATTGCGGCCAAAAAGTTCTATTTTAACTTCATCAGTCCACTGGACTTGCTTCCAAAATGCATCAGGCTTGTTTAGATGTTCCTTTGCAAACCTCTGACATTGAATTTTATGGTGAGGACGCAGGAAAGGTTTTCTTCTCATGACTCTTCCATGACGGTCATAATTGTGCAGGTGTTGCTGCACAGTAGAACAGTACACCACCACTCCAGAGTCTGCTAAATCTTCCTGAAGGTCTTTTGCAGTCAAACAGGGGTTTTGATTTGTCTTTCTAGAAATCCAATGAGCTGTTCTCTCGGAAAGTTTTTTCGGTCTTCCAAACCTCAACTTGATCTCCATCGTTCCTGTTAACTGTCATTTATTAATTACATTACGAACTGAAGAAATGGCTACTTGAAAATGCTTTGCTACCTTCTAATAGCCTTCTCCTGCTTTGTGGGCATCATTTATTTTAATTTTCAGAGTGCTAGGCAGCTGCTTAGAGGAGCCCATAGCTGCTGGTTGTTGGGACAAGGTTTGAGGAGTCAGGGTATTTATAAAGCTTTGAAATTTGCATCACCTGGCCTTTCCTAATGATGACTGTGAACAAGCCATAGCCCTCACAAGCTAATTAAGGTCTGAGACCCTGGTAAAAAATATCAAACTCTTGGGGTGCCCAAACTGTTGCATGGTGCTCCTTTCCTTTTTTTTTCACTCTAAAATTGTACAAAACAAAAATAATACACTAATCTTGCTTAAAATGTTGAAAAGAATATTTCATCTTTAACTTTATGACTTTTGGACATCAGTTCATCTTCTACCCACTTAACTATTCACAGTAACAGAAATTTTGACCAGGGGTGCACAAACTTTTGCATGCCACTGTAATTATGTAATATGATAATACAAATACAATGTCACAATTCTTCACAATGTTTCCCTCAACAATCAAGGCATATATATTTTAGTAGAAGTGCAAACATGCATTTAGTAGCCACTTTATTATGTATATCTGCTCTTTAATGGAAATATCTAATCAGCCAATCATATGGCAGCAACTCAATGCATAAAAGCACGTACACTTAGCCAAAATGTTAAATTGTTGATACCAAACATCAGAAAGGGGAAGAAATGTGATCTAAGTGACATTGACCGTGGAATGATTGCTGGTGCCAGATGGGGTGGCTCGAGTATCTCAGAAACCGCCACTCTCCTGGGATCTTCACACACAGCAGTTTCTAGAGTCTACAGAGAATGGTGCGTAAAGCAAAAAAAAAAAATCCAGTTAGCGGCAGCTCTGTGGGCGAAAATGTCTTGTTAATGAGAGGTCAGAGGACCATGGCGAGACTGGTTCAAGATGACTGGAAGGCAACAATAACTTAAATAACCACGCAATACAACAGTGGTGTGCTGAAGAGCATCTCTGCATGCACAACATGTCGAACCTTCAAGTGGGTGGGCTACAGCAGCAGAAGACCACACGGAGTTCCACTCCTGCACCTAATAAAGTGGCCACTGAGTGCATATGGAATAACAAATAGGTGTCTATATTTAAAATAAAATTAATTACAGACACATTATTGAAATTTACTTTCTTCTAGTGTCACCTTCTATCTTGCTTCAGGCAAAATGTTAAAAAGAAATCACTCAAATGACATCTTCACGCAAAATTTATGATTTAAAGAAAAGAATGCTTACTTTCCCATTCACTTGAGAACGTTCATCAAAATTTGATTGGCATGCAACAGCACAAAAAGTCATTAAGGTTAGCAAGTGTTGAATGACCCATGAAAGACTAACGGCTGTGCAAAGAGGAAACCTTTGAAAAATACTGCACTCTATGCTTAGTGCCAGAACATGTCTAATTCTAAGATACACAAATAGCCATTTCTTTTACATTCACAACATTGAGTAAATACATATTTTTTGAATTTTGAACACTGCATAATACTTACATATTTTAGGAGAAACAAAACTGAAAGAAAATAAACTACTGCCATCCCCTACCACACTAAATCCTAGGAGATTAGCCCTTCAAAAAATGAAAACACAGCACCATTGAAACCATGCATAGATTTTATGACATATTTCTATAAATGCACCTTTATAAGCAGGATCGACCGTTTTATATGCCGTGTCGATTGCCTTTAATTTTTTGGTTAATTCAATGCAATAACTACAATTTTGACAGAAATATTTTACCTCCTAAGTTCCTTTATATATTACCTTCCCATTGCTCACTCAATGAAGGCAATGAGCCCCTGAACTACATAAGCTAGGATAACCATGTGCTTAATAGCTTTTGCATAGTTAACCTGACTAAGTAGCAAATGGAAATATACATTAGAACCTGGGAACAATTTTAATCCAAGTCAATGCAAGCATCACAATTAACTTCAATATCTCTTGACTGGGCAGGGAAACATCAAACAGAATTTTTGTTATAGAGTCTTACCGTATGGTTACCAAAATTCCCATTTGCCTATGTTTGGCCTAAGCATTTCCTATCCATGTACCTGATCAAGTACCTTTTGAATATTGCTAATGTACCTGTCTCAACCATGATCATAATCCACTTTTTCCTTCTGCTAAGCTAACTTGCTAGAAGAGAATCAGTCATTGGTCACAGACTTGCCTAGTCCCAATCCTTCAACTTCCTGAGCACACGATGGAAATTTAAAGTGTTAAACAACTTAGCCTTTTTCACAATTGTATAGCAAAAGCAGTGAAACAGAAGATATTTGTGTGTTTCATTATTCACTTGCACAACAAATATAGGACCAGATTGACAATCCAAAAAAAGATCATTGATGTAAATGCTGTTTTAATTACACATAACTACATAACAATATTTTACTCACAATTCTGAAAGCATATGAGTAAAATTTATTTATAACCTTGTACTGTTCACAGTAGTACCAACAATAGCTATTCAAAAATACTTGCTTTTTAAGAATTCAGGAAATCATTACATTTAGTTTTATGTCCTATCTTGAAATCACATTAAGCCTTCATCCCACAGTCGGGAAAAGGTCAGGTGTATATCAGAACATCACCCCATTGTTTATTTTAAAGTATTCACTACTCTACAGATCTATTTAAGGCATAAGTATTGAAACAGTATAAATTTTCCACTGTCACCCTATCCCATGCATAGCTTTAACTTGTGTTATTTTGTTGTCTATGTTGGTAAAAGAAACATCACTGGTTCCAAACTAAACTGGTGAATGATCCATTTCATACATCTCTCCCTCATGTAACAACCACCACTGCCAATTTACAGATTATATTCTCTGAACATCGAGCATGAGAGGTTTAGAAGTAAATTCACGGAAAAGTCAGAGACCAAAAAATAAGCTTCCAAACAAACTACAAAACCTCAACACCTTACTCCAGTGGTGCACTCATAAACTTCTAAGTCTAAAAGGCAGCTGGGACATTCACTTTGGAAACTGATAGGACCCCTTTTCACAAAAAAACAGGACAGAGATCTCTCATTCCGCCCTGGCTACACCACGCACCCTTTATATTCCTCCCTTCGCATGCAGGACGTGTAACCAAAATGAGAGCACTAAAAGGGGTCATTACAACATAGAGAGAGAGACTGAGTGACACCCAGTGAGAGATGCAAGTCTGACAGTACTGTTGTGCCAGGAACCTGGCATGAATCCCTGACCTTTCAACAGCTGGACTGACAATACGATGCAAACCCCTGCCCTACTAGTTGATTCATGCTGCTGGGAAAACGGCTTGAATCGCTGCAGTCCGCGGTAATTGTGCTTGGCTTGCTGTGGGGAAACTGTGAGCTGGGACAAAGAATGTGGCTGCTCAGCGCTAAGAGATGGGACTCTCTCTGAGAGTAGTGTTGGCAAGCCACCTGAATCCAACAGTCTCTCGTCTCAATTCCTGTTGGAAGTGATGGAAGCTCATGTCACCCCCGTGGTTGTACAGATCTCCCAGCCTGAGATTCTTTTCTTGGAACAATCTCAAAGGCCAGTGATTACCAACAGAGAACGTGCCTTCGAGAAGTGGGAAGTAACCAAACCCATGTGCTCTATCAAAACAAATCTGTTACCCCCGATTTTTTTTTTGTAGATTGAGTGGAAGAAGTTGAAGAGTTATGTTGTATTTATCCAGTGGTACTCTGCTTTGCCCCCCATCTTTGAATGACGATCAACATCAAGGTGCTACGAATTACCTTTCTACTTCTTTAAGAGCCCAACACTACCGCAAAGCTCACACACCAGAGAACATGTACCTAATGCTGCTGCAACTATGTGACTGGGGCCAATCATTCCTGTGCTTTGAGGCATACTGCAGAGCAGGTCTCTAACTTTCTATTGTGTTCTGCATCCTACATAATGTAGCAATAATGCAGGCTCAACACTCATCAAAATGCTGGAGGAGCTCAGCAGGTCAGGCAGCATCGATGGAAGGTAAAGGACAGTTCATGTTTTGGGTTTAGGGTCTTCACTTTCAGATGAAGGATCTTGAACTGAGATGTAAATTATCTATTTCCCTCCACAGATGCTGCTTGTCCAGCTGATTTGTGCTTTGCTCTTGCGTTCCAGAGTCTGCTGTCTCCTGTGTCTTTAACTTTAGTTTAATTTTAATTTCACAATTGTAATTAATGGGGATATTCTGGAGCATAGGAAAATGAGGGGAGATTTGGTAGAGGTGTACAAAATTGTGAGGGTATAGATAGGATAAATGCAAGCAGGTTTTTCAACTGAGATTGGGTGAGACTACAACGAGAGGTCAGAGGTTAAGTGTGAAAGCCGAAATTTTTCAGGGGAACATGAGGGGGAGCTTCTTCACTCAGAAGGTGGTGAGAGCATGGAACGAGTTGACAGTGAAGTGGGTGCAGGTTTGATTTCAACATTTAAAAGACGTTTGGATAAGTATATAGATGGGAGTGGTATGAACGGCTATGGTGCTTCAGTTTCAATCAACAGTAACCCAATTCTTCTGCTCTGTATATCCACTGAATAAGGTGGTAAAGTAATCTACATTTATCATTATTATTCCACTCAACATCAGAGACAGCAGATTCCTTTCTCAATATTAATATTGCTGTTGCAATTGGCCATCCATTCATTAAATCAATATTTTGGTTTTAACTTAGCTGAGAAAAATATTTTGCTTTCTAATTTTTATCCTGTTGGTAATGTGATGATTAGTGACATACAGTCAAGCAGAACATATCCAAAAAAATTATGGGAAAACCTCAGAAAACGTTGAGAATTTCATTTAGACTTCTTAGGCATCATTTTTGTTAACCTTTTGCCTGGTTAACCTAACAGCATAGCAAATAAAAATATGCAATAGACATTGGGAATAGTGTTATGTAATCCATAGTCAAAGTTTACAGCTCCAGAAATTTGAAAACGTAGTTTGAACACTTCTCCACACCCAAAATAAAAAGATTAATCATTGGAATCAGTTCTAAAAAGATGCAATCCTGACTAATTCTAAAAATAATCATTTCTGAATAAAGTTAAAATATTTTATAAAGTTAAAATTAAAAAATACAAAGTGCACTTTGTCAAGAAGTAATCTGTAGTGCTAACACATAAAGCCCAGTTTTTGTTTTAGTACAGGAAGGAACTGATTATAACTATTCTTCCATGAGGAGACCTACAAATACTGGTAATCCATTTTAAATCTAGGCCACCTGCATGCTTTCAATTTTAGATGTAATGAAATCAAGATAACTCAAGGCATGCCTCAAGATCTTCTTAATGTTACTTAAGTTCATAGGCAGATTACACACAATGCTGTCCTTTTATGAATTCATATTTTAAGGACTAAGTACCATAAGGTATCCTGAAATTGGTCTGAAATGACAGAAACAAATCTCAGTAAATAACTGATCCACATATCCAAAACACACACACACACACTCGAGGGGTGATTGATAAATTCGTGGCCTCAGGTAGAAGGAGTCAATTTTAGAAAACCTAGCACATTTATTTTTCAACATAGTCCCCTCCTACATTTACACACTTAATCCAGCGGTCATGGAGCATACGGATCTTGGACCTCCAGAAAGTGTCCACAGCAGGGGTGATTGATAAGCTTGTGGTCTAAGGTAGAAGGAGATGAGTTATACAGCTCTCGTTATATGCACATGCAGTTCAACTCTTTGAGTGATTATGCAGAAAGTTTGAAGTTAATAACTCATCTCTTTTCTAAAATTGACTCCTTCTACCCTAAGCCACGAACTTATCAATCACTGTGTGTGTGTGTGTGTAATATATACATACATACACACACACACACACACACATATAATTTGTCATAGTAGCAGGTAAGAATATTTCAATATGGAATGCCATCTAGAGGTGCACAAATATGTAGAACATATAAGCCTCATTGTCCTGATTTACAACAGCATTCCAAGTGCCTTCAACTTTAACATACAGTGAGACTCATAAGTGTATTTCCTATAAACATACTTTCACTTGTATAATCCTTTGCTTTTAAGGACAGCTAGCATTAAGGAATTTACATAAAGGCAGAAAGAGGCCGTAGGTATGGTTAAAAACATTTCGTTTCAGGATTTAGAAGAATGAACGAATGCAAAAAAAAAAGATGCTCTTGAAATTTAAAGGCTGCTATCTTAACTATTGGTGCAGAAGAGTGGGAGAAAGGAACCAGAGGAGCTTGGATAAAGTGGTGGGGTGGGGTATCAACTGAGACTCCTAATATAAAGTGATGTGGCATAAAGATCTGTGGGACTCACATTTAACACCCCAAAACCCACAAAATTCAGAGCAGAAGGTCAGTTATCCCTGATCCTGAGGGAATAGCTAGGAGAAGGAATGAAAAAAAACTCAATAAAATGTGAGTGGAGAGATTAAAGCATTGACAAGGCTCTTGAAGGTGATAATGGAATTGGGAGGGCAAAGTATTTCATATTGCACAGAAATCAGAAGTAGCTGAAGATTGTTGTGGGTTAATCCAAAAAGAACACAAGGTGCGTAATAAATAAATGCGTTATTCGAGGGTTTTATAAGATAATGGAATAAACATTGATGTAATATGATGTAACATGATGATGAACCAGGACTGACCTGGATAGCTCCATTCAGAGTATTTTGTTGTTTAAGGAAATGTGGTTATAACTGGGAATGCCACTATTTATTGCCCATCTCCATTTGCTGAGTTTATTACATTGGAGTCATATGTATAGCACACTGAGTGAGGATGCCAGATTTCAATGAGAAAGCTTTAGTGTTAACTCAGAAAATTAAGGACAATGTCAGATTGAAAGAAACAACATACAATAATAAAGGTTAATGACAGTGTCAGAGAATGGGAACATTTTATAAACTAACAAAAGATGACAGAGAGGGAGAAGATAGATGAGAGAAAGCTACAAAGGAGAATAAAAACAGACAAGAGGAAATTTGAAAATATTGGAAACCCAGAGCAACTCACACAAAATGCTGGAGGAACTCAGCAGACTAGGCAGCATCTGTGGAAAAGAGTAAACCATCAACGTTTTGGGTCAAAAACAACAGGCAAAAGGAGCTTCTAAAATCAAGAAGGATGAGTGCCACTAAACACAGGTTCCTCAGAGGATAAAATTGAGGAAATAAAGAAATGGAATAGATTTTGAACAAAGATTTTGTATCTGCGTTCGTGATAGAAGATAGCAACAGTACCCCAGTAAAGCATGTAAAAAAAAAGGTAAGGGGTAACTCAAAACAATCACTATTGCTGGAAACAAGGTACCACTCAACTCAAGAGATTAAAGGCTGCAGGCTCCTTGGTTCTAAAAGCTGACCTCCATGGTCTTAAAGAGGCTGTTGTGAAAAAAGATACATTGCTCAAAAAATTTCAAAGTTTTATAAATTATGAAAAGATTCCAGTTGATTGGAAACTGTAAATATAATGCTGTTCATGAAGCCATAAGTTTATAAGCCACTTTGCCTATCATTGGTCATTTGGAAAATGCAAGAATCCAATCTTAGGGAAATCTTAGGAACATTTAGAAATGTTAACGTGTTTTAGGTTTAGTTGAAATGGTTAAATTTCTTTGCCCTGGTTTCTACCTGGCAACTCTTGCTATGAATTAATGTTCTAACAAGGTTAGAAATAGACTCAGCTTTGGCAATACGTTCATTTGCATCATCTATCATGCTTTATACATGATTGGTGCTCAGCATCCTTGAAACTATACAAAAGTAACACAAACACAAAAAAATCTGCAGATGCTGGAAATCCAAAGCAATATACACAAAATGCTGGAGGAACTCAGCAGCCCAAGCAGCATCTATGGAAAAGAGTGAACAGTCAATGTTTCGGGCTGAGACCCTTTATCAGCGCTAGAAAGAAAGAGGAGAAATCAGAATAAGAATGTGGGGGAGGGGAGGAAGAAGTACAAGGTGGTAGGTGATAGGTGAAAATGGGAGGGGGAGGGGATGAGGTAAAGAACTGGGAAGTTGATTGGTGAACAAGATAAAGGTCTGGAGAAGGGCAAATCTGATAGGAGAGGAGAGAAGACCAGGGAAGAAAGGGAAGGAGGAAGAGTACCAGAAGGAAGTAAGGTGAGAGAGTGAATTGTGAAAGAGAGGGGGAGGGGCATTTCCAGGAGTTTGAGAAACTGATGTTCATGCCATCAGGCTGGAGGCTACCCAGATGGAAAATAAGGTGCTATTCCTCCAACCTGAGTGTGGCTTCATTGCGACAACAGAGGAGGTCATGGATTGACATATCAGAATGGGAATGGGGAGTGGAATTAAAATGGGAGATCCCACTTCTTCTGGCAGACAGAGCATAGGTGCTTGGCAAAGGAGTCTCCCAATCTACGTTGGGTCTCACCGATATAAAGGAGGCCACGCCGGAGCACCGGATACAGTAAATGACCCCAACAGACTCGCAGGTGAAGTGTCGCCTCACCTGTGAGGACTCTTTGGGCCCTGAACGGTAGTGAGGGAGGAGGTTTAGGGGCAGGTATGGCACTTGTTCCGTTTACAAGGATAAGTAGAAGGAGGGAGATCAGTGGGGAGGGACAAATGGACAAGGGAGTCGAATAGGGAGTGATCCCTGAGGAAAGCAGAAGGTGGGGAAGAGGGAAAGATGTGTTTGGTGATGGGATCCTGCTGGAGATAGTGGGTTACAGAGAATTATGTGCTGGACGTGGAGGCTAGTGGGGTGGTAGGTGAGGACAAGAGGAACCCAATCTCTGGTGTGATGGCGGGGCATGGGAAGGGGGATGAGGTATAGTCCAGGTAGATGTATGAATCTGTGGGTTTATAAAAGATATCGATAGATAGACTGTCTCTAGAGATGGAGACAGAGAGATCGCAAAGCGGGAGGGAGGTGTTGGAAATGAACCAAGTGGACCAAAAGTCAAACAAAGTCTAATAGTTTAATCTGTTCACTAATCTCAAAACCTTTATTCAGTTTAATGGAAATTTGAGAGAAATATATAGAAAACAATCGAAACAATAAGTCACAGGTCATAATTCATTATCTGAATAAAATTAGGCCAACACCAGTGAGCATTGTTTATCTGTAAATGGAACATGCAACTTCAGGTCACAGGTCTAAATACCAATATTTATTGGTGAAGGCAAGTGAGGCAAATAACAAGTCTTAAATCACTATTTAAAAGGGAAAATTGTGAACATGAAACACACTGACTAGAAATATAAAGCAAGTTAGCAGCATTCAGTACTTATGGTACAGTTAATATCTATACTGAGTAATACTATTAAGTGACAATTTCTACCTGTCTTAAGTTAATATCACTTTATTTTTATACAGTGATTTGTCGTGTAGATTCACCTACAAGTGTAAACATCCCTTCCACATCCACTCTTGTCAAGATTGCATACAATCCTCTCTCAGTGTTTCCCCTCTCACTGATTTAAACTCAAGCAGATGCAAAGTCAGCCAGTCAACTTTTCCACACAAGACAGCCTGTCCAATGTAGGTACTAGACAAAAAACCTGCACTGAACTGCTTCCAGTGCATTTCATATCCTTCTATCCTCCGTAAAAAGAAAGTAAACTGAACTTCCAGACATGAAAGAATTTGCATTAATATAACATCTTTCATGTCCAATGCAATATTTCTGAGCTGTGCTCATCATTATACAATGCATCTCTACCAGTCACAAAGAGATATACAGCACTGAAAGAGGTCCTTCAGCCCTTGGGTTCTATGCTGTCTCTCAAGCAACCTTGATTGCATTAACCTTACCCTAACCCATTTTATTTTCTGCATGTTCTCATCAGAACCCCCCCCCCACCCCAGATTCTACCGCTCACTGACACACTGGGGTCGACTTACAGTGGTAAATTAACTAACTTGCACAATATTGGGATGTGGGAGGAGTACCTGAAGGAAACTCATGCAATCACGGGGAAAATGTGCAAACTCCTAACAACCAATTCCAGCGAACAGGATTAAAGGAAGGTTGATGGACTCATTAGGATACAGCACCACTAACTGTGCCACTGTGCGTTCTGAATAATTTGTTTCAATTATATTGATTAAGAGACAGTAAAAATTGCTCTCTCTGATTCTTAAATCATGTCACTCCAGGAAAAATGCTAGCTACGAGGGTCAGCTTAGAATCCTGCAGCAGTGTATTAGGATTCGTTCTTCAATCAGCACGTAAGACCTCTTATCTGGCACTTGTTACACCAAATGACAGACGTTGCTGTGTAAAAATTAGGTAATAACCAAGATTTCTCAGTGTGCACAATTTGCCCATTAATTTCCAACCAACCACATTATATAGTGACACACAGAAAATGCAGAAGGAACTCAACAAGTCAGGCAGCGTCAAAGCAGGGGAATAAACAGTCAATGTTTCAGGCAGAGACACATCATAGCGACTGGAAAGGAAAGGGTCAGAAAGCAGAATAAGAAAAGTGGGGGGAATACAGGCTTGCAGATGATCGCTGAAACCAGGTGAGGGAGAAAGTCGGGGTGGGGGGAGGGAGGTTTGGGGCAGAAGGGAATGAAGTAAGAAGCTGGAGGGGACAGGTGACAGGGAGGTAATACACACTATACAGTATTGTTAACAAGCAGAATGCATCCATCATGCCACCTTATAATCCAAGTGTACAAATCAGGAGAATGTCAGCAACAGCCTTTTTGTAAATGTGCAAACTGTAATTGGGCAGATCTTCCAAAGAATAGCTCAGTATTTTACAAATTATAGACAAGCTCCACATTTGGTTTAGTATTGAGGGGACACTGTATAGGAGTAGAAAGAAAAAGGGAAAGTTGAGATATCTTTTAAAAATACTGCTTAGGGTTCCAATGCATATAAAGGATTGGAAAAGGACAAGAAATACAAGCATGGTGCAAACTGATCCCATAAGCAGTGCACTCTAATGAGAAAGGCACTATGGTCAGCACACAAACACTTATTGCTCACAATGAAGCATGAAACACAGCAAACAAAAACAACTCAAATTCTTCATGGAGAGATAGATGTATAAACTTTATTTGTCACAGGTATATTGAAATGTATTGTGAAATCCATCATTGGCATCAACGACCAACTCAATCCGAGATTGTGCTGGTGGCAGCCCGTTAAGTGTCACTATGCTTCCGGCAGCAGCGCAGCATATCCACGTTAAATCCACAGTTTACTAACCTGTAACATCTTTGGAATGAGGGAGGAAACACATCCGATCACGTGGAGAAGGTACAGACAGCGGTGGGAATTTGACTCCAGTCGCTGGCTCTGTAAAGCGCTACACTAGCTGCTATGTTATTGTGCCATCCTGAACCCTTTACTAGTAGCTAGGTTGATTTATTTGCCCACATTTTATACATACTGTATTTCAAAAAAATTGATTAGTTCATGTTTGCAGGAGTAATATACCATGACGCACAATGGTATTTTTATCTCAACCAAAAAATAGATGTTCATTTGTTGTTCACACAGCGAAACACTAAAAGCATTATTCAGATTGCAACTGCTATGCATTAGAAATGCCTCAAGCAATTTTCCTTACTGCTGACTTGCACCTTGTTTGTCTGTTGCACGGTGCTTTAAGTACTGGCAAGAATACTTGAAGCCCTGAATGTAAGCTCATGTGCCTTTACTGTTGGTTTCCACTTCCCT
This sequence comes from Mobula birostris, assembly GCF_030028105.1. Lineage (NCBI taxonomy): Eukaryota > Metazoa > Chordata > Chondrichthyes > Myliobatiformes > Myliobatidae > Mobula > Mobula birostris. Next base: position 34,599,573 of record NC_092377.1, read on the forward strand.
TTCCCAACTCCAGTAAAGTCTTCTAACCACATGAATAATGAATATTCAGAATTTTATTAGGGCTACCCAAGAACAATTTTCATGAGCTATGTCTTACACAGTTGGCAAACTCAAATATAATCAATTTTGTTATTTTTTTCGGCAATCCTTTCACAAACAATCCTTCTGTTTAGTTTACATAAATGGTATAAGACACTTTAATATTGCAGAATATTCTTGCAGATGTTAAGTGATGAAAAACGTGTGCGCTCTGCAAAGGACATTGGAAACTCTGAACTAAAAAACCTTCTGAAATGATTTGCTTATCATAAATTCTGACTCATTCTTCTGGCATTGAAACATTTCAAAAACATGGTTTCTGATTTTTCTGTGATTACTGCTGTTTTAGTCATACTAGCACCAGGCAGTCCAGCATCACAGCTTTCCTCTCACCTAATCAGTCAAAGCCTTCAATCGTTTTCATTTTGACCTGATCACAGGATACCACAATGTGCAGTATGTTCTTAACAGAGATCTCTTTATTCAAATTGTGCTTGAAGTGAACTCTGCACCTTCCAGTTTGGCAAGAAAAGTAAAGCTGTGTATAAAATAGAGTACATTTAAACCTTCTAATCAGGTTGCAGGAGTAATATACCATGAAGCCTTATGGCATTTCTATCTCAACCAAAAAATAGCTGACAAAAATGTTTAGCTATATTAAAAGGCCGCACAAAGTCAGCAGGGATTCTAATTTGTAGGTAATTTGGCAGCCTATCCATGTGACAGGCCAACATGTGAAATTCTCATGCCAATAGTGTGTGTCTTGGCAACTGTGCACTTCACTTCTGATGCCTCTTGATTTATTTTTTCTTTAATTTCTACTCTATATGCTGTTTTTAAAACTAATACTCAACATGCTTGACGCAGAATTTGGAGCATACACACAAAATGCTCCCCTCTCTCAAGATTCTTACCCTTACACCTACTACACTTTGTACGTACTGCTTTTTTTGTTAAACGGCCTTGCTAATTATGAACTTTAAATTAATTGGCTTGTCCTGCATAATAAACTTGTATTTATATCTACATCAAATATATTTTCTGGAATTACTTATAGGAATTTCAAATGAAAAATAAAGTAGAAGTAGCTAATACCAACAATTAGTGCATTTCTGAATTCAGAGGCAGTGCAATAGGTCAGGATTGTTTCAGGCATTAATCTGAAATAGATTTGTACATGGAATGCAAAATCACCAGACACCAAAACAATTTCAAATATTCAAATTATATAAGTTTACAAAAAGTTCCAATTTTATACAGTTTAAAAGAATCATGATTTTGGAAAGGATCATTCATGTTTTCATGAACAGGACTTAGTTACATTGCAAATTAGAAACATGTTATATACAGTTTAACAAAAAGTTAAAAAAACATGCAAAATATGCATAAAAAGATCAAGCTTTCTTTCAAATATATATATTTCGAACATTTACTTTTACTCCAATATTTTTTGAAGAAATGTGGTCAAGTCAAAGTAACAAGGTGGAGGCTCTGCAGCACCACCTGCTGTATGTTTGGGCTAAATGGCAAGGTCAGAACCCTTGGTTTGTTGAACTGTGGACCTACATTTAAAAAAAAATTGAGCCACTTAGGCTCTCACTTCTCAACCATCACTACTTTATAATTATTCATGTGTTCACCCAGGAATCTCTTAAATGTGATGAAGATTTCATCCTTCAACCCCATTCAGAAATTCCAGACCAAGACAAACGCAAAATGCTGGAGGAACTCAGCAGGCCAGGCAGCATCTATGGAACAGTTGACGTTTCAGGCCGAGACCCTTCAGCAGGACAAATACAGAGACGATTTATTTTTTCCTCTTATAAATTAATCAGAGTCAGGTTTAATATCACCAGCATATGTTGCAAAATTTAATTTTGTGGCAGTACAATGCAATACATGATAAATATAGGACAAAAAAATGAATTACAGTAAGTATATAAATGTATATTAAATAATTGAGTTAAAATAAGTCGTGGAAAAACAGAAATAAATAAAAGAAATGTAGTTAGGTGTGTTCATGGGCTCAATGTCCACTTAGTAATCAGATGGCAGAGGGGAAGAAGCTGTTCCTGAATCACTGAGTATATGTGCCTTTTGTACTTCTTCCTGATGGTAACAATGAGAAGAGGGCAATTCCTGGATGGTGGGGGTCCTTAATGATGGACGCAGCTTTCCTGAGGCACTGCTCCTCAAAGGTGTCTTGGATACTACCATTCTACCAAATAGTCCACCATTAAGCAAAATCTATGCATCCATGTTATTTTTAAAAACGCAAACACGAGGAATTCTGCAGATGCTGGAAATTCAAGCAACACACATCAAAGTTGCTAGTGAACGCAGTAGGCCAGGCAGCATCTCTAGGAAGAGGTACAGTCGACGTTTTGGGCCGAGACCCTTCGTCAGGACTACTTGGGTTAGTCCTGACGAAGGGTCTCGGCCCGAAACGTCGACTGTACCTCTTCCTAGAGATGCTGCCTGGCCTGCTGCGTTCACCAGCAACTTTGATGTGTATTGCATCCATGTTATAATTGTTTCTTCTTTTGCACCTTCTCATCATCTCATATTTAGTACAATTTTTAAATCTTCTTTCAGTCTCCTTTATTCCAAAGAAAACAACCGGAGCATGACAGTGTCTCCTAGTAACTCGACCTAACAATGTCCTTCCTCTTAATTCTCCTCTACATTCAGTATGGTGCTATCATATTCTTCATAGAGCATGATAATTGTAACTGTATTTTAGAGCTGTGGCTTAACTTGTGTTTCATACAGTCATAGTATGAAATCACTACTCCTATATTTTATGTCTTAAAAATAAAACCACAAATCACATATCTTCTTAATTATCTGAGCTGCTAACTTCAGGGATATGTGGTCAGGTACTCCAAGATTTCTCTGTTCTGCTATATGTTTTAGTATGCTACTGGGATAGATCGGCTGGCTGACCGGTGGCACAACAACAAGCTCACACTTAACATCAGCAAGACCAAGGAATTGATCATGGACTGCAGGAAAGGGAAGTCAAGAGAACACACTCCAGTCCTCATTTACGTGTCAGCAGCGGAAAGGATGAGCAGCTTCAAGTTAACTGGACATCAACATCTCAGAAGATCTATCCCGACCCTAACACACTGAAGCACACATGAAGAAGAGTTGTCAGTGGCTCTACTTCATCAGGAGTTTGAGGATGCCAGGCATGTCACTAAAAGCTCTTGCAAATTTCTACATATATACAATAGAGAGCATTCTGACTAGTTGTATCACAACCTGGTAGAGAGGCCCTAACAGAGGCTCAAAGAGTTGAAGACTCAGCCAGCATCATCACTGACAAAACCCTCCCCTCATTTAGGACATTTTCAAAAGGCAATGCTTCAAGATGGTAGCATCCATTATTAAGTACCCTCACAATCTAGAGCTGGGGTTCACAACCTTCCTTATGCCATGAACCAATACCATTAAGCAAGGGTCCATGGACCCCAGGTTGGGAACCCCTGATAAAGCAAGTCCTCTTCTCATTACTACCATTGTGGAGGAAGTACAGGAGCATGAAGAACAGTGTTTGAGCAACAGTTTCTTCCCCTCTACCATCAGATTTCTGAATTGTTCATGAACACTACTGAGTTATTCTCCTTTTGCAGTACTTTTTTTGTAATTTATAGTAATTTTTATGTCTTCCACTGTACAGCGACCACAAAACAAGAAATTTCTCAATGTGCATCAGAGATAATAGCACTGGTGAGTAATTTTCCATTTTCTGGTAAATTCTGTCACAGCCATTTTGAGATACGAGGCATTATTGTCCTAATTTGTAACCCATTATGCTTTCACACTCGCAAACATTTAATCTTTTATAACTCAACAATTAATTTTAAAATTCAACATTAAAAGAAAATATGAAGTAATAACAGGAAGAAACAGCAGAGTGACTAGAATATATAAGCATGTCCCCACACAAGTTTACTTGCATTGAAGTAAATGCTTGGAGAGAACAGGCAAAAATTTCAGTCCTTTTGTCTCTCATATTCCAAAGCTGCTTACTCCCATCGACCTGCACCAGGATCACAGACTTCCATACACCTACCATCCGTGTAGCTATCCAAACTTCTCTTAAATGTTGAAATCAGGTCTGCATGCACCAGTTGCTCTCACAACCCTCTTAGTGAAGCTTCCCCCTCATGTTCCCCTTGAACCTTTCACCTTTCATACTTACCCTATGGCCTCTGGCTGTAGTACCACCCTCCCTCAGTGGAAAAAGCCTGCTTGCATTTACTCTATCCATACCCCTCATAATAGCTCTATCAAATCTCTCCTCATTCTCCTACGTTCCAGAGAATAAAGTACTAACACATCCAACCTTTCCCTATAACTCAGAATCTCAGGACCCAGAAACATCCTTATAAATGTTCTCTGTACTCTTTCAACCTTATTTACATCCTTCCTGTAGGTAGGTGACCAAAACTGCACACAGTACTCCAAATTAGGCCTCACCAATGTCTAATACAACTTCAACATAATGTCCCATCTCCTGTACTCAATACAACAACAGACCCGGCACTGATCCCTGTGGAACTCCACTAATCACAGGCCTCTAGTCAAATATGTAACTATCTACTACCACTCTCCGGCATTTCCCACAAAGGCAATGATTAATCCAATTTACTAACTCATCTTGAATGTCGACTAACTGTACCTTCTTGACCAACCTCCCATCTAGGACCTTGTCAAATGCCTTGACAACATCTACTACCTTGCCTTCGTCAACATTTCTTGTAACTTCCTCGAAAAACTCTACAAAATTGGTTACATATTTGGTGCAACACACATAAAAGTTGCTACCTGGCCTGCTGCATTCACCAGCAACTTTTATGTGTGTTGCTCAAAGTTCCAGCATCTGCAGAATTCCTCATGTTTACATTTTTGGTTACAGATTTGGGACAACTCCAAAAGAATAAAAAGTAACCGAGAAAATAGCTGGGATTCCCTTCATTTTCTTGGGACACTACACCGCTGAACCGGGACAGGAAACTGCTACTGAGCAGTTTCCAACCAGCATCAGTCATGTGCACTCTTGCGGCTGTTAGACACCACAATGTGCTTAGTTTTTAAGAAGAGTTTGTTGGATGTGTTTGTACTCTAAGAGCAGTGACTTTTGTCATTGACAGTTGGTGAGAAGTAAGCAGTAAGACAAAACAGAACTGTTTCCCCCACTGTGGTTTCAAGCATTCAGGCTAGGAGATGCCAGAATGGCCAGGAATGAAAACAAAATTATCTCACTACTTCAGCAATTTAGGCACTACAAAGAATTTGAAGGTATTGACAACTGCCTTGAATGTTACAATGAAAACAAAGGTTTGGAGGATGCAATCATCATAAGGATTGTATGAAGGCAGTCTATTATCTACACTAGGTGTTTGTGCTAATTTTGCTCATTTACAGTCAATCAAAAGAACACAGCAGCATACACTGGATGAATTCCTCCATCAATAACTATTAGGAGATGGATACACAGTTTTATAGTGCTGTAGTAATATGGGTAGAGTTTTAATTTATTCTGCACTTCATATAAATACACAATTTGTTACTCAGTTAAATGGTTTTTGTTTTTTTTCATACTTCTTAAACTATTTCCATGAAACTTCAGCTATTTGGGGCAGCCACTTAATTGGGCCAAAACGTACTGGTCCTGATGTGTCCCAATTAACTGGAATTCACTGTATATACTAGCTTCCTTAACACATTAACAAGGCAGCAATGAGACCATTAACTGGTCTCAACACCCAACTATTTACACATTCATCACTTACTACAGGTATAAATTGCAATGTGATGCTTCTAACATCTTTAGACGTTTTTTATCATGAAATCTTAAGTTCCTACCTTTAGCGATTGGGTTTAATGCCCTAAGCTGTTTCTCACTTCCTGTGGTTCGCCTTTGTCTCCATCTCTGATTTCCTATTCAACTTCTTCTCAACTACTGAGTCAGTATTACGGTTCCAGGAAGGTCACATAGTTACTTCCCTTCTTACTATACTTTAGCATCAACCATCCATACCAGGTACATTACATAACACCACATGTGCCCCTTTAAAGGAACTCAGATGACTCAAAAGCCAAACCAAATTTTGAATTTTAAAGCAATCCTTACACCTATCAAAACTGCAAAAAATGACTTGGATTTAAAAAAAAACATTCACATGCAACTTTTATTTGGATAGAACTTTAGAAATTTCTGCTTTCAAATATAATTGAAAGGCAATTTAGCAGAACCATGGCTTGGGAGATAAAGAATTGGAATTAGAGCACCATGAGCAATTTTGGGCACTGGTTCTATACAATCTGAATTCAAAACAAGGTATCAAAACTCCAGAAAGAAATATAAATCCTAGCACGCATCACTGACTAAAGTAGTTCGGCACAACGCCGTGGACTGTATGACCTATGCTGCACTGTTCCACGTTTTATGTTCAATTAAATTCAAAGACTCAAAGTACATTTATTATCGAAGAATGTATAAGTTATACAACCTTGAGATTTATTTGCTCACAGGTAGCAACAAAGCAAGAAATCCGAAAGAACCCAATTAAAGAAGAAAATAAAATGAAAGACCAACTCCTGATACACAAGAGAAAGGGGAAAGAAAAACACAAATCATGCACACAATTGAAGTGCACAAACAACATTCCGTTCAGTTGAGTCCCCAGACCCGAACCCCAGAGTAGGCCCAAAGCCTCGCTTTCTGTTCATCATCTTAGTGGGCATGAAGCATAGCAGTTAGGGCAGTCTTAATAGCCTCAGCACCATGGAGACAGGAGTGACCATCGCGGACAGTGAGTGAAATCGGCTCGTCTCAGATTCTGACACCCTGTCTTTTCAGTCGATCTGTGCCAGCGTTTAAATTGACCACAGAACAGAACAGCGAAAGGCTCTGGCACCCTAGAGAGAAGAGTGAACATCATGGAGAGGGAGCAAAATCAGCTCTTGCCTCCAATTTTAGCCAGTGTTTAAATAGGGGATTGCACCTCGCACTAGGACCCGACTACTGCAAAGGGTTCAGGGCCTACACCACGCCGTCCAGCAACTCGCTCTGGGCCCAGATTTTGTCACCCAGAGCAATCCAACCAAATAAATATAATTTTACAAGCAGAGTGGAAACTGATGATGCTTAAACTTCCGATCTTGCAAACCGACATCATATCTAACATCAGGAGCAATGTAATGGAATATGGCCAACATTATCATTCCCACTCTGTGTTGCTGAACATACAATTAACAAAATTAACAACTTACACTTCACTACACTGTATTCTCTTCAAGATCCTGTACTTTTTAACAATCTTAATTGTCACTAGGATCTTCATGTATATTTTTGTTTCTTTGGTAAAATTAAATCCATAATAGTACATTCTTACTTGTTCATAATTTTGAAATAGATTTCACTTTGTACTGTTACTATTTAATAGAACTAATGAATTTCACAAAATAAACTCAAATAATTAATGACAAACATTCTGATAATTTAATATCAAAACTTTATTTGATGTTCATTTCCTAGGGTGATCATTACTCCTTTATCTGAGTCAGATCTTCCATTTCAATTTAATTTTAGTTCTTTATTTATGACGTGCAATTGTAATATAAAGTATCGTTGGTTCCAATGGTATTTTCCTTCAAGAGCCTAACCAAGTTACATTATCTTGCAAATCTTCTGCTGCATCTGTTTTACTTGATTACTCTTCCAATTTTTGTGTCTATAGTCTTTCTTCCACAAGAACCACTCTGCTCGAGACTTTGCAAGGAAAATAAATAATAAGCAGGAAGTATAGGAAAGTGAAGAAGAAACCCATGGGAGAAACGTGAAGTTTCCAAGAATATAATCTGATGCCTCTCTTGAAATCTGAACTCTGGACATCTGCTCTGCTTTACAGCAGGCTGTACATCAGCTCACACCTTCACGGCTGTGGTACACAAATGAGGTGGGCATGAAGAATCCTCAGTCCTTGGCTGCCGCAACAAAAAATAACTTGAACAGCTTTGTCAGTATTAGAGGGGTAGTCAGAGACATGTATCCAAAACCATTAAATGGATCTATATTGCATTCGCCATTGCATTTATTGTATTTTCAACCTAAAAGGCAGTAGTTTCAAAAACAACGGCAATCTCAAAAATTCTCCTTGCATTGAAAATATTAAAATTTAAAAACGTACTATACATTAATATTTACCGGGAAGCCCATGTGTTCATGGGCACTTATCTAAGGAAGTAAGCAGTATTACAAAGTCCATGGAGATGAGGCTAGTTTCTATGATGTGCTGAGCTGTGTCTACAAGTCTGCAGTTTATTGAAGTGATGTACAGAGCAATTGTCACAACAAGCCGTTATGGATTGAGATAGGTGCTTTTTATGGTACGTCAGTAAAAACTGGTCAGCATCGACAGGGACATGCCAAATTTCTTTAGCTTGCTGAGGAAGTAAAGATGTTGGTGAGTTTTCTCGGCTGTGGCGTCTACATAGTTGGACCAGGACAGGCCATTGCTGACGTTCACTCCGAAAAACTTAATAATATAATAACAGAATAATAAGTGTTGTTGTGATGGGAGATTTTAATTTTCCAAGTATCGATTGGCACCTCCCTAGAGCAAGGGGTTTAGATGGAGTGGAGTTTGTTAGGTGTGTTCAGGAAGGTTTCTTGACACAATATGTAGATAAGCCTACAAGAGGAGAGGCTGTACTTGATCTGGTATTGGGAAATGAACCTGGTCAGGTGTCAGATCTCTCAGTGGGAGAGCATTTTGGAGATAGTGATCATAATTCTATATCCTTTACAATAGCATTGGAGAGAGATAGGAACAGACAAGTTAGGAAAGTGTTTAATTAGAGTAAGGGGAATTAGGCTATCAGGCAGGAAATTGGAAGCTTAAATTGGAAACAGATGTTCTCAGGGAACAATATGAAAGAAATGTGGTAAATGTTCAGGGAATATTTGTGTGGAGTTCTGCATAGGTACGTTCCAATGAGACAGGGAAGTTATGGTAGGGTACAGGAACCGTGGTGTACAAGGACTGTAATAAATCTAGTCAAGAAGAAAAGAAAAGCTTACCAAAGGTTCAGAGAGCTAGGTGATGTTAGAGATCTAGAAGATTATAAGGCTAATAGGAAGGAGCTTAAGAAGGAAATTAGGAGAGCCAGAAGGGGCCATGAGAAAGCCTTGGTGGGCAGGATTAAGGAAAACTCCAAGGCATTCTACAAGTATGTGAAGAGCAGGAGGATATGACGTAAAACAATAGGGCCTATCAAGCGTGACAGTGGGAAAGTGTGTATGGAACCGGAGGAAATAGCAGAGGTACTTAATAAATACTTTACTTCAGTATTCTCTGTGGAAAAGGATCTTGGTGATTGTAATGATGACTTGCAGCAGACTGAAAAGCTTGATATTAAGAAAGAGGATGTGCTGGAGCTTTTGGAAAGCATCAAGTTGGATAAGTTGCCTGGACAGGATGAGATGTACCCCAGACTACTGTGGAAGGCGAGGGAGGAGATTGCTGAGCCTCTGGTGATAATTCTTGCATCATCAATGGGGATGGGAGAGGTTCCAGAGGATTGGAGGGTTGTAGATGTTGTTCCTTTATTCAAGAAAGGGAGTAGAGATAGCCCAGGAAATTATAGACCAGTAAGTCTTACTTCAGTGGTTGTTAAGTTGATGGAGAAGATCCTGAGAGGCAAGATTTATGAACATTTGGGGAGGTATAATATGATTAGGAATAGTCAGCATGGCTTTGTCAAGGGCAGGTGATGCCTTATGAGCCTGATTGAATTTTTTGAGGATGTGACTAAATACATTGATGAAGGAAGTAGATGTAGTGTATATGGATTTCAGCAAGGCATTTGATAAGGTACCCCATGCAAGGATTATTGAGAAAGTAAGGAGGCATGGGATCCAAAGGGACATTGCTTTGTGGATCCAGAACTGGCTTGCCCACAGAGGGCAAAGAGTGGTTGTAGACGGGTCATATTCTGCATGGAGGTTGGTCACCGGTGGAGTGCCTCAGGGATCTATTCTGGGACCCTTACTCTTCGTGATTCTTACAAATGACCTGGATGAGGAAGTGGAGGGATGGCTTAGTAAGTTTGCTGATGACACAAAGGTTGGAGATGTTGTGAATAGTGTGGAGAGCTGTCAGAGGTTACAGCAGGACATTGATAGGATGCAAAACTGGGCTGAGAAGTGGCAGATGGAGTTCAACCCAGATAAGTGTGAGGTGGTTCATTTTGGTAGGTCAAATATGATGGCAGAATATAGTATTAATGGTAAGACTCTTGGCAGTGTGGAGGATCAGAGGGATCTTGGGGTCCAAGTCCATAGGACGCCCAAAGCAGCTGTGCAGGTTGACTCTATGGTTAAGAAGGTGTACAGTGTATTGGTCTTAAGCAATTGTGGAATTGAATTTAGGAGCGAAGAGGTAATGTTGCAGCTATGTAGGACCCTGGTCAGACCCCACTTAGAGTACTGTGCTCAGTTCTGGTCACCTCACTACAGAAAAGATGTGGAAGCCATAGAAAGGGTGCAGAGGAGATTTACAAGGAAGTTGCCTGGATTGGGAAGCATGCCTCCTGAGAATAGGTTGAGTGAACTTGGCCTTTTTCTCCTTAGATTGACGGAGGATGAGAGGTGATCTGATAGAGGTGTATAAGATAATTGGAGGCATTGATTGTGTGGATAGTCAGAAGTTTTTTTCTCAGGGCTGAAATGGTTGCCACAGGAGGACACAGGTTTAAGGTGCTGGGGAGTAGGTACAGAGGAGATGTCAGGGGTAAGTTTTTTTACTCAGAGTGGTGAGTGTGTGGAATGGGCTGCCGCCAACTGTGGTGGAGGCGGAAACGATAGGGTCTTTTAAGAGACTTTTGGATAGGTGCATGGAACTTAGAAAAAAAAGAGGGCTATAGGTAAGCCTAATAATTTCTAAGGTAGGGACATGTTCGGCACAACTTTGTGGGCTGAAGGGCCTGTATTGTGCTGTAGGTTTTCTGTTTCTATGTTTCTAAACTTGAAGCTCTCAACCCTCCCAACATCAACACCACTGATATGGACAGCAGCATGTTCACCACCCCCCTTCCTGAAGTCATTGACTAGTTCTTTTTATCTGCTGATATTGGAAGAAAGGTTGTTGTCATGACAACATGTTACTAAGCTCTCTATCTCCTTCCTGTACTCTGACTTAACCTTATTTGAGATATGGCCCAAGTACATCTGGTTCACTCCTATTCGTTATGAAAGAAAATTTGTGACCCCAAACCAACTACATACAAAGATAACGTTATTGAGCGCTGAATACAGAAAAGGCTATGGGCTCGGGAAGCATTCTGACTGTGGTGGCGAGGCTGTAGATGGCAGGTATTAGCAGATGAAATGTGGATGGTGGGCAAATAGAACTCGGTGGGAGAGGAAAATGGGACAAACACATCTTCCAAGGAGAATTAAAATGACACGCAACCAGAAGACAATGCCGTCTCATAATTCTGCTTGCATGTAATTTTAGTTCGAAGTTCAAAAAGTCAATTTATTATCAAAGTTTTTCTTTTTTTCTTTTCCTTCTCTGCGCCTTTTGGTGCGTCTATAAGCAACCTTGCCATTTCTTTTGCATATGCCTATTATTGACAAGGCCGAGTTGCTAGCTCGACGTTCAGCACAGCACGGATGTAAATGTGAAAGGAGCAGTTGGATTCGAAACCATGACCACACACCTCAAAGTCCGGTGCAGATACCACTACACCACCGGCTGATTACCAAAGTACATATATGTTAATATGTACTACCTTGAAATTCATTTTCTTGGAGACATTCACAGTAAAAAAAGAAATACAACAGAATCAATGAAAAACTACACTGATAAGTTGACAAACAGCTAATGTACAATAGAAAACACATTGCACAAATAAAAGAAATAAATAGGTAAATAGATAATATCGAGAACATGAGTTGTAACGTCCTTGAGAGTGAGTCCAGAGATTGGGGGATCAGTTGAAGTGAGTGAAGTTATCTACTCTGGTTCAGAAGCTTGATGGTTGAAGGGTCAAAAACTGTTCCTGAACCTGGCGGTGTGGGACCTGAGGTTCCTCTGCCTCCTCCTCCTTCTTTTTCCCGTAGTGGTCTGTGTGTCATCAGCCTCCTCCAGTAATACAGAGAAGTCAATGAATATTGAAACTTTGAAACATCTAATTCTCAATTGGCGTAGATTACAAACTAACACTATCAACAGTAAATTTTCCTATTACAAGTAATCCAATCCCACCACCCCCAGGTCTTCAAACACTCACCTGTCTACCAAGTTTTTTTTCCTACCATTGTTCACCTTTCCCATCCCCTCATCCAACTTGCTTCCATCCGAACCTCATCTCACCCCCATCCAGTACCATACATCATTTATCAGTCCCTATCCCACGCCCCTTGTATTCCAATACACTGGCACACTTTCTATTTTTCTTCCAAAGGGAACAACATAATGTGACAAGGTTGATGAGTGGAATGTAAAATCTTTAAGCAGTACAAAATAACTTATGAACGTTAGTCATGTTGGAGGAACTCAGCGTTTCAGGCAGCATCGGTGGAGGGAAAAGAATAGGCAACATTTTTGGACAGAGTCCTGATTTTTACTAGTTTCTGGCAACTGCACTCTTGTGTCTTCAGAATATTTTGAAATTTGTTTTCTTTGTTATTGTCTGCAGTATGACTTTGTTACAATAATTGAAGTGTTTTTTTTAGGAATATTTACTGGTTCAATGATAACAATTCTGAGTTCTTTTGAAAGTGAGCCAGAAACAGGAAGTAATCACTGCTTGGCAACAAGTTGCAATGAATTAATAAGTGACCTCCTATGCTTTTATTTCTATGTAGTTACTATTTTTATCCCATAATGATAAGTGATTCTCGAGAACAGAGATCAATCACAGTTAAAATGCAGGACACAATTCCAAGTAAATAATCGTCAATGTTCATATAACACCAATCAAAACTGAAACTATTCAATTATTGCTTCTCCATTGGTCATTGTGGCTTTTGACAAGCAACCACGACTACACGAACGGATAGCCTAAAGTGGAATTCTGCGGGATACCTACACAAGATGGCTAGCTGTCATATTTAACACCATGAAAATTATTTCAGTTTTCTTAACTCGGCAAGCGTCAGCTTCTGTACATCATGCAATGATAGAGTTATCAGGGAAACATAATGTAAAATGTACATTAATTAATTATTCCCATATCTACACAAATTCAACCGAAGACGTGGTTAAATTATTGAATCTGCGTTCCCAAATAAGTATTAATTTTTCCAAAGGTAAACAGCAATTAATATTATCTAGCCTAGCTTGAATTATTTGTGGGTTTAGTGATTAACTACTGTTTCATAATTTCTGGTCAGTGAAGGACTATTTTGTTACCATCTGCCAATTTTGAGCAGATGGTACTTCAACTGCATGAAAGTTTGCTCCTTTGCGTGAAGATGATTTTTAAGAAATTAGTGTACATAAATAATCAAGACTGATTACTTCCATATCTGCAGTAGCTGAAGCATTTACTTAAAAATTCTTTGAGGGTCAAATTAATGTTAAAATTGTAACTTACTATAGTTAGTATAGGAAAAAAATGTTTACCTTACTACCTTCTGCAGCAATGTTTAGAATCCACAAAGCAGTTCTCTTTTTGTTTGTTTATTGAGATACAGCGCAGAATTGGCCATTCTAGCGATTTGAGCCATGCTGCCCAGCAATTCCCTGGTTTAACCCTACTCTAATCACAGGACAATTTACACTGACCAATTAACCTCCCAACCGCTACATCTTTGGATAATGGAAGGAAACTGGAGCACTCAGAGGAAATCCAAGAGTCACAGGGAGAATGTACAAACTCATCACAAGCAGCAGCAGGAATTGAACCCTGTACTGTAAAGTGTTGTGCTAACTACACTACCATGCCATTTTTTAAAAAAAAGTCTGTCCCGAGCCTTGTGGCCCATCAGGCTGGTGCTTATGCCGGTTTCTGTGGCGTGAAGCGACTGACAGTACGAGACTCCACCCCCCCGCGCCCCCCACCCCCCCCCTGCTCAGGATAGGACGCCAATCTATCACGAGGTTAACCCCCAGCATTTGCCGGTACCCATTTTCAGCTGGGTGGACTGGAGCAGTGTGTGGTTAAGTGCCTTGCTCAAAGACACAACACGCTGCCTTGGCCGAGACTCGAACCCACGACCTTCAGATCGTAAGCCCAACGCCCTAACCACTTGGCCACGCACCATGCCATACTATATGGAAAATTCAAAAACTACTGAGTGGCAATTGGACGTAGGATAATTCATTCACTCCCAAGGAGGTCATCTCTACTTGTTATCGGTCAGCACCATTCATCTCACATGACTGCAGAGCACTGAAACACCCAAACGATCCCCAAACTGCAAATCACAGGCTCCAAAACTTCCTGAACCACATTCAAGAAGAAAAACAAATGTAAAAAAGACACAGAAGAATTCAAATATATGGTTTCATGGTCTATCTCGAAGATATTGACCATGGGAGCACTGTACGCAGGCACCACCTTGATGATTCACCTCAGCTTCCTCCTGCAATCCAGCATTCCCCAGTCAATTTGAATCAAACCACATTATTGCAAGGAATGACTGAGAGCACTAGATATAGAAAAGGTCACAGCACCAGACCTCCATCCAGCTGTAGAACTAAAGATCTGCACACCAAAGTAGTTGTACCTCAAGCAAAGATGTTTCAGTACGATTACAACATTGGTGTCCACACAACAATATGTATAATTGCCAAGATATGTGTTCACAAGAGGCAGAAAAAAATCCAAGCTAGAGAATTTTGGCCAACACGTACAAAATGCTGGAGGAACTCAGCAGGTCAGTCAGTTTCTATGGAAATGAATAAACAGTTGATATTTCAGGTCGAAACTCTTCATCAATTATATTTCAATCATCACCCAAATGATGGAAACATTGTCAAATATTATCAAAGTGGCACTTACTCTTCAAAATCTTGCTCACCATTGCTCACTTTAAGTCTCAACAGGACTACGTGGCTTTAGACCTCATCACAGTCTTAATTTTCAAATGTATTAAATACTGACTTCTATCTAGTCTGGTGAGAGTAACTGCTCTTGACACCAACGTCAATAAGCATGAAGAGGAAAAACACTTTAAAGGATCAAGTCTTACTTCACACAAATGAAGATGGCTGCAGATGTTGGAAGCAATCATTCCTGCCCTTGGATATAACTGCAGGTATTTCTCAAAACAGTGTGCTTTAGAACCAACCATTTCCAACTGCTACAACAATTACTTTTCTTCCACCATAAGGCTAAAACAGGGTTTGTGCACTGATAGCTGTGCAACATCACACTCCTTTTTCAGTTTCTCAGTCAACGTAGCATCCTATACCTGCTTGTAGAAAGACTAGAGGACATTCAGGTATAGAGTAGTAAGTAGCATGTAATATTTGTGCCACATCAGTGTCATCAAATGGCTATCTCTGACAAGAAAGTCTATCCTTGATACTCAATAACATTACCATTATTGAGTCACCCACCTACTGGTCACCATTGAAAAGAAATGCAACTTGACTAACCACTTAAATTCACTGAATACAAGAGCAACTCGAGGACTAGGCAACCTCCTAAATGACACAGCTTACCAAGTCAGGAACATAATGGAATATTCTCCACAGCCCCAGCTAGTGCAACTCCAAATATTCTGTAGGAGATTAACAACATCAATTCAGCCTATGTGATTGGCACCTCATCCATCATGTTAAACAGCCATTCGCTCCATCACCAATGGACGGTGTCTACAAAATGTGCTGTCCTCACGATGGTTGTATACCATAGAAACGTTGGAAGGATACTGGTCCTTCAGTATGGCTTGGTTTCCTGAATAGTGCTGTGTGAAGACTTTAATCAGATGGACTGCAGTAATTCAAGGCTCATCTTTACTTTATCCAGGACAACAGAGATGGGCATAAATGCCTGTCTGCTGAAGATGCCCAGATCCACAAAATAAATGAGCAGAAGGTACCTCCTCAAAATTACGAACATAACCACTGTTTTATCCAACTTAAGAATGCTTCCACATGAATTTATGATCAGATATCCAAAGATATACCAAAATATTCTATAATAATGGTCTAGACTTTTCTCTTGAAAATACATCAGAAGTTAAGGCTAGTTAAAGTTTAGAATTTTCTAGAACTGTGACCTGATAAAATTATAATGTAAAAATGAGGGAAGATGACAAGCAACCTCACAGCTTGTATAAATCACACTGAAGAATTCTGAATTTAGCAATGTAAGGAGTAAAGAGAAAGTGTATTTTAGAATGGGTGAATTCAATGACAAAGCAGAACTATAAAGGGAAAGAAACTGGATTACAAGAGAAAAGAACCAGTGAATCAAATTTACGAACTCTAATTAATGTGGACATGAGACTTCAAAGTTTCTAGAGTAACATTTTTGTGCTTGAAATATCTAGGTTTCATTTTGTGACAAGTTTAATTTGTGTAACTGCAAAGATTTCACAATGTTTAGTACATTTTCATTGTTAGCTAGACAATTTATACAAAGCAAAAAGTGAAATGTCGTACTTTTAACAAGTTATGTAGATATTGTGTGGACGGTACCATTATCATGGAAAAAGATGAGATTATGAACAGATGGACTGAGTATATTCAGGAATTGTTTGAAGATGATCAAGGCGAAAAACCAGAAATTAAGAAAAACATTGAAGGTCCAAGTTTTCAAATCTGAAGTTCGTAATGCAATAAATAAGATGAAGAAAGGAAAGGCAGCAGGTTCTGATGAATTAGTAATAGAACAAATTATTGCCCTTGAAGATCATGGAATTGAAAAACTTACTGATTTAATCAATGACATTTATGAGACTGGAATAATACCAGAAGAGATGAAAAAAAATCAGCATTTATCACTCTTTCTAAGAAACCTGGAGCAATAGAATGTGAATTAAATAAGACCATAAGTTTAATGAGCCATTATCACCAAGATACTTCTAAGAATTCTGATGACAAGAGCTGAAAGTAAGATACAAGCTGAAATAGGTAAAGGACAATGTGGTTTTGTGAAAGACAAAGGTACAAGAACCGCAATATTGATGTTAAGGATACTATCAGAACGAGCTAGTCAAGTGCAAAAAGATTTGTTTATTTGTTTTATCGGCTACACAAAAGCACTTGATAAAGTGAAGCACAATAAGCTATTTGAAATATTACAGAAAACTCTAGATCTAGATTCGAAAGACCTCCACCTAATCAGAAATCTGTTCTGGGAACAAACTGCCACTGTAAGAATAGATGGAGAAGTGAGTCAGTTTACAAAAATCAAGGGAGGCTTAGACAAGGGTGTGTTTTCTCCCCTGATTTATTTAATGTGTACAGTGAAACAATATTACAAAAAATAAGAAACATCTTGGGAATCAAAGTTAGTGGTGAAAACATCGATAATTTCAGATATGCAGATGACACTGTGTTAATTGCAAGTACGGAGGAAGAACTACAAAACTTAATTGATATAGTTGTTGAAGAAAGTGCAAAAATGGGTTTATCTATCAATTACAAAAAGACAGAATGTATGGTGATATCCGAAAAGAAGGAGAATCCTATCTGCCGGCTGAAAATAATCAGGAAAGACATAAAACAAGTACAGAACTTTTGCTACTTAGGAAGCTGGGTGACATCAGATGGCAGGTGCGACTTGGACATCAAAAGAAGAATAGGGATGGCAAAAGAGACCTTTACGAGAATGAAGAGTATACTAAGCAATACTAAACGAGACATGACAACCCGCCTCAGAGTACTGAAATGTTACGTTTATCCAGTTATGTGGCTCAGAATGTTGGACAATATCTAGTAACACGAGGAAACGAATTGAAGCAGCAGAGATGTGGTTTTTGAGGAGGATGCAAAGAATATCATGGATGAAACGAATATCTAACCAGGATGTCATGAACACAGCAAACACAAAAAGAGAAATAATGTATGAGATCATGAAAAGGCAGCGTAACTTCATTGGACGTGTGATTAGAAAAGAGGAGTTCGAATGCATGGTGATTATGGGAGAGATTGAAGGGAAGAAAGCAAGGGGAAGACAAAGACAAATGATGATGGAGACAGCAGCCAGAGAACTGGAAATGAATACCAACGAATTGATCCACTTGACCCGAAACAGGAGTATGTGAGCCATGGCAGTCAAAGCTCAAACTGGGCATGGCACCTGATGATGATGATGATGATGATGACGATGATAATGATGTAGATATTGGTAATTAGACAAGCAAACAACTTTCTAAATTAATGTATTGAAACTTATTTGCATAAACAATGAAAAGCAGTGAATAATCTTAATGTTATTTTAAAAGGGAAATCTGATTTGCAAAAATTTGCAAATTACTCACATGTAAAACAAGTGTTGTGTTTTCTCAGTGGTTTACAGGTGCATTACAAATGGTACCATGAGAAAGCTCTTAAAAAGTATGTTTGTTAATTATCTGTAAAAATTCGATTTGAACACATTTTGTAAATATAGAAATATTAATTAATTTAATTTGGCTTAACATGCAGGTTTGTGCACTGTGAAAGTATGGACAGAACGGAGCTTTTATTCTTGACCATAGTACAATAGTCCAGACTCAAAATAATACAATAGCAAAGGCCATTCAGAGCATTTTACCTGAAATGGCTTTTCTTTTTTCATTCTACACTCCTGCTCCGTAGGTCTCATACTTTTCCCTTTCAAGGAAATATCGCATTTCAACTTTTGAAAGTGATTGAAATCGATTACTTCATTGCAGATTCTAGCTGATAACCCAGGGTGTAATTTCTGCTGTGCTGATGTCTCTTAGCAATTGACTTAATTCTTATGCCTTGCCTCCCACACTTTCCTTTGCAATAAACTTTTAATATAGTCTCCATCAAAGCTTGTCTTTACGTTCTCTGTATGAAAATCACATCTTGTTTAATTCATCTGCACAAGCAATCTTTTGAAGAAAGAAAGATTAGCTTTATTTGTCACATGTATATTGAAACATACAATGAAATGACTTATTTACGTCAATGACCAATACAAATCGAGAATATACTGAGGGGAGCCTGCAAGCGTCACCATGCTTCTAGTGCCAACACAGCATGCCCCTAACCTGTAGATCTTTGGAATGCAGGAAAAAACCGGGGGCAGCTG
This sequence comes from Mobula birostris, assembly GCF_030028105.1. Taxonomy (NCBI): domain Eukaryota; kingdom Metazoa; phylum Chordata; class Chondrichthyes; order Myliobatiformes; family Myliobatidae; genus Mobula; species Mobula birostris. Next base: position 34,618,857 of record NC_092377.1, read on the forward strand.
GAGGAAATTCCTGGGGAGAATATACAAATTTCTTATAGAAATTGAAACTTTATTCACCATATATATTTACATGTATTAGGAATTTAGTGTGCCGTGGTGTGGTGACATGACATGCAACAAAAAAACAACAATATTTAACAATTATAAAGAATAAAAAATAGTATAAAATAAGTTTAGAGATTAAAGTACAGATATGGAATGAAATGTGCAAAAATACATAATAATTAGCATATATTTAGCATTATAAAAAGGTATATAGTCAAGTTTATCTTGTAATTTAAACAAAAAGCATGATATATTTACATCTTTTAACATGGTGAAATGTTCCTAAAGAACTTAACAGGTATTGTCAAACAGAAAAAAAAATCACACCGAGCCATATAAAGAAGAATGGGAACCACGTGAAGGAGTCAAGAAAATAGTTCAAGCACTAGATTTTAAAAAGTTCTTAATAAGAAATATATGGATGGTGAAATGGAATGGAGAGAATTCCAGAATTTGAGGTGTAAACATCTGAAAGTTAAAATCGATTACAACCCATTTGTGGTTGAAAGTAGAGTAGTGTGTAGATCACAAGGATTGTGAGGCTGACAGAGGCTAAAGAGAAAAAGATGTGGGAGAACTTGCAGAGTTTTGTAAAACTGAGAATTTTAATGAGCATGGAGGTTATGAGTGCAAGGATTTGATGACAACTAAAATGCAACACAATAGGTAGATGTTGGCAGACAAGAGTTTCAACTAAGCAATGACAATACAGTACAAGACTCAGAAGGCAAACAGTGTATTTGTCCTTCCTGCCAAGGGGTTGGAGTAAAAAATCTAGGCAGACTTGCCGAGATTATATAAGGCATTGCCAAGACAATATTCAGTGTATTACATACAGTTTTCATCTTCATACCTGAAGAAATAAGTATTGGTTTTGCAGTCAGTGTAGTGTTGATTCAAAGCTGCACCATTCCTGCCATCTTCAAATTAAACATGTTGAAGTTCACAAGAGAGCTAAAAATGTGCTTGCTGATAAAGTGGCTTGGGAATTGTTCCATTTCTCCGATTCAGAAACTACTTTCATTATCTACAATCTTTGATCCTATATTTTGAGGTTACATCTGCAGGGAATTTTGGGGTAAAGATCAAATATCAGTAATGACAGTACACATTTTCTGATTTTAAATTACTGACCAAGCAAAAGCATAGGAAGAAAACGTCATTTAAGTGGCAAATATCCTATTTCCTATTGTTAAAGACAGAAAGTTTCAATTATAGGGAATTGCAGCTTTGATTTCTCAAGTTTCAAGTATTCACAAGAGAACCCACATTAATTAGGATAATTGATTCAAACACAATTATTAAATATACAATTAACTAGTGCCTGATTTGGAAAACCTTTAATTGTCAGGTATGGCATTTAACATAAGTCAATAACATCAATGGGAGAAAAATTGCAGCTTGATCAAGAAACTGATTAATAAATTGTAAAATGTTCTAACTATGGACTAAATTGCATAAAATAGTAAGATCTTCAGACATGAAAGAATTAGTGTTCAGAACATACAGTCGACAGTAATCCATGCATGTTTTAACTCCAAGTGGGAAACATGCATTTTCCCAGCAGCTAGTTTTAAAACATTTATTATATTTTCAAGAGAAAAACAAAGTGTCTAATCAATTAAAACATTATTGCGTGATTGCAAAGGTCATTTTCACATCATGGAACAGTGGGTGGTAATTTAGTAAGCTGGAATTTTGTTTTGCTATTTGATAAGGGAACAAGATGAGAAGCACCAGAAGTAGGATTCTGCACAGCTGACTCGGATTATCATAGCATGTGCACAGTCATGCCAGAAGGGTAGCATTGCCAGGAAATTTAGCACTAACATGGAACTAAACCATCAATGATCAGTCCCTCTCTGTTTAAAGAGACAGGATTAAGGTTGTGGATTTAAAACAGAGTTGAAAGGATCTGTTCTCGAAGGCACTTCCTCAGAATAATATATAATTGATGAAATTCACAACAAGGTGTAAATACAACCACATCTGAAGCACAATCAATGATTAAAGACCTAGACTTAATGATTCAGGGACAGGTTCTTCCTCCTCACCATCAAAATTCTGAATGATCCATGAAACCATGTACACTACCTCATTTTTCCTTTTTTTTTTGCACTGATTATTTATTTATTATGTAATTGTAGGTTTTGTGTCTTTGCACTGTACTGCTGCTGCAAAAACATGTCAGATGAAAGTGATAATAATTCCAGTTCTGATTCAATGCGATCAAGTATATTGAATGAACTGAACACAGTCAAAAGTAGATATCTAGATACCATTCGACATCAGTTGTGCAGTTTAGCATATGTAATCTTGGGAAGAGTCTAATAGAACAATCCAGGATCATAAAGAGCTAAATATTACCCAGCCTGCTGGTAATATAATCTCTAAAATTTAAAACCAAAGATGTTATTTTATACTCACCATGAAGCATTAATTACATACTATGTTTTTGACTGGTTCAGTTTCATGATACAGCTGAAAAAAATTTGCACCTGGGTTCTATAGCTGTCATCAAAAGGAGAAAAACAAACTCTTCAGCAAAGACTGACAACTAACGTGTTTTTCTAATTCAAAATGGCAAGAGGAAGACAAAACACAAAAAAAGCAATTAAAGCAATCCAACCAAAGAGGAGATTCAGAGCATAACTTTCTTCTGCAGTACATTTGGAAACACATCAGAACTAGCCATGCAAAAAAATGCTGCCCGGCTACACTGTGTAGCTGTATTAAATTCAGGTGCAGGGTCCTGTTTAGGTTGGACAGATCCCAGCAACAGAACAAAGTCAGTCTGTCTCTGCTCCATAACCAGATTCTACAAGTTAACAGCTTTTCATGAAAAGCTGCCATCAAAAAATGTCAATCAGGTCTTGCTGTAAGTAAGAACTTCTGCAGAAATAACTAGATGCAGGTTTGCAAAACACATTTCTTTTGGTAGTGCAAACACAGAAGGTGTTTGACAGGGACCTCTTTTGAGACTCAGCAATTAAATGAGAAACTTCTGTGATTCAGAGAAATGCAAAGCCTGTCAAGTTATTTTCTGATAGACAATACTTGTTTCACATCTTGCCTCTGGCCCCTTGTTATGTGTCACAACCTAACTTGTACCTCTCTATTTTATCAACATTTCTATAATTGTTATTTGGACCTTTCCTTCATTCATTCAAACTGCTAAGTATATTATCCAATCAAATGGTTACTCTTCCATCTAGCTCTATTTGTTGAAGTCAGAAATTACCACAATTGCTCCTTACACTAATTTGTACTTTCCCAGGATGTCAAAACTCCCCTCAACATTCCTTTCCACTTGACAGTCTTCAAATTTAAAAATCCAAATAAATGTGAAAAAATCTCTATTTCCCATCTTCACCTTTTTATTTTTAACTCCGGTGGGCAAGTTGTTCTGAATTCCTTGAACCATGCCTTCTTAGTAAGCTTTACTTCCATCTGCTCACTATCACTATCTACGATGTGGAATAAGAGACTGAAGATGCTCACTCAACATTTGGTGAACAGCTTCTTCTGCACCACCATCAGATTCCTGAACATTACATGAACACTACCACATTATTTTGCTCTCTTTTAGCTCTAGTTATTTTTTTAATAAATGTCTTACTGTAATTTATAGCAATTTTATGTATTGCAACGTACTGCTGCTACAAAGCAATAGGTTTCACGACAAACAGTAGTGTCAGTGATAACAAATCTGATTCCTTCTTCTTAACCAAGCATGAAAAAACCTGACATGGTTTCTGTAATTAATGACTGAACAAAACTGTAGCAATACATGAATTTAAAATGTTAATTATACAGAAAACAGATATCCTTTCAGAATTTTTTGCCTAAAAGGCGGATTTTACTCATGTCTTAAAAATGCACACCAGACACTGAGTAGATCTACAAATGTAAAGTACTCCAAATGCTGGTAAAATTAAGTAAAGTCATGGCCTCAGACGGTCATTTTGCCCTTTCAATCATATCTGCCCTCAGCACCAACATATACACACTTGGCTCTTATGTTCCTGCATCCTCTGCTTTAGAACTTGTATCAAAAACTGTTTAACCCCATAGATCTTCTGGTTGTAATGAAATACATTCATTCAAAATGTTAACAGTGTCAATGCAAGCACAAAAGACTGGGATCTAAAGCAAAGGAATTGCTGGGGGAACTCCATAGGTCAGGCAAGATCTGTGGAAGGAAAGTACAGGTTAACATCTTGACCTAAAACATCAGACATTCTTTTGACTCCACAGATGCTGTTTGAATCACTGAGTTCCTCCAGCAGTTTAATTTCATTTTAATTAATTAATACTGTTTTATCTCCAAGCCAAGCGTTTCCAGCATCTTCAGCTTTAATTCCTGTAATAATTGATTATTTCTCCTATAATATTTCCAGAACTATTTTAAAGAATAATATGCCCCAAACCATATCACAAAACTAATGAAACTAACTTGTATCTTTGTTCACATCTAAAAGCAATAGGACTATCAAGTGCTATCATCAAAAGCTGACAGAAGGCAATTCTTTCTCCTTTAACTGTGCAATAAGGTGGGTGTTTTTAGCATTAGCAACTTCAGAAAAAGATATTAATCCCGTATTTTTTACAAAATTATTAAATGAGAAACTCTTATTTATAGGCTGGTAAGATTGCAATTCTAGGCAATCACAAGGTGTTAAATCCAGAAAGTTGTAAAGTATTCACTATTCTTTCGTAAGTAACTCACCTCTGAATTACAAAGCATACAATAAACTGCCTGCATTTACTATGTACACAAAGACAAGGAAAATTCATACATTCAACATTGAGTTAACATCACATAGATTTAGATTTGTTGTACTCTATATGCATCTCTAATATATCCATAAATAAAGCCACAGATGCTGAAATTTGTAGTGAACTCTAAAGAGCAAGAAGTAAGCTAATTTATCTTTCCTCCTCCCGCAGTGCAACTGCAGGTTTGATCATGGCCATGACCCTTGCTTCACTGACCAAAGTAAGGTCAATATCACATTCCCCATCCTCATGGGAATAACAAACAAAGAGCAATGCTTCAAAATTCTATTATGGAGAGCAACATTTAAGGGTGTTACACAACTATATTTCTTAAGACAAACAACTGATAGTGAAATCAATTTTCCTGCTGCATTAGGGAACAGAGGCACACAACATCAGTGGTATCCAATTATGCAGAAATCTGTACACTGCTTTGTAATTTTCATTGATGTATGATTGAGAGTGTGGATGACGTGGTCTGTTACCATCCACATTCCCCTCCACCCCAGGTCTATGATCACTCGACTTGATCATAACTAAGCACCCCAATAGAGATGCATCCCCAATAGCTGTTTATCATGAGCCCATCCAGTCAATTCCCGGACCAGTCACAAAGTCTCAATTACTTCCCTGACTTTAATGCTCTGACCTTCCCTCTCCACTCCATCTTTTGGGAGCCTCCTTTCAAATGACTCCAATCTTACCCTAGGAACGCACATTCATAACCTTCCTGCTCTGCTCATTCAGACAGCAGCAGATCGGCCTTTGTTTATGGTTAACATGCAAAGCCACCTCCATATACACACACAACAGATAAGGCCTCACTTCAATAGGATATTTCACGGGCATGATACCTTTTGAAAGGATTATTTGCACTGTATCTATCACATTTAACATTGCTTGCCAGGTGTCAAAGGATTTCGAACTTCACTCTACCAGATGGATTTTTAATAGTGTTTAGCTATCAATGGTGTCTTGTGCAAGAATGTATGCCAAAGGGAGCTTTCTGACAAATTCATAGGCCACACATTTAGTTCTAGTTTGAATGATTTTTAATAATTATGTGCTTCATCCATCTACTTTATCTTGTTTAATATAAAGCAATCTATCCTACCATCTTACTAAATATCTCTTTAAAAAGATACTATATACTAGGAAGTTATTAAAATAAACGTACATTTTACAGACACATATTATTCTTTCCACAAAGGTTAAATCCTCTACGAATTACAGTTTATGGAAGAATCTTTCCTTAACCTACAGCTCAGAACTATGACCTCTTATGATAAGTTTGGCAGAAGCAAACTATAGGGCTAGGCGTAACATCTGGTTTGAGTTAGACCTCTTTTTAAAAAAATAGCCCGTTACTTGGGAAGCTGGTATTGAAACAGCTAAGTCTGTATGATTCCACTGGTTTCAACAGTGCGCATAGAAAAAGCCAGAAAGAATGTCAATCACCAGAGAATTCTTGGTGGCCTCCACAGAACTGTAGATTGTGTGTGTATATGTGTGTTTTCTTTGCCAGAGATTATGCAGTTGTTTTTGTTCCCATTTCACAACTTCATTGTACAGCTGTTGTAGTTCTTTGAGAACTAGTGACAACGCCAATCTTCTCAAGATCACATTATTTTACTATAATTAAATAATGCCTCTGAAACTGCAATCTTATACTTACAACTGTTTGAGGCAGACAGATATTGTTTTGCAGCCAAAACTCTAGCTGTATGATGTGTGTCCAAAACTATGTGTGATATTATATATAATACAGCGTATTAGAAATTCCACTTTAAAAACTGCAATACTATTATATTATTTTAATATACACATTTTGATAACAAATAAATTGTTCAATTTAACATAAGTGTTTCAATAAAAACAATGTACTATCTCAAAAAATAAAAACAATTTTATTACTTTCAGAATATGATGCTTTTAAGATGAATTTTCCCACTTTTTCAACAAATAAGTTTTGCAAAGGAGAACTTTCCCACTGCACAGGAAAACAAACCATCTTTTAAAATTCAACTGTATTTCTTAGACATTATTACTGTACTGCCATCATTGTGAAATCCTTTTTATTACAGCACACACTATCTCAAAAACAAATATAGCCTATACTATCTCTAAAATAAATTAGATCCCCATTTTTCAAATAATAACTCCACAGGGAGATAAAACTACACATTCCTAAAATCTGATTGTGGTTAATCCCGAATAAACTTGTGTGGTAATGAGAAAAAAATTTAAAAGACCAGGTCAGTCAAAGTGAGGTTATTTTAATTATCATGAAACTAATCAGAAAAAAAATGCAAGTTAAAATTTGATAAAAATTAAGAACCAATTCCTCAATAACGTTAGATATACTTAATTGAATGTAAACCCATACTTATAAGCATGAATCAGGTCTACAAAGTACAAAATTGATGTACTAGATGTAAGAGACACTGCAACTACACATGGTCAAAGTAAAATAATTCTCAGAGGCCAGGGCAATTTGCTTCAAGTTTCCTGATCACATATTTAAATGCAAGTTCCCAAGGAATCAGTCACAAAGGCAAGGGTGATGAAGGAAAGTGAAAGGTAGTATAACAGCAGCAGTGTTTTTTTGAAGTGGTGGATGGATGAATGAGAAGAGTCGAACTGTTCTAAAACAATAAAATGAGTTTCAGCACAGGAAACTTAAGGACAGGAAAACATAATTAATGAATAATTAGAATTAATAATAGGCTGCCTCTGTGTTGGGGAGTACATACAACAGTGTCAGAAGGACAGCAAACTCTAGTTCAGGCGCAGTCAGTGGTAAAGGGAGCATAAAAGATAATCGAAAGGCCAAAATCAAGCAAATTTTGAGTTTAAAATTGGAACCATGGCTTGGAGAAAATAAAGTGCATTACAGAAGAAATGAAGGGAGAAGTGGATGAGAGAATGTAAGTATTGCATGATATAGATTGTGAATAATTTCTAGATTGTTTCTTGTCCTTCTTGTATTCAAATTGCGAATACTTGGTATGGTGTTTCTCCATGCCTTCACCAGTTTAAATTCTTAGGAGTGTATCTATTCACCTCACGATCTACATTAGATTTGCTCAATTAATTTACGTGAAAATAAATTGATATTAAAGCTAGAAACCATCCAAAGGGCCAAGAATATTTTCTTCCACTTTGGAGGCAAATTCAGTGAAATACAGAGTTGCCTCATAGAACAAATTGCAGTACAGGCCCTTTGGTCCACAGACCTGTTCACTCATTCCAAGAGTAGTCTAACTGTTCCCCCCACATAGCCGTTCATCTTTTCTTTCATCCATATGCCCATCTGAGAGTCTTTTAAATGCCTCTAACGTACCTACCTCTATCACCATCCTTAGCAGTGCATTCCATGCACATCCTCTCTGTAAAAAAAAACCTACCTCTGATTCCCCTCCCCTATACATTCCTCCAACCACATTAAAATTATGCTCTCTTATATTAGTCATTGCTGCCCTTGGAAAAAGGTATGATCTGTCCACTCTACCCATGCCTCTTATTATCTTATACATCTCTATCAAGTCACTTCTCATCCACCTTCGCTACAAAAAGAAAAGCCGAAGCTCGCAAAACCTTTCCACATATGATATGCTCTCTGATACAGGCAGCATCCTGGTAAATCTTCTATTCGCCCTCATTTAAAGCTTCCACATCCTTCCTATAATGAGGTGACCAGAAATGAACACAGTGATCTAACCAGTTTCATAAAGCTGCATCATTACCTTGTGGCTCTTAAACTCCACCACCCCACCCCCGATTAAAGAAGGCCAACACACCATACACCCTAACAACTTGCATGGTAACCTTGAGGGATCTATGATGTGGACCAGCAGATCCCTCTGTTGCTTGTTACACTGCTACGAATCCTGCCATTAACCTTGTGCTGTGCCTTAAAGTTCATTCTTTCAAAGTGTATCACTTCACAGTTCTCCAGATTGAATGCCATCCTCCACTTCTCTCCCACAATATTTTCCTTTTCTTGACTACATTTGCAAATGGCTTGGCCTTCTGCAATCATGTTCAGTGTGACTACAGTGTGAAACCTGTGACAGATTTCCAGCAACAATGGGTCAAGTGGAAAAAAAAATTCACACCTTTCAAAATTTATCAGAATAGCCACTTGTTTTATTCCTATTTCTATAGTGGTCTCACTATGACCATCAGGTAGGAGGTACAGAAGCATTGGGTCCCAAGCCACAAGGGTCAGGAACAGCTATTACCATACAACCATCATGCTGGCATGGAGAACTTAAATCATCACTACTCTCAATTGATTCTACGATCCACAGATTCACTTTTATGGAATCTTTACAACTCACGCTTTCAGTTTCTTGGTGTTTTTTTTACCTGCAAACTTTGGCATCTTTTGCTCATTAGTTGTTTATCAATCTTTGTCTATGTATAGTTTATGTATAAATTCTATTGTATTTGTTTCTTTTCTGTATATATCTGCAAGAAAAGAAATCTCAAGATATATAACATATGTATTTTGATAATTAACTTATTTTGAACATTTGAGATAAGAATTTGCACATTTCTAGTATTCTTGAATAATAGAATGTTGTTCATCTTTGCAGCAATAGTATGAAATATTAACCTATCCTCAACATATTTTGAATATATGGAACAAAAAAATGGAATATAAATGATGTCAAGCTCTTGTTAAAGTGATTAAGTTTAACAGGTGTCGATTCAGGGCTAAGCTTTTACACGCCGTTTCTGTAGCACTTGCTTCAAAAATGCAGGAAACAGCACACATCCCAGTTTAATATCTGCCAATCAAGCATGACACTTGCCAACAAATGTTGCATTGCAGAACTCTACTTAAACCCTCTGGATCCACATCCTTTTACACAATTTTTATGATGCTGTTATTACAACCAGCAAATATGAAAACGAGAGCGTCAGAGCACAGTGTTAACATCAAAAAACACAGATTTAATATTATTCCTGTATAAATCACTGCTATTGGCCTTTCACTTCACCTAAGGTGGAAAGAGTATGCCAAAGGTTAACAGACAGGAAGATAGTATTCTCAATATTTCCAGTCCGTACATCATTGCATTGCCATAACAAACCCATTTATATTCCAAACTATTGTAAGATTGATCAGTTGGCTGTACACCTTCTATAATTTGTTTTAAATTTTTAATTACTGGTTGTCCTTTTTCTACATGGATTAATTTATGACTGTGTACCAATACAGCAGATTCCAGTTAATTGGGCCATCGGTTACTCAGGGCAGCCACATATTTGCGACAACTCTTAAAGAATAAAAACTAATCAAGAAAGTGGAATTTGTTGCCAAATGCAGCTGTGGAGGCCAAGTCACTGGAAATATTTAAGGCAGAGATTGATAGATTCTTGATTAATCAGGGCATGAAGGGATACGGGGAGAAGGCAGGAGACTGGGGCTTAGAGCAAAAATGGGTCAGCCATGATAAAATTCAGCAGACTCAATGGCCAAAAGGCCTAATTCTATTCTTGGTTCTTATGGTCTTATTCCCTTTTGTTCATTTGAGACACAATGTCATTTAAATAGGATACGAAACTATTGCCGATCGGTTTTTAACTAGCGTCTGTAATGTACACTTGTACGACCAAAAGACACTCATCGTCCTTTGAGCAAACAGTATTTAAACAGCGTTAGTTGCGTATGTTTGTCTTCAAAAAGCAGCAATTTTCGTCATTGGTAGTTGGTGAGAAATAAGCAGTAAGACAATTCAGAACTGTTTGGTTCAATGTGGTTTCAAGAATTCACGCTTGGTGATACCATAAGTAGCCAGGAATAGAAATGAAATGATTTCACTACTTCAACAATTAGTTGAACTATGAAGAATTAAGGTATTTACAATCAACTTGACTGTTAGAACTAAAATGAAGATTTGGTGGGGTGCAATCATCAACAGCATTGTATGAAGGCAGTCCATTATCAGAACTAGGTATCTGCACTAATTTTGTTCATTTATAGTCAAAAGAACATGATGTGGATGAATTCCTCCATCAATAAGTACGAGGAACTAATACACAGTTTTGTAGTACTGTAGTAGTATTGGTGGTGTTCTAATTTGTTCTGTATATCATACAAGTACAAATTTGTTATTGAGCTTGCCTTTGTTTTAAACCTTTTAAACTAATTCCATGAAACTTCAGCTAATTGGGACACCTGCTTAATTGGGCCAAAATGTACTGGCCCTGATGTGTCCCAATTAAATGGAATCCACTATATTTTGAATCAAGGTAGTCTACATTTTTCTGATCACATTACTTTGTTAGTTGCAACTACTCACCACTGCTGCAAATAAAGTATTCCTTCCTACCAGTTGACATCATGTTCAAGGTGCTGAGTGTGGCTGTGTTCAATCTCACATGTAGAAGCATGGTAAAATTCCAACAATACGCTATCTGACTCATGGGGTATCTGACCCACCAGGTAATATTTGCCATGCTGCCTTTTAACTTTTCAAGATCCTGGTTCCAATGCTCCTTTCAGACTTTTCAGGACCTTGGCTCCTGCACTCACCTTCCCACTTGCCAGTGCCTCAATTCTAATTCACTGGGATCTAGGTTCTTGTGCTCCCAGGCAACTTGCAGATGCTCCACTTCCTACATTCCCTTTACACTTACTGGGTTCACTAGGAATGCAGTGGAATAATTATTCATAATTGGCATATATATAATTATCTATAATTGAAATATACATAGAGACATCTGATTGGATTACTGCAAGCTCACTGGTATTACTCAACACCATTCAAGAAAAAGCAGTCCAATGTGCAAGACAGGGCTCTCTTCCATTAAGTACAACTCTACAGCAACAATTTCTACTTCTGTAGCACCTTTAACAAATAGCAAAGAGCACTAGCAGATATGTTTTTTTAACATATTGAATCACTTATGATGATATTAGGGCAATAAACCAAAAGGCAATATCGGCATGTTTTGACCTGTGTGATACATTGGAATAACACACGAAGCTTAGTTCAAGACCATCTCCCTGCCTTATAACCAAAAACAAACTAGCAGCATCATGGACAAATTTATCATCACAAAACTAACATAACAGATTTGATATTCTTATAGATTCATCCAGCCAAGTGAAAATCCTGCAATTCACTACTTACAAAAATTGCAATAAGACTAGCAAGTTTGGGGTAAGCACAGATAGGGAGCTTTGGATGCATTTAAAAACTAAAAATGTAAATTAACTCTATATCTTACTAATGTGAATATCAATGCAATATGAATAACTGCTACCAGTCCAACTTCAAAATTTATCAATGCTCGCAAATGTTCCATGACGTACAGAATGGCAAGGGTAGAAGTATTGATCTTGTATTTGAGAAATAAGTATTTTGCCTGTCCAAGCAACCCTGGCAAACTTCAGAGAGTACCGAGGTGCACTGACAAGCGCATCGTATAAACAATTCAGATGCCAATGTTCAAATGCCAATGGATCTGGTGGGTATAAAGACAAATACAGTAAGTTCCCGGGTTAAGAACGTCCAGCTTACAGACAACTCATACTTACGAATGGACTGCCATAAAGCCTATTATATTAAAACTGTGTGACGCTCATGAAAGCATTGCGCGGCTTCAGCAGTTCGTCAGCTCAAGGAAGGAGAATGCCGTCCGCCATTTTAAGTTGGATCACGTTGCCATTGACACTGTGTTGAGTGTGTAACTTTGTATTTGGCTTAAATTTTTCTCTTATTTACCCTTGTAACCATGCCTCCAAAGCATAAATCCGACACAAGTGCTGGTGATGCATCAAAGAAAAGGAAAACGATCACGAATGAAAATAAAGTGAAAATAATAAAGCGATCAGAAAGAGGTGAAACGCCATTGGTCATTGGAAAAGCGTTAGGGTACAGTTGGTCAACGATCAGAACAATTTTAAAAGATAAAGTGAGAATAATTGAGCATGTGAAAGGCTCTGCACTGATGAAAGCTAGAATTATTACTAAGCAACGCAGTGGTTTAATTATTGACATGGAAAGGCTATTGATAATTTGGTCAGGCAATCAAAATCAGCAAAATATGCCTATTAGCCTTACTTTAGTGCAAGAAAAGGCTCGAAGCCTTTTCAATGATTTAAAAGCTGCATATACAGCAAGTGAAGGTGATGGTGATGAAGAATTTGTTGCGAATAGGGGTTGGTTCAATCGTTTTAACTGACGCTAAATAAGAACCGTATGTACCTGTTCCAACTTACCTACAAATTCGACTTAAAGACAGACTATTAAAGTTCTAATCAAAAAGGCGATTATAATTCCTTGTTACTATAATACCAAGATAAGTAATACAATTGTTTACTACTTTAAAAGGGAGATGTTGAAATTCTAATGCTTGTGCTTCTTAATTTATCGGAAAAAGCTCACTCTTATGTAGAGTAAATTTGTATCCAGATAACTGACTAAATTTATTAAGAAGTGAAAACATCAAAGGTAAGGAGGTGGTCGGGTTTGATATATTAAAAAAAAGTAACAAATCATCGACGTATAGAGAGACTTTATGCTCAAGACCGCCCCTCCAGATCCCAGTCAATTCAACGCAATTGCCAATAGCTCGATAGCCAGATCAAATAGCATAGGACTTAAAAGGCGTCCTTGCTGGGTGCCACGTTTAAGGTCAAACGGTTGGGATTGCTGAGAATTAGTCAAAAAAAACTTTAATAATTTTAATAATCTTTAAATTTTACAAAACAGAGTCTAGCACAGTGGTCACCTCTATGTCTCCAATTGGGCAAATTAACGTAATTAAAATGTACATTCTTCCTAAATTTTTATACTTATTTCAATCTTTACCTATATTTATTCCTAAAGTTTTTTTTGATTCTTTAGATTCTATTATCTCATCGTACACATGGAAGGGTAAACAGTCTAGACTTAATAAAGCTCATCTTCAAAAGCCTAAAAGAGAAGGTGGCTTGGCATTGCCTAGTTTTCGTTCATATTATTGGGCAGCCAATATTCACAATATTATCTTTTGGTCCTACTTTTATAATCAGTCTATTTGTCCAACATGGGTGGCAATGAAATTGAATGCTTATCTATTCCAGCTTTACTTGGATTTATACTTCCTTGCCACTTGCCAAAATTTATTATTAATCCTGTAATCAGGCATACTCTGAGAATATGGGCTCAATTTAGAAAATATCATGGCCTTTATAGTTTTTCCCTTTCTAGTCCTATTCTATACAATCATTTATTTCAACCTTCTATGCAGGATTCCACATTCCAAGACTGGTGTAGGAGAGGTATTAGACGTTTTGAAGATCTTTTTACAGACAATCAGTTTGCAACTTTTGAGCAGTTGTCTACAAAGTTTAATTTACTGAATACTCATTTTTTTTAGATATCTTCAAATTAGACATTTCATTAGCCCTTTAATACCACATTTTCCTGAACAATCTGATAAAAATGTTGTAGACTTGTTTCTTCAAATGAACCCCTTGGGTAAAGGTTTGATTTCTACTATTCATGTCAAATTTATGAATCTCAGACGAGCCCCTTGTGATAAAATTAAAACTGCTTGGGAGCTTGACTTAGGTTTTTCTTTGTCCGACGAGGTTTGGGATTCAATTCTTAAGTCAGTCAATTCAACATCCTTATGTGCTCGTCATTGTCTTTTGTAGTTTAAAGTTGTCCACAGGGCTCATATGTCCAAAACCAAATTGGCAAAGTTTTACCTTGATATTAGTCCCTGGTGTGACAAATGCAAAGGAGGTGAGGCTTCCCTCATTCATACGTATTGGGCCTGTCCTTTGGAAAAATTTTGGAAAGATGTTTTTTTAACTTTATCTTCCACATTAAATTGTCATTTGGAACCTGATCCTTTGATCGCTCTTTTCGGTATTTCTCCAGACTCTGACAAGCATTTGATCCCTGCTAAATGGTGAACATTGTCTTTTGCCTCTCTTTTAGCTAGACGCGCAGTACTCCTTAAGTGGAGAGATGTAGTTCCCCCTACCCATGCTCAATGGCTTAGGGATATTATGTCTTGTTTAGATCTTGAAAAGATTTATTATTCACTTTTTAATTCAGACATAAAGTTCCATAAGGTGTGGGGACCTTCTCTTGAATATTTTCATAATTCTCACCTAGATTGACAGGTATATATTTTTTTTCCTTCCCTTGATAGTCAGATCGTGCATTTCCAGCTTTCTTTGATTAGGTTGCAGGCTGCTTTTTATTATTATTATTATTAATTTCTTTTTTTAATACAATATATAGCTCTGGGGTGATAAAAGTTTATGTCAAATGTCCTTTCAAATATTTATACTTATAATATAATGGTTGGCTTGGATCTGGATAGTGGCTGGGTTGGGTGCTTTCCTTTCTATTTTTCATTTTTAAAAAGGGTGACTTGCTCATTTGTCAGGATACGTATTATTGCTATTTTTGTCTGTATTGCAATGATCCTTCTATTTATACTATTGATTTTTTTTCTTCTATGCTGCAGTTTGTAGAAAATCATAAATAAAATATTTAAAATAAATAAATAAAGACAGGAACTGATCTCATTCATAACCCGGGGACTGCCTGTAAAGTTTTTTTTTACCTTGGGGGCTGGCACCAGAGAAATAAAAGACTACAAACGACAGTCTATAGTTAAAAACTCATTAATTCAAAGCAATATTCTTCAGAGCAAGGAGCCTGCCACTCTGATCTAGTCTTCAATCCAAAACATTCAAGCTATCTATACCTTCTGAAATAGCTCTATGAAGGCAGTTATTAAAAGAAACTACAAAAGTCAGCAATAATATTTTTTTAAATGTTTTTCAAATCAAAAGGAGAGAAAATCATGATAAGTATCATCTCATGCTGACAATCTCCAATCCTGCTGCTTCCCAACGAAGCGCTAGATTTCGAAGTAAATTACCAGTCTGCTGACTTCACTATTTTACTTCCTTTGTTTAGCCTGAGGTAGGGAATACAGCACCAGATCCAGTTCTAAATTCTCCACCTGAGGCAGATGGCAAAAGAGTTTAGAACATTATGTCTTTGACACTTAAACTAAAATCTCGACAACTACTTTCAGTTTGGTTGCAATATGTGACCAGAAAATCCTCCTGGAGTTTATACAGATTTATAATCTTTCAACAGAGAAAGAAAAAAAAACAAATCCTTGTGAATTTGAACAAACGCTTGTGAAAACACAAAAAAAGACTTAAGCTCCTGGGTCAAAGATCAAGATATTATTACGAGAGGAACTCCCACTCACAGGATCAGTGCAAGGTGACAGCTGCAGTTGATGATTGGAGCAAAATTAGAAATGTGAGATTGAAGGTCTACTATCAGGAAAAAAATGAATATCATGTGATGTGAGACATTGGAATTTGCTAGGATCTGCTTAGTTCACTCATAAATGCCAACATTTCACACACCTCTTCAAATGCAGAAGTTACAATAAGCACCACCATTTATTTCCCAGCTGCACTCTGCCACTGAGTCCTTTGTCCTCAGTGACCTGGGTTCGATTCTGACCTCTGGTGCTGCTTGTGTTGAATTTGCACCTGTTTCCACGTGGGTTTCATCTGAGAGATCCAGTTTCCTCCCACATCCCAAAGATTATCCCTAGGATGTAAGCTGCGATAGCTCATGAGAAAGTGAGAGAATAACAAACTTGCACTCAACATGAAAAAGACCAAGGAATTGATCGTGGGCTTCAGGAAGGGGCATTCAAGGGAACATATACCAGGCCTCATAAAGGGGTCAGCAGTAGAAAGTGTGAGCAGTTTCAGGTTCTGGGTGTCAACATCTCTGAAGATCTATCCTTGGCGCAACATATCCATGCAATTCTAAAGAAGGCATGCCAGCCACTAAATTTCACGAAGAGTTTGAGATTTGGTATGTTACTAAAGACTACTGCATATTTCAACAGAAGGGAGAGAGCCCTCTAACTGGTTACATCACAACCTGCTATGGAGGTTCTAACGTATAGTATTGTAAGAGGCTGCAGAGGGATGTAGCCTTAGCAAGTTCCATCACAGGCACAATCTTACCTGAGGATATCTTCAAAAGGTGGTGCTTCACAAAAGCAGCATCCATCATGAAGGACGCCTGCCACCCAGAACATATCCTCTGCTCATTACTAGGCAGGAGGTACAGGAGCCTGAAGACACCCATTCACTGTTTTAGGAACAGTCTCTTCCCCTCCACCACCAGGAGGTGGCACGGTAGAATAGCTGTTAACACAACGCTTTACATTTCCAACCACTCAAGTTCAATTCCTGCCGCAGTCTGTAAAGAGTTTGTATATTCTCTCTGGGACTGCGTGGGTTTCTCCTGGGTGCTTCAGTTTCCTTCCTTCCACTGTCCAAAGACGTACCAGTTGGCACATTAATTGATCATTGTAAATTGTCCCTGATTTGACAAGGGTTAAGTGAGAAGCTGCTGGACAGTGCGGCTCAAATGGCCAGAAGCACCTATTCTGTGCAGTAACTCAATAAAGTTTGTGATTCTGAAAAAAAAGAGGGATTAACATCGGATTAGTGTAAATAGTTGCTTGATTGTCAGTTGAGGCTCAGTAGCCTGAAGGGCTCTATCTCCCTATGACTAAAACCCAGCAGAAACGTGATGGTCTGAGATGTGTCTATTTTAAACCAAGGAGTATTAGGAACAAAGTGGAAGAGCTCAGAGCGTGGATCAGTACTTGGAGCTCTGATGTTGTGGCCATTACAGAGACTTGGATGGCTCAGGGGCAGAAATGGTTACTTCAAGTGCCAGGCTTTAGATGTTTCAGAAAGGACAGGGAGGGAGGCAAAAGAGGTGGGGGCATGGCACTGTGATCAGAGATAGTGTCACGACTGCAGAAAAGGAGGAAGACATGGAGGGATTGTCTACGGAGTCTCTGTGGGTGGAAGTTAGGAACAAGAAGGGGTCAATAACCCTACTGGGTGTTTTTTTTATAGACAACCCAATAGCAACTGGTCATCGAGGAGAGATAGGGAAACAGATTCTGGAAAGGTGTAATTAATAACAGGGTTGTTGAGCATTTTGGAGATAGCGATCACAATTCTATCTCCTTTACCACAGCTTTGGAGAGGAATAGGGGCAGATAAGTTAGGAAAGTGTTTAATTGGAATAAGGGGAAATATGAGGCTATCAGGCAGGAACTTGGAAGCATAAATTGTAAACAGATTTTCTCAGGGAAACGTACGGAAGAAATGTGGCAAATGTTCAGGGGATATTTGCATGGGGTTCTGCATAGCTACGTTCCAATGAGACTGGGAAAGGATGGTAGGGTACAGGAACTGTGATGTACAAAGGCTGTTGAAAATCTAGTCAAGAAGAAAAGAAGAGCTTACGAAAGGTTCAAAAAACTAGGTATGATAGAGATCTAGAAGATTATAAGGCTAGCAGGAAGGAGCTTAAGAATGAAATTAGGAGAGCCAGAAGGGGCCATGAGAAGGACTTGCCGGACAGGATTAAGGAAAACCCCAAGGCATTCTAGAAGTATGTGAAGAGCAAAGGATAAGAAGTGAGAGAATAGGACCAATCAAGTGTGACAGTGGAAAAGTGAGAATGGAACTGGAGGAGATAGCAGAGGTACTTAATGAACATGTTGCATCAGTATTCGCTACGGAAAAGGATCCTGGCGATTACAGGGATGACTTATAGCTGACCGAAAAGCTTGAGCATGTAGATATTAAGGAAGAGGATGTTCTGGAGCTTTTGGAAAGCATCAAGTTGGATATGTCACCAGGACCAGACGAGATGTACCGCAGGCTACTGTGGAAGGGGAGGGAGGAGATAGCTGAGCCTCTGGCGATGATCTTTGCATCATCAATGGGGATGGGAGAGGTTCCAGAGGATTCGATGTTTGTGGATGCTGTTCCCTTATTCAAGAAAGGGAGTAGAGATAGCCCAGGAAACAATAGACCAGTGAGTCTTACTTCAGTGGTTGGTAAGCGGATGGAGAAGATCCTGAGAGGCAGGATTTATGAACATTTGGAGAGGGATAAAATGATTAAGAATAGTCAGCATGGCTTTGCCAAAGGCAGGTCATGCCTTATGAGCCTGATTGAATTTTTTGACAATGTGACTTAACACATTGATGAAAGTACAGCAGTAGATGTAGTGTATATAGATTTCAGCAAGGCATTTGATAAGACACCCCATGCACACCTTATTGAGAAAGTAAGGAGGCATGGGATCCAAGGGAACATTGCTTTGTGGATCCAGAACTGGCTTGCTCACAGAAGACAGAGTGATTATAGACGGGTCATATTCTGCATGGAGGTCGGTGACCAGTGGTGTGCCTCAGGGATTTGTTCTGGGACCCCAACTCTTGATGAGTTTTATAAATGACCTGGATGAGGAAGTGGAGGGATGGGTGAGTAAATTTGCTGATGACACAAATGCTGGGGGTATTGTAGATAGTGTGTAGGGCTGTCAGAGGTTACAGCGGGACATTGATAGGATGCAAAACTGGACTGAGAAGTGGCAGATGGAGTTCAAACCAGATAAGTGTTAGGTGGTTCATTTTGGTAGGTCAAAATATGATGGCAGAATATAGTATTAATGGTAAGACTCCTGGCAGTATGGAGGATCAGAGGGATCTTGGGGTCCGAGTCCATAGGACACTCAAAGCTGCTGCGCAGGTTGACTCTGTAGTTAAGAAGGCATATGGTGCATTGGCCTTCATCAATCGTGGGATTGAGTTTAGGAGCACAGAGGTAATGTTGCAACTATATAGGACGCTGGTCAGACCCCACTTGGAGTACTATGCTCAGTTCTGGTCGCATCACTCCAGAAAGGATGTGGAAACCATAGAAAGGGTGCAGAGGAGATTTACAAGGATGTTGCCTGGATTGGGGAACATGTCTTATGAGAATACATTGAGTGAACACTGCCTTTTCTCCTTGGAGTGACGGAGGATGAGAGGTAACCTGATAGAGGTGTATAAGATGATGAGAGGCATTGATCGTGTAGATAGTCAGAGGCTTTTTCCCAGGGCTGAAATGGTTAGCACGAAAGGGCACAGTTTTAAGGTGCTTAGAAATAGGTATAGAGGAGATGTCAGGGGTAAGTTTTTTTACGCAGAGAGTGGTGAATGCGTGGAATGGGCTGCTGGCGACGGTCGTGGAGGCAGAAACCATAGGGTCTTTTAAGAGACTCCTGGATAGGTACATGGAGCTTGGAAAAATAGAGGGCTATGGGTATCCCAAGGTAATTTCTAAGGTAAGGATATGTTCCACACAGCCTTGTTTGCCGAAGGGCTTGTATTGTGCTGTAGGTTTTCTATATCTCTATATTTTCACGCAAAGCTCTACAGTGGTTAATGGCTACAGTTCACCATCACCTTCTCAAGGGCAACTGAGGTGGGCAATAAATGTCGGCCCTGCTAGTCACATCCAGATCTGAAAAATAATCAAGCTCTGGAGGCTTACACTTTAAATATGTTCAACAGATTGAAATACTTAACCATGAAGGAAATCAAGGACTTTGGGTCAGGGCAGGAGTTTACCGATGTTATTCTGACACGGGGGTGGCCATTTGCCCCACTGAGACCATACTTGCTCTCAGATAAATCCCATTTCAGTGTAGTCCTGGTTTACTCACCCTCACTTGCCCAACAACTCTCATTTGATTCTTTTGCTACGTGGCTACATTAAGGGATAACATACACTTGCTAATTAGCCCACCAGCTGCTCTTTACAATATAGAACATTACAGGACAGGAAGCAGGCCAGTTAACCCATAATGTAGCGCAGAACTAATTAAATTAGGAAGCAAATGCCCAACTAATCACTCCTACCTACACAATTTCCATGTCCTTCCATTTTGTTCACATTCATATGCCTATCCAAGAGTCTGTTGTATGTTTCCATCATATTTGCCTCCCCCACCAACCAAGAAACGCACTGCAAAAACCCACAACTCTCCATGTGAAAACCTTGTCCCTTACATCTCCTTTGAACTTACACACTCTTATTTTAAATGCATGCCCTCTGGTATTAGATCTTTCAAACCTGGGAAAAGGATACTGGCTGTCTACGCCAATTATAAACTTGTAAGCCTCTATCAGAGCTCCCCTCAACCTCCACCACTCCAAAGGATGCAACCCAATTTTGTCCAACCTCCCCTTATCAATCATGCCCTCTGATCCAAGCTGGACCCTGATAAAGTTCTTCTGCAGCCTTACCAAAGCCCCTACATCTTTCCTATAATGGGGTGAGCAGAATTGAATACAATACTTCAGATGTCTCACTGAAGTTTCATAAAGATGCAACATGACTTTCCAACTCAAACTCATTTCCTCAACTAATAAAGACAAGTATGTCATACATCTTCTTTCTCACCCTATTAACCACTTCAGGAACCCTGAGATCCCTCTGAGCATCAACACTGTCTCTTTGCATTTAATTTTCCAAAGTACAGCACTTCCCATTTGGTTGAGTTAAACATCATCTGCCATTACTCCACCTCTATCTGTAACCAATCTATATTCAGCTGTGTTCTTTGCCAATTTTCTATGCTATCCACATCATCATTAATTTGTTATCATCTGCAAATTCACCAACCCAGCCATCTGTGCTTTCATCCAGTTTATACATATCAAAAACAGCATATGTCCCAGTACAGATCCCAGCAGAGTATCATCAACCAGAATAAGTCCCATTAACCACTACCTTCTTTCATGGGCAAGCCAATTCATCATGTATCCCATGCATCTTAATCTTTTGGTTAAGCCTCCCATGACAGACCTTGTCAAATGCCACAGTAAAATTCATGCAGACAATATTCACAGCTCTACCTTCATCAACTATTTGAAAAGCACAATCCAGTTCATAAAACGTGAGCTGCCCTGCACAAAGCCATGTTGTCCCTAATTAGGCCATGGTTTAGCAATTGCTCTTAAGTGCTATCCCTAAGCATCTTCTCCAGCAACTCCCCTACCACTAACTAGTCTATAGTTTCCAGGATCTTCCTCATTTCGCTTTTTGAATAATGGAACAACATTAGCTACTCACCAGTACTCTGGGATCTCACCCGTGTCTGGACAAGGCATAAAAAAAATTGGTCAGGGTCCAGCAACAGCAATCTGGGCATTTATCCACCTTAATGGTCTTTAGGTGACCCAACATTGCCTCTTTATGTCAAAAAGCCAAAGCAAATTCACATTTCCCTTCCTGTCCTCAGTGTCATTTTCTTTGGTAAATACTTAATCAAAGTACACTTTCAGGTCCTCACCCACATCTTCAACCTCCAAGCATATGTTCCCTCTGTTATCTTTAAGTGGTCCTATCTGCTCCTGACTCACTTTTTTGCTCTTGCTTTTTTGTATAGCATGTCTTGGGATTCTCTTTAATCCAATTTACCAACAACTTTTCATGGCTCATCCTGGGCTTCCTAATTCCCTTCTTGGTCTTCTACGGTCTTGCTTGATTTTACCTTCCTAAATCTTTATAGTGTTTCTTTCTTCCTTCTTGACTAAGCTCACCACCTCTCTCCTTACCTTGCCATCATCACCCTTCCTTCTTACGGGAACAGTCTGTACTCTATAGCCGTGGAAGGAAACCAGTGCAACAAGCAAAACCCATGCAGACTGAGGAGAATGTGCAAACACCCCAGAGAAAACATCTGACATCAAGATCAAATCCAGATCCTTAACGCTGCACCACCATGCCACAGGTGCCAGGAAAATGGATTTGGGGAAAGTTGGATTGTGATATGAGGCAAACTCAAAGGGTTTCCTAAATCTATTCTTGTTAAAACAAAATTTAATCTTTAAAATTTCTTTCCCAGAACTGAAGCAGTTCAAGGCGGTAACTAACTCATGATCACTGCCTTAGGAGCAATCTAAAATAGCTAATAAATGCCGGGCGGCTGGTGATGCCTGTATTTTATAAACTTATAATTGTGAAAAGGTTATTTTATTGCAATTTACACTTATGTAAGTTTGGCATGAAGCAGTATATCATCTTTGAATCCAAGATTTTCACTTCACAATCTTAATTTAGTTCAGTGATAAATGGACTTAAGATGCATGTTGTGGGTGATGGAGAAATGGAAGTAAATTTTCCAGATGGTTCAAACAAAAACCATCATGACTTGTCACGACGCAAGCAAATGGATATTTGAACAGCCTGCAGGAATTGAAACTTCAAAAGCCAGCAATACAAAAGCATGGCAATTCTGAATCTCAAGTTTCCAGAATTCTGAAAAGAAAAACAGGTGCCTTGAAGGTCTGGAAAAGAAATGAGAACCAGAATAGAAAACAAAGCCTGAAAGGCAAGATAGCCAAACTGGAGAAAGCACTGGATAGAAGGGCATTAAAATGGAACAACTTCCATGTTTATAGCACCTATCATAACTTCAAAACATCCCAATGAGATTTTACATCCAACTTACTGTAGTCTCTGCTGTAATATATGGAAACTATAAACACAAATGGATAATGACAAGATAAAATGTTTATTAGTAATACTGCTCAACTGCTAAACATTGGCCAGGATTGTGCTACTTGAAGAGAAGGAAAGTAGTAAAGATCAGATCTTTCATGACATCTGAAATGATTTAACATCCTTTTTGAAAGAGGGTTCACTGAGTGGCACCTCAATATCTAACTGAGGTAGCAATTGAGATTAAGTACTCAATTTTCTGACAGCGGCAAGGGTGACACTTGGAGCAAGGCTTAAGAACTAAGACGCAAAAGAATTCAGTAAGTCCCAATCCAGCAGCCTGATGAAAGTTGAGGTGTATACCTCCAAAGTACTTGATCTGGAACCTTTGGGACATTTAATGATATTTTATTCCATTGTAAAGTGACACTTACAGCTATTTAAAGGAAAGGAAGGAAAAGGTTTATCATTTAAGTATCTATTCAAAGCTATTGACAATTTCGATGACAGCACACACCACTTTCGTAGTGCTTTATCAAGCCCATACAAAAAGGAAGCACTGGGGAAATAAGATGAAAATGCAAGGCACTGTTATATTCTATGTTACTGGTGGTGAATAAGACGGGGCTCCGACCCAAAAATTAATGACTGCATTGGGTTAGGGTAGGGTGAGATGATAGTTTCCAGACAAGAGGTGGAATACATGAGTTAAAAGAGCAAAAGACATAACAGTAGATCAGTAATGTCAGACATTAAATTAAATACTTTATAAATCTCAGTGATATTATCAATAGCAAAACAAGTTTCAAAGGGATGGAGATACCACAGTGGTTAAAGAAATTAAGGATAGATTTAAACTGAAAGAAAAAGCATAAAAATTGTGAAGATAGACAACTGGAAAACACACTATAAGAGCTAGGAGCAAATACATTTTAGAACTCCTAGAGAGTACTTAAAACAAATACTTTAGAGGATGAGATGTGGGAATTAAAACTGGGAAATAGAGAAATGGCAAGGATTCTAAATAATTATTTTGAACTGGTAATGGGATTGCTCTGGTCACATAGACTGAAATACAACAAAAATCTTTTGCTTGCATGCCATCCAGAGACATTTCATGCACAAGTACTTTGAAGCAGCACATAGAGGAAAACAAAGCACAGGATGCAGAATTATAGTGCTAGTTACAGAGCAAGTAAAGTGCATGTAGAAAAATAAAGTTCAAGGGATATGATGAGGTAGATTAAAAGATCAGGAGTTCATATACATGGTATAAGATGTCTATTCAAGAGTCCTATAACTCTGTCCTTGAGCCTGGTGGTACGTGCTCTCGAGGTTTTGTATCTTCTGTTCAATGGGAGAGAAAAGAAGAGAGAATAAACAGGGTGAGAGGGGTCCTTAACTATGTTGACTGCTTTCCTGAGGCAGCAAGCAATGTAGACACCATCATGGAGGAAAGGCTATATTTCGTTGATCAAATTCAGTTCTGGTCACTCCCTTACACGAACGAACTGTAAGTATTTGTTATTGTGAGTAAAAAAAAATCTCCATGGGTTTGCAAGTCCCACTTGTTGGTATTGAAAGCTAATACATTGATCTATTTTCTCGCACCTTAAAAGATGTAGTAGCAAGACAATGGATGCATTGTTTGTAATCTATGAAAATTCTTCAGATTCTGGAGAGCTCCCAAAGGATTAGAAAAACATAAATGTAAAGCCATAAATCTAGAAAGAAGGGAAATAGAAAGTAGGAAACCTTTAGTCACCTAGCCTAACATTTGTAAATGGAAAAATGCTGGAGTCCACTATAAAGGTAGTAACAGCAAGACAATTTTTTAAAAAATCAAAATAATTTATGATTACAGTTTCATTAAAGAGAAATGACATTTTTGCTAGGATTCTTTTAGGATGTAACAATTATTGGGAACAAAAGGCTATCAGTAAGTGTAATGTAGCTGAAATTCTAAAAGGCATTTTGATAAGGTACCACACAAAAGTTACCGAACAAGATAAAAATGTATGATATATTCACATAGATAGGGAACTGCTTTACTAACAGAAAAGAGTTTGCGATAAATGGATCTTTTTCAGATAGATGAACTTTATTGATAACAAGAATGGTGCCACAGTGATTAGACCTGGGCCCTCACTATTTATTATCTACAATGATTACTTGGAGAAGGGACAAACTGTGGTACAAGCAAATTTGCTCAATTTAGAAAGATAGGTGCGTTAGTAAGTTGTGAATCAGGATAGCTTAGGTAAATGGTCAATCAATACAACTTAATTCCTTGCCTCTGAAGTGCGTTTAAGGTACTTTTCACTAGGAAATCTCAATTCTATATTCTTAAATTGGGAGTGCTTCGTACTGAAAAACCAGCTCAAGAACTCGGCAGTATACCACTTGCTGACACTGAAAGCTTGAAATGAAACAGATTCACATGCAGACCACTGCAGATACTGAAAACCCAAAATAAAGACAGAAAGTACTTGACCAGTGTTGGCATTTTGTTTTTAGTTAAGTTCACAATTTTGATGTCATGAGATCACTTTTCCCCTTTGCACCCCTATCCAACCATGACAAAGAGATATCCTCTTCCTCCTCACATCACATCTTCATTTTTATTTTGCGTGCATGACTTTAACCACATAAAAGTTTTGCAAGTATGCCCCTACATTCACACTTTTTTTAAAACAAATTATGCTGTTATTAAGCAAACTTAAGAAGTCTCTAATCAAGGTTATATACTTACAACAAAACTTCAGGTGGGACACATTATCTAAAGAACATGACCATCTTTTGATGAAGAGAATTGGAGAAGCTGGGCAATGCATCTATTGAGTACAGCCATGGACTAGTTTCCCCAGTGAGAAATTAATATTAAGCTCAAACTCTAAATGCCAAATATGCTGGGACCATAATAGATTGAGAGTGAGATCCAGTGGGTGCAATTTCTTATAAAATAATGTAATCTCTACAACCATTGCAGACATCAGGAAAAATAAATAATTGACTAGCTTCTGAGATACCCTGCAGCTCCAAAATGCACATCAGAATCAGAATCGCTTTATTGCCCGTATATGAAACAAACCAGAATTAACTGTGGTTCGGTGCCAAGCATAAAGCATAGGACATTTCCATAACAGACAACACAATAGGAACCAACAGCTTACAAGACAGTAATGCAAACAGCCATGAGCAATCAACCATGAGCTGAATAGTCAAATGAGCAAACTTTTATTTCTGCAACAGCTTTTCCATATAATCTTCAAAGAAGCAGGAAAGCAAATAATTTGTGTAATGCAAAATGTACGCAATATGAAATACTGTACAAGTCATCGAGAACCTATTTTATGCTCTTTCCGTTCCAATAAACTCCCCCCCCCCCCCCCAAATTATACTCTTATCCACCCACTAGAGACAAATTACAGCTGCTCATTAACCTACCAACACTCATAACTTCGGATGCATAAGGAACAGAAGAATTGAGGAAAACATGAAATGCCTCGATGGAACTCGATGAATCGATGGATTGAACTTCGGTATGCTGGTACTGTGAGGAAGTAGGTCTAATGCTTACACCAGCATAACATCCACTAAGTTCGTTATTCATGGGTACGGGCACCACTGATTAAATCACCATTTCCTGCCCATTCTTAATTACTTGAGAACAGAGAGGCTTGTGAGGCTAATTGAGAGGACTGTTAAGTATCAATCACGTTTCTAGAGCCCTGGGCAGGTAAGTGGTATATAGAGTGGATTCTGTTTAATTGGCACACATCAGGACTAAGACATTTTGGCCCAATTAGCCGAAGTTTCATGGAAATAGTTTAAAAACGTATAAAAAAGAAACTACTGGTTAACTGAGTAATAAATTATGCATTTCAAATAAAATACAGAACAAATTAGAACACTACCAATACTTCTACAGTGTTATAAAACTGTGTATTAGTTCCTTATGGTTATCAGTGGAAGAATTTATCGCAGCCATGTTCTTTTGAATGACTGTAAGCGAACAAAATTAGTGCAGACACCCAGTGTAGTCAGACAAGGGACTGCATTCATTGCCTTTCTGCATGGTCAAAATAATAAAAAACAAAATGATCAAAAATCACTGCTTTTTGAATCGGCATCCTTTGGCCCAAATGGATAACATAACACAAGCACACGCAAAAGATGCTACTTAAAATTTAATTGTTCTGTAATGTTTAACAGCCGTTTCTTGCATCTGCAAGCCTGAATGCTTCAAACCACAGCGAGCCAAACAGTTCTGAATTATCTTACTGCTTACTTCTTGTCAATTAAAGTGACAAAAATTACAGCTTTTTGAAGACCAACACATACAACTGATACTATTTAAATCTGTTCAGCAACAGAGACATAGGAATCCTGACTATTTTGTCAATTAGTTTTTCCACTTTAAAAGTTGTCCTGAATAAGCCATGATTAACCGATGGCCCAATGAACCAGAAACTGCTGTATTTTCTTCTCTGAAAGTTGTTAGTGAATCAGCTGTTTTTTTAAACAACAATTCTGTTGCTTCATGTTTACCCATTATATAAACTATTTCTAAAAAATCTAGTTTTATTCCTGAGTCATGATGAAGCGTCTTGGCCAGAAACATTTAACTGTTTATTCATTTCCACAGATGCTGCCTGACCTGCTGAGTTCTTCCAGCATTTAGTGTGTGTTGCTCTAGTTCTATTTAATCATCTGAATTAATTTTCTCACGACTGAACAAAGGATTCAGATTTAAATGCAAACTGCAGAAATGGATTACATTTTATATAAACAGCTACACCTACAAACCAGTCATTAAAATTGGCCCAAAATATCTTGGAAGCATCAGCTTGCCACTCCCTTACTCAATCTGAACTAATAATCTGCACTATGACTATAAATAGCTGCCAACTATGTTTGCAAAGCCTCTGAAATGGACAACTTTCAAAACCCATTAAAATTAATCATTAATACTTCAATCATTAAAACTTGGGGAAAACTGAAGTTTAAAACACTTAAACGGCTACATTTAACTCAATTGAAATGTAACTAATGTTACATTTTATCCTCTTTCAAAATGAATAGTTGTATTTGGTAGAGATAAAATGCCAAAAATACTCAGCAGATCAGATGTCACCTATGGAAAGAGAAACAGAGCTATTGTTTGAGGTCAAAGATCTGGGTCTGCTGGACAGTCTTCAGCTTGAAAGGCTAAACCCTCGTTCCACAGATGCTGCCTGATCTGTTTGTGTTTCCAGCATTGTCTCTGTTAATTTTAGATTTCCAACACTATAGAGAGCAGAGATTCGACAGACAGATTTCCTATCACAATTGTCAGGATACTGCAGGAAATTGGCACTCCACTGCAGGATATTGAGAAGTCCAATATCAAAATGCAGGGAGAATGGCAGCAATAAGAACTCCTCAGAATCTGGTGCTTTCACTTTTGTGCCTACATGCAGGGGCATCTGAACTTTTTGAGAGTTATATGGGGAAATGTCACTGAAGCAACTCAGGTAAACATGGGGCTTCACATATAATACTATTGTTTCATCCAAAAGGAGTGTCTAACCAATGATAGAAACGAATACACTATTCATTCTACTCATTGGTCCTTAAAATAAATGAGATTATCTTAGACATCCTACAGCATTCGTTCAACATTTTACAAAATCAGATCAATGACAATATTAAAAGCTAGAACACACATGAACACAAATAGCAATAAAAATATCACCAAAAATAAAACAAATTAAATATAGTGAGAATGATAGAAGCCCAGGACGTTTTTTTTTATATGCACGGGATCAATATCCGGTACCAGTTTACACAAAGCACTGAAATATATCACTTAATAATGTGAAAAGGAACGGGCTACGAGGATCGTGTTACAGGTCCAATCTGATGGCTTTTAACAGACTGTAAAATCTAGCTGCAGCTATCCCTGAGAGTCTGGATCATTTATGATAAAACCTACTGAGCGGGATGAAAAAAAGCTTCAGAACATTTATTGGTCATTTGGTTGGCTGTGCAATTCTTATATAAAAAACTTGAAAACTGGCCGATGTTTAACTACAAAGCTATGTTTCAAAGTGTCCATTTCAGAACTGCAGTTGATGGTGAAGCACATTACCTTCACAAAATAAATCATACATGTCTTACCTGATACATTCCAACTCCTATGTGTTTTGGCTCAATTTTTACTAACTCAGCCAATGGATCCTGAACACGTCTTGCTATGGATACTAGAGAGGGAAAACAGACAGGAAACACAAGGCCGTTGAAACATGCAACTTACTTAAGTCACAATTCACAATAAATTTTTTTTCTTCACTCTCTTCACATTTTTGTATTCATGGCAAAGTTAATGTTCATGAGTGCATTTGTAGAATGGAATTTTATGAAAATACTCTTTAATTAAGGATGCAGGAAGGAGATAAATTATGTTCTAATTTCAACAGCTAGCTTACTAAAATCACACTGTTAAGAGATAAATACAGTCCGTTAAGTTATATTTTCCTGTTCTATTAATTTTTAGATACATATTCCAGTTAAATACAAATACCAATTATTCTTGCCCTGCCAGACCCCACGTGAAAATAAAGTCATTCCATTTCAGCAATTCTTTGTGGGAATAGATCCCAGCAGAACTTGGCAATACTGGAATGATGTGGAAGCGGGGGTACCAATGGAACACAGATGAAGACCATGAGAGGGAAAAAAATGATAAGACTCATAGAATCATACAAGACAATGGCACACAGATTTTAATCTGCTCACTGAACCTATGCTGGCAAAAAGATTGTAGGCTTATCCCATTGCCAGTTTTTGGTGTACGTCTAGGCAAGGTATGCGCATTCAGGTATCTGCTAAGTGTGGCGAAAGCTTCATCCTAGACATTCTTTCTATCAATTTCTTTGTTATCAAGGTCATCTCTTTGGACAGAGATAAGGAGGTATTTCTTCAGCCAGAGGGTGGTGAATCTGTAGATTCATTGCTACTGACAGCCCTGGAAGCCAAGTCAGTGGTATATTTAAAGTGGAGATTGATATGTTCTTGATTAATAAAGGCATCTAAGGTTTCAGGGAGAAGTCAAGTGGATGGGTTGAAATCAGCTGAGATCAGAGGGCGGAGCAGTCTTGATGGGCCAAATAGCATAATCCTGCGTTGACGCCTTATGATCTAATACACCCCCCCATAACCCTTCTACAAATTAACTTGAATGTTGCCTCCATAGCTACTTTCTGCTAGGAGAAATACATCCTCACTATTTATTTTGTCTCACAAACAAAAGAAAATCTGCAAAAGCTGTAAATGCAAGCAACACACACAAAATGTTGGAGGAACTCAGCAGGCCAGGCAGTTTGTTTCTTTGGAAAAGGATACAGTTAACGTTTCGAGCTGAGACCCTTCAGCAGGACTGTAGCAAAAAAAGATGAGGAGTAGGGTTAAAAGGTGGGGTCAGGGGGATGGAGAAACACAAAGTGATAGGTGAAACCAGGGGGGAAGGGGTGAAGTAAAGAGCTGGGAAATTGATTGGTGAAAGAGATACAGTGCTGGAGAAGGGAGGGTTTGAAAGGAGAGGACAGAAGGCTGTGGAAGAAAGAAAAGGCAGGAGGAGCACCAGAGGGAGGCAATGGGCAGGCAAGGAGTTAATGTAAAAGAGGGAAAACGGGATGGGGAATGGTGAAGGGGTGGGGGGCATTACCAGAAGTTTGAGGAATCGATGTTCATGCTGTCAAGTTAGAGGCTACACAAGACGGAATAAAAGGTGTTGTCTCTCCAACCTGAGTGTGGTCTCATCACGACAGTGGAAGAGGCCATGGATAGACATATTGGAATGGGACTGGGAAGTGGAATTAAAATGGGTGGGACTGGGAGATCCCACTTTTTCTGGTGGATGGAGCATAGGTGCTCAGCGAAGCGGCCTCCCAATCTACGTTGGGTCTCACTGATATACAGAAGGCCGCACTGGGAGCACTGGATGCAGTATGTAACCCCAACAGGCTCACAGGTGAAGTGTTGCCTTATCTGGAAGGATTGTTTGGGACCCTGAAGTCAAGTCAAGTCAAGTCACTTTTTATTGTCATTTCAACCATAACTGCTGGTACAGAACACAGTAAAAATGAGACAACCTTTTCCAGGACCATGGTGCTACATGAAACAATACAAAAACTACACCTGAACTACGTAAAAACAACACAAAAACTACACTAGACTACAGACCTATCCAGGACTGCATAAAGTGCACAGAACAGTGCAGGCACTACAGTAAACAATAAACAAGATAGTAGGCACAGTAGAGGGTATAGTACAGCAGTCCCTATCCACCGGGCCGCAAAGCATGTGCTACCGGGCCGTGAGGAAACGATAGGAGTCAGCTGCACCTTTCCTCATTCCCTGTCACGCACTGTTGAACTTGAACACAGGGTTGCCAACTGTCCCGTATTTGCCGGGACATCCGGTATATTGGGTTAAATTGGTTTGTCCTGTATTTCCCCCGCTAAGGTAGAACATTCTTATGAAACCTTTCGTGCCAAAATGGTGTAAAGTGCAGAAGCAATTACCATTAATTTATATAGGAAAAATTTTTGAGCGTTCCCAGACCCAAAAAATAACCTAACAAATCATACCAAATAATACATAAAACCGAAAATAAATAACACTAACATATAGTAAAAGCAGGAATGATATGATAAATACACAGCCTATATAAAGTAGAAATAACGTATGTACAGTGTAATAAGGAAGATGAAGGCAAAAGTGATTTGCGGGGAAAAAATTGGCATGTACGCGCATGCGCACATCACATGTGCACATCACGCATGCGCACACGGGTGCCCGCGCAAGGCTTCATGGTCATGGTAGTCCTTCCTGGGGTAAAGTGTCCCGGAATTTGACTGCTACTTTTGTCCCTTATTTGGGAGTGAGAAAGCTGGCAACCCAAACTGTAAAAGACATGTTGAGGTGAGTTTAACCCTACTTGAACACTGCTTCCCCTCCCCCACCGGTCGGCCGGTCCGCAAGAATATTGTCAATATTAAACCGGTCCGCGGTGCAAAAATGGTTGAGGACCCCTGGTATAGTAGGTTGGTGTCAGGCCAGGCTCTGGGTATTGAGGAGTCTGATGGCTTGGGGGAAGAAACTGTTACATAGTCTGGTCATGACAGCCCGAATGCTTCGGTGCCTTTTTCCAGATGGCAGGAGGGAGAAGAGTTTATATGAGGGGTGCGTGGGGTCCTTCATAATGCTGTTTGCTTTGCGGATGCAGCGTGTGGTGTAAGTGTCTGTGATGGCAGGAAGAGAGACCCCGATGATCTTCTCAGCTGACCTCACTATCCGCTGCAGGGCCTTGCGATCCGAGCAGTAAGGGAGGACGTCTCCTTCATTCTGGAAGGTAAAACCTTATCCTGAGAGCAGATATGGCGGAAGGGAGGAATTGAGAGAAAGGGGTGGTGTTTCTACAAGTAACAGAGTGGGAGGAGATATAGTCCAGATAGCTGTGAGATTCTGTGGGTTTGTAATAGAAACCTGTAGATAAGCTGTCCCTAAAGACAGAGACAGAGAGATTGAGAAAGGGAAGGGAGGTGTCGTAAAAGGACCAGGTAAACTTGAGGGCGGGGTGGAAGTTGGAGGCAAATTAGATGAAATCTATGAGTTCTGCATGGGTGCAGGAAGCAGCACCAATGCTGTAATTGACGTAACATAGGAAAACTGCAGGTTGGCCACCAGTGTAGGCTTGGAACATAGACAGTTCCACGTAGCTGACAAACAGGCTGGCACAGCTGGGACCCATGCCTGTGGCTACACCTTTTGTTTGAAGGAAGTGGGAGGAGCCAAAGGAGAAATTATTAAGAGTGAGGACAAGCTCCACTAGGTGGAGCAGAGTGGTAGTGAAGGGGACGTGGTTGGGTCTGGTGTCCAGAAAGAAACAGAGAGCTTTGAGGAACTTCCTGGTGGGGAATGGAGGTGTATTGGGACGGCACATCCTTAGTAAAAATATGATGGGGGCCAGGGAACTTGAAATCATTGAAAAGATCCAGAGCGTGTGAAGTGTCATGAATGAAGCTAGGTAGGGACTGAACTAGAGGGGATAAAACAGAGTTGAGATATGAGATATGAGTTCAGTGGGGCAGGAACAAGCTGAAACAATGGACCTACCTGGACAAGTGGGTTTGTGGATCTTGGGTAGAAGGCAGAAATGGGAGGTGTGGGGTGCAGGAACTATAAGGTTGGTGGCAGTGGATGGGAGATCCCAGGGTTAATAAGGTTGGTGATGGTGTGAGAAACAATGGCCTTGTGCTCCTTAGTGGAGATCTGCTCGAGGGGTAAGTAAAAGGAGGTGTCTGAGAGTTGTCGCTGGGCCTCAGCAAGGTAGAGATCTGTATGCCAGACTACTACAGCACCACACCCCCCCCTTATCTGTGGGTTTGATGGTGAGGTTAGGATTGGTGTGGAGGGAGTGGAGAGCAGAGTGTTCGGAAGGAGTGAGATTGGAATTGGAGAGAGGAGTGTTGAAGTCAAGACAGTTGATGTCCCATCAGCAGTTGGCAATGAAAATGCCCACAGCTGGCAAAAGGTATCCAGGAAGAGAAGGATTTGAGGATGGCAGAAGGAGACATGGGTGTTGGGTGTAGAGTCCTTGCCAAAGAAATAGGCTCGGAGACAGATGCAGAAGAAGAGCCAAGCATCATGACGGGCGCGGAACTCATTGAGGTGTGGGAA